>NW_017306286.1:3523359-3586919 GCF_000935625.1 Nanorana parkeri
GTATTTGTTTAGCCCGATTTCAGTCCGTTTTTTTTTTTTTTTTTTATGCCCCCTTGAGGTGTAAGCCTTTCTTTGATTAGGTGTAGACACACATTGGAAATCTTCCGCTGCCTTTTAAAGGCAATATCTTGGCTTCTGGTTTGTGGTTTATCCTTTAGGCCTCATTCACATGAGAAAAGGCCGGCACATACAGCTCCGTGCTGCGTGCACGGCCGTGCTGCGTGCACGGCCGTGCCGGGCAGCTCCCGGGAAGGACATGTGCTGCGCGTGATTAGTACGCAGCCCCTGTCCTTCTCTATGGGAGTATGCCGCCCTACGCTCACCCGCCCTGCACTGCTCTTGCTCTGTCCCCATATCACCATGTCCCCTGGTCTGCCCCCATCTACCCATATCCCCTTTTCCTCTGTTCTGTCCACTTCTCACCATGTCTGCTGTTCTTCCCCATCTCCCCAGCAATGCAGATTATGACAGGATTTTAGGACAGCTCACATGTACAGTAGAGCACTCTGCACCAAGAAATAAAGTCAGTAGTGTAATGCAGAGGGCAGAGGTGAATAGTAATACAGAGTGCAGAGGTCAGTAATGTAATGCAGAAAGAACATGGGCTTACAGTGCTCCAGGGCAGCAGGATTGTCATATTATGGACAGAGACTGCTGACACTTGTAGTGCCCTCACACACAGGACACCAGGACAGTCATATCATCATTATATAAAAGGCCTGTGTGTCGGCACTAGATGTGTCAGCAGTCCCTGACAATTAAACTTGTCAGTCCTGGATACACACAGCTACACAGCGAAACTTACCGCAGCGGCCAAGACCAGAGGCAGAGGTGAGGAGGACATGCAGCCGAGGAAGGAGGTGCCGGGTTCTTAGGGGGTGGGCGGCTGAATTGCCTCTCCAACCAGAGTGTTTTCTGCCTGTGCGCTGGTGTCCACTCCAGCTGGGGAGGCTAGAAAAAAGAATGTATTTAGCTCATTTAAACTGAGTACCCAGTTACATTTGAAACATTATAATACATCAGTACCAAATGCCATGTTCCTCGCTCGTTCACTTATGACTTTCTTTCTTTTTAGTTTAAGTTCTTTGGTCTTGTTTGCTGATGCTCTATTCTACTCTTTATTGAAGAAGGTTTTATGTGTCACTTGATCCATTGCTTCATTGCTGCTGATGAGCTCCAAGTTTACAGTCATGTTTTTTGGTTTATCCCAGTAAAAAGACAACGAAAAACAAAGCTCATGTGTTCATGATTTACAGTCATGAGATGTCCCGAATAATAATAAAATCATTGCTTGTGATTTCAATCACAGATAATTTAAGGCTGTGTGTAGCCATGAGCCCTCTAACTGTCCTCAGTCATTTTTGTATTGGAAATAAGTGGTAAGAAACAGTCATCTTGTGTTAACGTTATATTGTCCTTTTACTATATATTTTTTTTCTCTTTAACAGCGACAGGTTTACAAGGTTTTGTCAATGGAAAAATGTTGAATTAAACATCCATGTAAGTATACTTAAATCAATATTTGCTACATGTGCTAAACTAGCCTTTATATAGAATTATTTTGTAAATTGGGTTCCCTGCTTAGTAAACAAAATATACTTATCTCTGTCATTCATAAGAAATACAACAGAAATACAACTGATAAGTCTTGCAGGGGACTAGGTGCATGTAAAACAAATTGGGGGCTGCACCGTGCTATAGGTTAAACCCCACCTCTTGCTAGGGAGCTTCATATTTCTTGGTGTCCAAGGAGAAAGAATTCCTCTTCCTTAACTCCTCAGGTCAATGCTTTTTTAGGAAAGCTCTAGGAATTTTGTTACCGATTTTCTTTTCTGGGTTGATAATCTTCAGTCAACAGCTGGATGGATAACAGGCTAGATATCCTAGATCACCAGTCCAGCCATCAAGCCATGCAGGGCTCTGATGACTCCTAATCATGGTCCATTGCAAAAGCACTGCTTACAACATGGCTGTGGCATGCCTTAAGTTCTTCCATTGGTGAATTCAGAAGACTGGTGTTATTTGACTACTTGTCACAGTGCTTCTGCTCAGGGGCCAAGTGCAGTACCCCATGTTTGGATACTACCACTATGCTCTGGAAAAGTGACCTAGGGGCTCACTATATTGCAGGGGGCTGCAGTGAGCTTGTCACCACCACCCTGATTACTGCTGGTCAGGTGGGTTGTTTGCTTTTCTGGTACATCTATTTTGTAAATGAATTTCCATTTCACAGGAACTGTGCTGTGAATTCTCATTTTACCGCAACCATCATGGCATGTTGTGCATTATGAATCCAAACCTGGGTGTGCCAAGTTTGGAAGGTGGCTACTTGGTCCTTCATATGTTTTTTAAGATTGATGTGGCTGCACTAGCGTATGCTAGCATTGAATCAGGTTTGGGCTTCAACCAGTTACGTTATTTGATTACAGTTTTCGTTCAGTTTGGCAGCTGCATCCAGAATGCATCACAATGCTTTTCTATGGGATTTCTGGTGCTCTGTTTACGCCAGTACACTCCATTCCGATGCAGTGAAAAAAATACTGCTTGTCCTATTTTAGCTGCATCCGATCACAACGGAACGCGTCAAAATGCATCAAAAACATATGCAAATGCACTGGAACGCACTGAAAATCCCACTTTAAGCAAAAAAAAGTGTCAATCGCGGTACTATTGTGGCAAATCGCATTGCAGACGCACGCAGTTCTGGTGTGAACTAGCCCTGAGAGATACAGCTCCTGTTTTTTTCCGACCTGTTGTCTTGGAAGTTTGTTTTTTCCTGGTACTGTTTGTGGCTAACTGAGCTCTCTAGCAAGAGGTGGAGGTTAGGCCACAGGGTGGTAAGTCCCCCTACGATGCTTTTAATGCACCTAGCATACTTCTCCTGTAGGCAGCAAAAACCCACACACCAAATAAATCTGGCTGTGTCTTTCAATAAGCTTGGAGAAAATCATTTTCCGGGGAGTAAACAAATTTTATTTGATGTAAAAAGTTTGTAACTTGCACAGTAGTTGGAATTGTAACAATGAATTATAAAATCTTTGCTATATAAACTGTAATATATAAAATGTTCTCCATAAGAATGTCAACTTGCATATGCATGTGGTTGTGTTTCATCATTATCAGGTATTTTTCCTTTCGATGATTAGTTTCTATTTCTGATTTACAGTTGACAATGAATGATTTTAGTGTTCATCGAATCATTGGTCGAGGTGGATTTGGTGAAGTTTATGGGTGTCGGAAGGCAGATACCGGTAAAATGTGAGTACTGAGAATCGAGATCTCTGCATGTCAGTGCACATAACTTCCTGTCTTTACACTGGCTTTTCCAGCCCCTGACCTTCTTGTGCCACTAATATTCGTATTGCTATCTCCAAAGATATTTTACTAAATAAAGCACATTTTTATTCTTTTAAGTGCAATTCTAGGCCACCCACTGTTGGTGGGAACAGTCAATTGATTAAGTTACAGAACTTCTGCCGATTTGCTTCTTTTCTTTTTTTTAACCCCATTGATAAGTTGGTACCACCTCCATGCTCTTCTCCCTCCTCTTTCCATAAAAATTACTTGTGAGTATGTCCAAGTCAAGCTTTTAAGGAATATAGAACTCTCTGCTTTGACGGCAGACAGTTTGTAGCTGTGCTTTTCAACCTCTTTTGAATGTCTGGGGGCAGCTTAGTAGCTGAACTAAAGTCTCCCTAAGATAATTCTACCGCAGTTGGCTGACAATTAACTAGCAAGGGCCAAATGTAAATAGGTGTCACACAAGCTGAAAAACATACTTTTACTTTTTATCCTAAATTCCATGGAGCGTTATGCAATGGCCCAGTGGCGTCACAAGGGGGGGGTGCGGCATGCACCCGGGTGACACCATTGGAGGGGTGACACCAAAATGACTCAGTCATTTTGGTGTCACCCCCCTCTGAAAAGTCGGGCGCTCGGTCATGGACCGAACGCCCGACAGTATCAGGACAGAGGAGGGCACCCGGTGGCATACCTCGTCCCGCCGGGTGACTGTCCCCTCCTCTCTCGGCATCAATCACCAAGATGGGCGCGCGTGCATGCGCAGTGACGTCTCGGCGGGGTGACGGGGTCCCTGTCCACCACTGTCCAGCCTCCCTTTTGAGATAGCCTCTCCCAAAATTCTCACAAAACAAAAATAGTTGGGACACTGTAAAATCTACATAAAAACAGACAGCAATGATTTGCAAATCTCATAAACCTAGATTTCATTCACAATAGAAAATTGAAAACATATCAAATGTTTTAACTAAAAAAAATGCACCATTTAAAAAATAAATAAATTGAAATTGATGGCAGCAACACGTCTCAAAAAAGTTGGGACAGGGCCATGTTTACCAACGTGTAGCATTCCCTCTTTTAACAACACTCTGTAAAGTCTGGGAACTGAGGAGACCAGCTGCTGGAGTTTTGGGAGTGGAGTGTTGTCCCATTCTTGCCTGAAATAGGATTCTAACTGCTCAACAGTCCTGGGTCTTCTTTGTCATATTTTGCACTTCAAGATCCGTCAAATATTTTCATTTGGTGACTGTTCTGGACTGCAGGCAGGCCAGTTAAGCACCCGGACTCTTCTACTACGAAGCCATGCTGCTGTCATAGATGCAGTATGCAGTTTAACATTGTCCTACTGAAATATAGAAGGCCTTCCCTGAAAAAGACGTCACCTTGATAGGAGCATATCCTTCTCTAAAACCTGGATATATCTTTCAGCATTGATGGTGCCTTTCCAGATGTGCAAGCTGCCCATTTCAAACTCAATAATGCACACACAATCTTTATAGCTTTCAAACAGCTCAGCCCACAGTGTAGTACAATGACCACAGCTCGGTGAAATGTCCACAATGTCAGCAAATAAGTGTCTACAGCAAATATAATGGCCACAGCAAATACGTAACATTTCCAAAGCAAGTAAGCATGCCCACAGTAAAGGAAAGTGAACTCTTGCTGCACTTCTGCCGGACCTCTCTCCAGTAGCATCTATCATCCTGAGCCAAGAGAAGGAGGCAGAAGAAAATCACAATTATGTACACTTGCTGTGTCAGCACATCCTTTATGTAGTTCTCTCTTTAGGTAGGCCCCGTGCACAGCAAGGTTTCATCGTTTTTGCTCGGTTTTAGCTATCAGTTAACGTGCGTTTTGCACATTTTTGCGTGTGTGAAACCGCGCGCACATGAAGACGTGCGTTTTGACTGGCAGCTTAAGAGACATTGTGGTCAATGGACAAATGCACATTAAAAAGTGCAAAACCGCGTATAAAAATGTGGAACATGCTTCTGTCGCGCGTTTCCTGGCATTTCCATTTAAGTCTATGAAGGGGAAAACGAGCTGGAAACTGCCAAAAGAAGCTCCTGTACTTTTTTCTGCGTTTGCCGTTTTGCTACTTAGGTGTGTACAGGGGCGTTTAGAAGCTCTTTTTCTACTGCTCAAAAACACCTAGATGTGAATAAGGCCTAAGGGAGCCAGCATGTTTCAAATGCCTCATTATGCAATGGGACATAGCTCCCAAGGCCCAGTCTCTGTGGACAGTAAGGCTACTTGCTGACCTGGCAGAAAACCACAGACAGTGTCAACTCACCACGAAGGCTAAATTGAAATCCAGTGTAATTTATTCCAGACTTGGCGGGTTACAAGGGTGTTTTGTGAGCATCACGGAACAATATGCTTCTGATCTCTTATTGGGGGAGCTCTTTTCTCCATGAGGGCAAAAGGTAACTTGAGGGAATGCAAAAGCAGGGAGTGTCTAACAAGATACCTATTTATTTAACACAAAAAAGAGGGGCAAGAACAATGGAATGTACCAGGGCACAAAAGACCGCAATAAATAACAATAAATGGGCTGCTGGTGGCAGCACAGTGGCTACATTCCAACTTCATAGATGCATGCAGAAGCAGTATACCCATTAATGAACCAGTAGTGCTGATAAACCTGTATTAAAATATTTGTATTCCTCTGACCTGCTACAAATATAGTACATATGTCAAAAACCTTTCTAACATTTAGGTGAGCTACTAAAAGTATTTTTTTAATCTGAAGGTTTATTTACTCTTTTTATTAAGTTAATTGTCATGTGCTATTTTCTGTATACTCCTAGGTACGCAATGAAATGTCTAGATAAGAAGAGGATCAAGATGAAGCAAGGAGAGACCTTAGCCTTAAATGAAAGGATTATGCTATCTCTTGTCAGCACGGGGGTGAGTTTTTTTTTAGCTTTATGGCTCTATGGAACATTGTACATGATCACTTACCTCTGAGTATGCACAGTTAATGCAGACACCAAATGCAGAAACTGCCTTTGAAGTGTCTTTACCGAGGCATTGAACTTTGGATGCACAGTGTCTGCATTAGACAAAGCTTAAAATTGCCTTTCATTGCCATGGTTACCAAGGATGTTGGCAGAATGGTTGTTACTGTGCTTTTGTAAATGTACGCCAAGTTTATTGTTTCGAAATACACTCTCCTTTCAATGTATAATAAATGGAGTTACATATGAAGCACACTCCACTTAAAATAATAAGGTTTGTAATGGCATTAGAGCTTGATTTCTCTAGTCTGCCTAATCCAATATCCATCACTTCACTATCTGACTCCAAATGGTATAGTACTGAGCGGAAGGGTGCTTTCATATTCAGACCATGGCTTATTTTATTTTACATATGAACTGTGCTGTGCAGATGGTTTTTGTACAGTTATAATTGTATGCAGTTGTTACTTAGTGGACCATGAAAACTACAGCAAAACAATTAGCTATTGTCTTTTTGATGGAATGGCGACATGCTCAGTCATGTATGAAATTTCATATATTCTTTCTGGGTTTTTATTTTTATTTGACAATGATAGAATGAGTTTTAGATCTTGGTAAATGGATATTTTCAAAGTCAATTTTTTGCTTTCATGTCCATTGAGTATGTAACCAAGAATTTGGGGTTTAACACAGTTACTGCAATTTGTAATTAGGAAACAAATACCTGGTATATATCTATAAAGGTGGCCATACACGTACGATCTGCCCATCTTGGACAGGCAGATCGTACTTGCGATGACCGCAATGCTGACCTGGTAGTGTGCGCGTGTGCACACCGGCCCGTGCGGCATTGATCTTACGATCATGCTAAAAACCAGCCGAAAATCATACGATTCTCGGCTGGTTTTCTAGCATGCTCCTTAGACAAAAGACGTGCGACCGTACAGTAAAAACGGTTGCACGCCTTCCATACACTTTGCAATTATCGTACGATCGCACAGTGTATGGGCACCTTAAGAGTAGGCAGCTCAGCTTATCTGTAGAATCCAGAGCTAATAGTAAGTGAAGACACCTTGGTCTACCTGTTTTCAGGGAGCTGATTTTTGCCTTCTGAAAGCCAGTTCACTTTGAATTTGGGCCTGTGCTGACAGGCTTTCACCTAATACAAGTCAGTGGAAACTTAAACTCAACTTGAAGAAGCTTAGAAGGTCAAATGCAAGTCAGAAGGAGGTAATTTGCGTGTTAAATGTATCTTTCAGTAAACTCTAAATGATCTCATAAGCTTAAACTGATCTAAGATGCAAGGAAAATGTACCTTAAAGCAAGCGGTATTTGCCCATTAACAAAACCTCTTAAAGCCCATTGCCACCTTTTGGGAAGGTATTTTTTTACAAAAAACACATGCCAGCAATGTACATATACAATGCTGTATAAGAACACAGAAACCTAAATTACAGGCTGCTTCCATGTGGGAACTACAATGTAGGGTATGGAAAACTACATTTCTCGGAATGGTTTGCTTCCCTCGTGCACAAGCTTCTCTGTGGAAACTGAGCTATCTCGATCTCTCTGCTCTATCTTTTCTCTCACCCTCTCTGCTCGCTCTTCTCTCTGCTCAATCTCTCTCTGAGCTCTCTCCCCATTCATTAATGGCAACTTTATAGTGGCAACACCCCCTGGACAGTGTTTTGTGACTTGGAAAGGCAGATTTGGTATCCATTGATCTTGTTACGATGACTTACAGAGAGGAAGTCAGCTGCTTTACAGCCTGTACAAGACAATCCGACCCCAGTGTCAGATTAAGTTTTCTGTGCAGAATTTCTTTTGTGTGAATTTCTAATGTCAGTCATGAAAATGTGCACACATATACATCATTACTGCACCTCTACATTACCACAATGTTAATCACCTACAAAGGTGGAAATGGGCTTTAACGTGTATTATAAAAATATGATAAACCTGCACTTATAGTGACAGTTCTGCAGTTATATATGTTTACTGCAAATGTAAGTAGGTCGTTTTCTTGTAAGTTTGGTGTTGGTTATTGTTCTCTTACCTTTATGGTGAATTCCCTCTAAATCTTTACATTTTAAGCTAGATGTTGAGAAATATGTTCAGTTTTAACATTAGGCCACATTTCTATTCTTTTTATGTTATCTGCACTGTAGAGGAGCATTGTCTTAAATGTGACTGTCAACAATACGCTATCTTTTCTTTGCAGAAGGCAAGAACCAAGGGTACTGTAAGGCTATTAGTAGGGATGCACTGATACCAATACTAGCATCTGTGCCAATGCCAAGTATTTGGGCGAGTACATCAGCATCTCTCTCTGACTGGCAGTGCCAAGGGACCATGGATCTGGCTTCCTTTCCAATCAACAAGCCAGGCGGTGGGTTATGACTCGGCTTCCTGATTGGCTAGGGAGCCGGCTTCACGTGTTGCTAAGCAGTCTGGCTTCCTAACCAATTAGGAAGCCGGGCGGCACGTAATGACCTGCCTCCCGGCTTCCAGATTGGTCAGGAAGCCTGGCTGTCTAGGAACATGTGAACCTGGCTTCCTAGCCAATCGGGAAGCTGGGTGGCGGGTCATGATGTGCCGCCCGGTTTCCTGATTGGTTAGAAAGCCAGCTTTACTTGTTGGTAGGCAACCTGGCTTACTAACCAGTCAGGAAGCCGGGCTGCACGTCATGACTTGCTGGTTAAACCAGATTCCTAGCAAGTCAGGAAGCCGGGGGGCGGGTCATGACATGCCGCCTGGCTTCCTAATTGGTCAGGAAGCTAGGCAGCCTCTGAAGCCGTTGTTCTTTAGCTAGAACACCGGCTTCACAGGCAATCAGGAAGCCGGGTGTGACTTCCTGATAATCGGAGCACAATACACCAATACTCGGTATCGACGAGTAGCGAAAAAAAAATATTGGTGCTCGATACCGAAAAACCGATATTGGTGAATCCCTAGTTATTAGGATTCACCCTTTTCTAGGGTTGTACAGATTCTGATCAATTGTGATTAAAGGTCCTCAATGTGATCAATGCATTCAATATGTTTTCCCTATTAAGAAGCAGTGAGTAAGAAGAACGGGGTTTAGTCTGTCTGCTTTTGTCAGACCTAAATAACAGAGAGAGCAATAGTGCAATGGTAAAGACCCCAGCCATTCAAAACAAATTTTGCCCTCTCCGCCACACAGTAACACCTTTCTAAAGATATTCTGAGTTTTCAAGCTGAATGTTATATGAAATATCCCTTTCACCCTCAAACTCCTGATAGCGCGCCTTCAAAAGCCAAGTCCTCCCCCTTACCCAAGGCAGTTTGATGGGGAAAGGGGTGGATAATGTATTATTTTGTGTGCAAACACTTGTATTAACCCTAATACTTATACCATTAAAGTGTGACCTGTTAGATTCCTATATGTAGAATTCATGTATGAACAATCTTTGGTTTCTTATCATATTGATGTTAGAGTGTGTGTCCATACGTTTTTACACTAACGTGTTGAGTTAAAAGGCATGCCTTGCAGTTAAAGCAGATTCTTTCCTGGAAAGGAGTAAGAGGATAAATGCTACATGTGCTTGTAATTCCTTCACTACAGCAAGAGATTTCTGCCGTTTACTCCCCTTGACTTGTCACAATCTACTTACACCTTTTTCAGAACGGTTTGCTGAGCTCAGCATAACTTCAACATGCATGTTTTACAACACGAATCTGCTTAGCATTGGATGTGATTTGACTTTATGATAGTGTGTTCTACATTCACAAAAATCATTTGTATGAGGATATTTATAGAGACTGGCACTCTGCAAGCCATAGAATGTAGAGTACTTTTGAGTATCCCAAGTTTTTCCGGAATTCAAACATTTTCTATAGAAAGAAAAAATGTTTTGCTTGTAAGTTTTAAACACCCTGTACATAAGAATAATAGAACATATATTTGCCAGTGATTCAATTGCACATACATGACAATAAATATGTATCACACTGACCAAAAAAAGAGAATGTGTCAAGTGTCAACATAAGAACAAAGACAAAGGTGTTTTTCTTTTTCTTGCCTTGATATTCGGTATTGTTAATATACATCTGACAGACGTTCAGCTTATTAAGCAAACACTTTTAAACAGCCATTTGTGACATACAATTGTGTAGTTTCATATTGCTGAGGCTAGAAAGCCTTTCACAGAAATGAAAGATCTAAGCCTGCCATGAATAATTGATGCCGCTGGAAATTATGTTTGACTAGGGGGAAAAAAGCATTTGGTGACAGCTAATTTCAAAACTCGTGTTCATGGAGCCATCATTTACAGGCTGTGGTGAACTGCCTAGTTGACAATGTATAGATGTACTTCTATTATACCTAGTAAATATTAATCTTTGTGTCAGCTTCCTTCATAAAGGAATACTAATAAATGAACTGGGATGCAATTGAGCAGCTTTTCTATGACGACATCTATTAGTTCCTGCGCATATTCTTCCACAAGTAGATGCGAACCCAATCTCTAAAATCTCAAATAAGCTGTAATATGTTATTGTAATCTCAAAAGTTGCTCTAAATCTTCTTGAATATACAGCTTTTATTAAAATAATACCTGGTAGTTTGTTAAGGGGGACAACTGTCTCCCAACTGTGCTCCTGTGCCCAACATGCCCAGGTTAAAAATTGTGTGTGTCCGTGAAACTGCGACAGAATTCAGTACCCCAAAAAGTCCATAGACGACACTTTAAAAGCCCGCCCCAGGTCATCAGTTTAGAGATGCATGTAAATATTGGCCCTAGAATTATTGCTCTCTGGCGTGTGGGGCAATACCCAACATGTGTAGCGCAACCGTCGTTTTCATACGGCGGCACACCCGACGTGTGCTTATGTGATGTCGCACAGGGACTTTAAAAGAATTACATTATTTTTACATTTAATTTAATATTTTTATAACTTTTTTTTTAACTTGAATTGCAATCACATAGGGGGGCTTACAAGCCCTCTATGTGATAGCATATTTATGGTGACAGATACTCTTTATTGTGATGCTGGGGGTCCAAAAGTCCCCTAGTATCACCTTTACATTCTAAATAGCCTATTGAGTGCAGCTATGGGACCGGAAGTGATGCAATACGCGTCGCTCCCGGTCCCATGGAACGGGGAGGAAATCTGTGAGCGACATTCATGGATCTCCTCCCCAGCTTCCCTCCGGCACCCGACATGCCGGTCCTGAGCCCATGGGGGCAGCTCAGGAAACACAGGCCGGGGGGGAGGGACGAGGGCGGCAGTGGCCCAGTTAACGGATCGCTGCCCCTGCCCCCCCCCCCAAATCGCTTCTACTGTAAAGCCGGCCGCCAGCTCTACAACACTGAATAGACTCTGTTCAGTGTCTGTTTAACCCCTTCAGACTTCATGACGGGATTATCCCATCATGGGCCGTGAAGGGAATAATTCTTCTTTTTTTTTTTTTTTAGACAGTTTAGGTACTTATTATCTGTTGAGTTGCCATGTGCTTGTGGAAAGCTGAAATTGGGTGTCCATTAGTATCTTCTCTGAAAACTGATGGTGGGAGCTTCTATCTCAGGATGATCATCACCAGTGTGTTCATGTTTATTGTAGTACAAGATCAGGCAAGTATTACCCAAAGCCTCCAGAATTCTAGGTCCTGAATATTGCTTCCATAATCCATATAATATCCAATATAATGGCATAATATGGATGCAAAGATTTTTTTATAATGGTATAATTTGTAGAAAATATCTATACATTTAATAGCTATATAATGTTTTTTTAAAGGACTGCTGCCATGAATAGTATTGTATTCGAATCACCATATGCGGTTAATACATCTAATGATAGCAATTTTATTCCATAATAATTTTTTAAAGCAGAACTAAACCCTCCTATCCTCATATCTCCCAAGGATGGGTGGCATCTTAGCCTCTATTTAGATCTGCAGTTCTCATGGTGCTGCACATGTGATCAGCTTTTAGCACCAGCCATTTGAGGGCATGAAAGATCGATTAATGGCATTTCTTGAATGTAGTATACACTGCACATATGGTAGTAGGCAGAATGTAAATGGAAACACTGTGGAAAACAGCATTGATAGATCTGATTAGGGATTTAATAAACTTTATCAAAAATGTCAAACTTGAGCTTTCCTTTGGGAAGAGTTAAATCAGCGAGTTTAGCTCCCTTTAATGCAGTTGCATAAACAGTTTTTTTTTTATTATTTATTTTTATAAGAAGCCATTTAAAGTAACTCTGCATCCATGGCAGTGTTGAAGTTTCTCTTTACACCTGTCACTGTTACTTTTACTGGATACTTGTAATTGTGGAGAAAAATAAAGTCATAAATAAATGTTTGTGAAAAAACGTAATTTATCTACTTAATAATATCACTGTAATAATCAGCGTTATCAGTATATTCTTTGTGACAGTGGCCCCTATAAACGTATTTGTTCATTAGGCAGATATTCATCCATTGTAAAAAAAAATAATAATCTTTCTTCACTTGCAATTGGAGAACCAGCATCTTACATTTTTTAGGGGGATTCCTATGATTAAACATTACATATGTACTGCCCTTATACAGTCAAAAACAGTATGCTCAAGTCACAAAGCTAACACACAATGATAATGTTACTTGTTTTAAAAAAAGTGACAGTTATTTTCAGCTGAATCCAATGAGATTTGAAGATTAAAGTGACATGGCTGAAAATACAATGCATTGGCTTGGGTTAAAGAAGAAATTACAAATTAACCCTTGCAGTGGGACTACTACCCGCACTACAAAGGTTAACTGCTCATTTTGGTCTAAGGTCTAAAACGGGTGGACAACTCCGGCCTTCCAGTTGTAGTGGAACTACAAGTCCCATGAGGCATTGCAAGGTTTTAGCAGCCATGGGCATGATTCCCAGAGGCAGAGGGATGATAGTATTTGTAGATTCATCACAGCTGGAGGGCTAAAGTTGCCCACCCCTGGTCTAAAAAAAAATATACTTACCTTATCCCGCCTGGCTGTTAGGCTCTTCTCCCCAGAGCTCCAGCAGTCTGAGCCTCGCTGATGTGCTCATGTCCTCATGTTTAATACAAGTCCATTGACTTTCATTGGATATGGGTACACAGAGGGACCTTGCACAGCCAGAGAGGAGGGGAAAAGAGGGCAGCAACCGCAGCAGGATCACAGATCAGGTGAGTATATCTTTTTTTATTTTAGACCCTAGACCAAAACAAGCAGTTAACCCTTGCAGTGCAGGGGTAGCTCCACTACAAGGGCTAATTTGTAACTTGCGAATTGAGCCTAATATATAAATATTAGGGATGTTCCGATACCAGTGCCGATACCTGACTAAAAGGGTTGCAGCTGTCACCTGGCTCTGGAGCTCCACGACTGTCCTGAAATCAAAAATGTATCAGCACTTGTATCTATGAGTACTTGGACAATTATCAGTACTTGTACTTTAAAAAAATGGCATCCCTAATATATATTTATAAAGAAAAATAATTAAAACATCAAAACAGGAATGCACAAATCCCAGGAGCTCCGTGTGCCCCTTAATAATGACAGCTGCATCCTAACGTTTGAATTTTTCTCTAGTCTAGTCTTGGAGCTGGAAAAGTATCTGTACATGTATTTGTACCAAGTATGGTACTTGGTATCTGAACATCCCTAATAAATATACATATAGGTTGTAACTGCACTCTCTTACCGGTATGTGGCCACCTCTTAAGTATAACATTTGATAATGCTCTGTATTTTTGAATGTACTTTTTCAAGGGGGTCATTGCTGCATCTTGCGGTGTGCTGTCTGCAGTGTATCTATGGCCAAAATTTTGTTTTCCTTTTTTTAGTTTATGGTAGGGTCTGGAAGGGTTTGATCCCCTGTCATTCTTTTATTGCTGTGATAAACTTAGTTTAAAGCATCAAAAAGGAAATAGTTCAGACACAGATTTATTCCAAGCTGAAATAAGACTTTATCACAAAATCAACAACGTTCTGGAGTTTTGCCCCCTTCATCAGGGCTTGAAGGGAAGTAGTAACTACTGGATTGAAAGTAAAGAATGAGTACAAACTGCGGTTGTTTGACTAGGTTGTTAGTTAAGTAGAGTCTATTGATAGCTTGTTTAAGCAGCCTTGTGTCCCCAATGTGGAGATTCACTCTCCTTTTTTCTCCTGGTGACTGTCACTGGGACTGAAGTTTATGGAAAGCCAAATTTTGTATCATTGTCAGCAGAAAACATGTGAGGAAAAATCTTACAATGGGGACAACTGTTCCCGTGATGTCTGTCTAACAGGGGAACACCCCTCAATATGCAGGGATGTCCTGTCACTTCCTGTTATATCTTTGGGACAGGAAGTAAAGGAAAATATCCCCTATAGGACAGATACTGCAAAACTGAACTTAGAAGGGTTTTAAAATCTCACAACTCTATCCAAAACTAAATAGGAAGTTTTGACTATACATAGACTGTAAACCTAATAATCAAGTACTATTTTGTTAGCTGTTAGTGACACTTTTTTATATATGGTATTTAAAAAATTGTAAAAAAATTAATATTTCTAAAACTAATCGATCAGGACCATGCAATTTTACATTTATAATCATGGAGATACAAATCTTAACCCTTGAATCTCTTGATCATTCTATAATCTTGGCCACCTTCAAGTATGTTGCTTATATTTCTGAGCCAACATCGAATGAGATTCCTGTCATTGTTCTTGAGTTAGGGCTGTGAAATACTTAAATACATGACATTTTAATTTATTTAATTACCAATAAACATCTCGGCCTCTCACAATAAATCCCCTTTTTGGGGAAATCCAAAAATAATTATACAAGAATTAAAATATATGCAAAAACACTCTAAACCCACAATGGAGCCACAGTGTGTGTGTGTGTGTGTGTGTGTGTGTAGATATACACACACAGTGTAAATCTCTTGTAAAACAAAACAATTTTAATGAAGTACATTCAATAAATTCATCCCGAATTGCTCTGATGATCTCATGATTTTTAGTCTTCAATCTAGTGAACAGCAGCATTTGGTAATTTAAAGGCAAACACCTTCTTCTACCACCAGAGGTCTCCTCAATAGAAACAAACTTACCAGGTTGATGTGACCAGTTAACTAGCTAAATAACATGGTCAAAATGCTTAAATTCACTTCTCCTTGAAGTACCTTTTGTCACAGGCTCTGGGGCATATAATTCCATGTCCCATGTCCAATAAAATCAGGCAGAAACAGAAGCAGATCATAGGGTAACACCATTTATTGAGAATAGCATGAAGCAGAAAAGCATAAAAACGCTCAGCTCATTGCTTCCCAGCACCGAGTATATGACCGCATATGTTTGCATAGGGGGAAAAAGGTATCGCTTACTACAGATCCCTACAGTGTGAGTGTACTTTCCCCTTTACTACATTTTGCCGTCGCTGTGTGTGGCTCCACCCTATGCATTTCATCACTGATTAACTTTTTTGGGATCGGTCCTGACTGCCTTTCACTTTGATTCTATTCTAAGGTGTCAGTATGAGTTACCCTGTGTAAGTGCCTGACTCTTAGTGGCAGTGATTTAGTGCCTCCATGTCAGAATTGATTAACACTCTTAAGGCTCCATTCACAGAGAGTGGTTTTCTGCACGTATTCGGCCATACTGCTCTAAACATAAAAAACAAGCCAACAAAAAGTAATGTGCATTGTTCAGACTTTTGCGGCGGCTGCAAATAGTACAAGCACAATTTTATGGTGGATTCCGGCTATAGTAATAGCTGCAAACGTGCGGAGTCCGCGCGTATGTTAAAGATTGCCCGGTATCGTTCAGCGCAGTTTTCCGTGCGAAAAACCACTTGGAAACCACTACTGCTATGTGTGAAGGGAGCCTTAGGGACCGCTCTCATCTACAGGTAGGATCCACATAACCTGGAGCGTTTGGAACAAATGACAAACGCATTGCATTTCAGCTGTGATGGTCTTTCACAAGCAACTAAACTTGTCTCTCACAGGGGCCTAATGTCTATTCACGTGCAGTGGGTGCTTTAACTTTGTTCCTGGAACGCTGAAAACGCCCTTAAGGGACATTTATTTTACTTACCATGCAAGGGTTTGTCTCCTTGGTTCTGTCCTTTACCTTGTTTTTCCTGATGCCTCTGGTAGGTTGCGTATACAACTTCCTAGGTCAGAAAGTCTGTAGATGAGGTAGAACAACCCCATTCTTCCTCTGCTCCTACAGCAGGACCTCGTAGATGATTCATAGTCTTTCTCCTGTTTAATCGGCAGATCCTTGGTCTCATCTCCTCAGTTCTCTGAATATTAGTGCACTGCTAAATCACTTATTTGCATCTTAGTAGTTTTGATGCCCAGGTAGCTCAACTCTAAAATTTGCATCAAACATCTTTGACTCCTCGGATTTCTACACTGATAGAAATATTTTCTTGAGTTTGTTATTCCATCCTTTTCCCACACTCTTCTCTTAAATAAAGTTATTTTCCATCATTTGGTTTGTATGCCTCACGATGCTTGATCCTCCTCAAACTGTCTCTTCCCACATGTTAGGAACAATACTCCTCTGGTCTGATTCTACAAAGGAGATGATTTTCAAATCCCTAAATTAAATGTTTCCCATTTCAGCAGTGAGAGTCATTCACCTGAATGTTCTTCCTTCCTCCTTGCAAGGAAGCATTGATCCCTAATTCTCCTGTACATCCTTACAAAGTCTGGAGACAGAATTTTCTATTATCTGGAAGTACTTTTTTTTTCTATGTATTATATTTCCAGAATACTTTGTGGACTGGATTACTGGGAAATATTTCTCATTTGAACCTGTTTTGCACTATTATTCCTAGTGCTCATAAGGGGGTAAATACCCTGACTCTACTGTGGTGGTTTTTGTCCTTTGCAGGGCAAAATTTACTTATTTCTAGAATTATATATTTTTTACTGGTTCAGGCACGTTTTAATAAGCCTAACACATCTCTGACACAATTGTAGGCGTGAAGTGTGAGAATTCCTTCTCCCATTTTATTTACTGTTCAGAGAGCTTTCATATCCATACCAATCTCTTTTAGAGAATACTTTCCTATCTGGCAATATCCCTTATATAATGGACCTCCCCCTCAATGAAATCAAGCATGCAATAATTTGTATCCAACTGTTAACTAGTTGTTTTTTTTTTTTTTTTAATGTTAATCCTATATCTGCCCTAGCTTCTCTTCTCTAAAGTCAAGGGTTTGGTATGCCTTTCTTATTTAATTGTCCAGAAAGAAAAACGTTTTTGGTTAATTGTCGCTCCACCAATGTTTTTCTATGAAGTAGATAATTGGTTGTCCTCCACTTTGTTAGCGCTTTTTGTTTATTCAGGTACTAGATCCCCCATCTTGGATTATTTGTTCTGGTCTACAATGCTAAGTTGACCTTAGGTGTTCGATCCCTGTCAATGTCCCTTTCTATAATTGATAAAATGTTTTCTATCAAGCCTTCAATCAGGTATTGATTCTAATAAGATTTCACATCTGTTTGTTTTCTTAGTGGCTTTTGCCCACTCCTCAGTAAGACTGCTATTGAACTTCCCATTTGTCCATGAATTACTACAACCCAGTGTCCCGCAATTAAATAAAATAAGATTTTTGTACTTGCTGTACAATCTTGTCCATTGAGGGACAGGGTCCTGTTTCCCCTGTGTTATTTGGCCTTATTTTCTGCTTGCTAACAAAAACGAGACATGAAGGTTAGAGGCAGTGTTTTACTGGAAATGGCTTAACGTTATAGCTTATGGCTTAACTCTATATTCCAAACCTCCTGAAGGCAGCAGTATAATCCACATGTCTAAGAGTAACTACAATCCTGTTTCCCTCCATGGTCTTTAAGAAAATTATGTTATATTAATGAGGACCTTTACCCATATCTTCAAAATAACAGCAAATGCATCTCTAGAAATCTCTGGAAATGTTTAGTAATAACATTATACAAACAGATTCGTCTAGATAATTGCAGGCTTTGTATTCTTTGCATACCTTATTTTTTTTCTTCCCCAGTCTTCTGACAGAGGCCATGTTAACTAAGGGCAGATTACTAATTCTCCCTTTACCTCCTGGAACTGTGGCACATGTGACTAGGACAAGTGACCATGCACATCATCGCAGGGGAGGGATGCCTTTCATTGAGATCTCATGAGACTGCAGATGAGATTTCCCAGCAATGCTCTGCTGATGTCACCTTCCCAGGATGCATCGACTGGGCACAATGACATAACTTGTGTCAAAGTGGACCAGGAAGTGGTAACAAAGAAATTGTAAATAAAATTAAAATAAATTTTAGCAAATGAATGTAAGATGATTTCATATCAGCATGCAGAGCTGTATGCTGACGTGATCAGGTCTACTTTAAGTACAAAAACCTTCGTTTTTTTTTTTCCTTCTCCAGATCATTTCCCCACAATGTGTGCGGTAAAAAGAAACATATTTCAAATTAGGCAGAGCATGAGAAATATATTTGCAAACCAATCAGTAGATGCACAGTTATAAGTTGCTGATGTTATATTAAAATCTCACATTTTTCCATAGTTGAGTTTGTCCATGCCTCCTCCCACCTCAATGGACAATGGTCTTCCTAATTTTGACACAAATGCCAAAACAAAATCTCACTGACCAATGGGGAGACAGGAAATGTTAAAATGATCAGAAAGACAGGCATTTTCCACTTAAAGTGACACTTAACTGGAGTTAAATCTTAAAAATTCATTCAAGGACCTTAACTAATAACAATAACGTAGGTTATTTGTCTATCACTCAGCTGTAGATCACCCAATCATTTGATATACAAATAATACACATTTTTGTTAATAGTTAAAGTACTTGAATGCATTTTTAAGGATAAACTCCAGAGTGTAGCGCCACTTTAAGGTAACCTCTGCTAATGCATAGCTTTCATAAATTTGCTTGATTTGAGTTGCTCATGTTTATGACCGGTTTACTTGGTGTACTCAAGGGATTCTAGGGCTTTCTGTCCCAAGAGAAGTGAAAATGAGTTGATAATGATGAATGAATTCACTTAAATCATTGAATTAATACCACCGAACGAATACTACCACGTGTAATCTTGCACTTGTGCATGTTTTCTTTTTTGACAAATGTCATGTAAATATTCATGTTTACAAATGTACTTTAGAAAAATGCATTGCTGCTGGTGCTTTGTGGATGGGTATGAATAAATATACCTTGTATAAATTAAAACATAAATAAGTAAATGTTATAAATTGAACCTAAACAAGGGCTCTGCAGTAGAAAGCAGAAGGAACAGATGTTGACTCGAACATCTTTACACCCTTATGTATAAGAAAAAGATAATATTTTTTAATTTATGGGGTATGTATGCTTTTAGCTGTGTCATACCTGTGAAAGCAAATGTTTTCCTGTATAAAACATCTTGGCTGTTGTGTTCTTGTGACCCAGACTTTCAGCACAGAGGACAGTTCTGACATGAATGGAGTTCCTCTGTTGTACTTGTTTAGGGTCACAGGGCTGCCTTTGTGGGGCTGCACAGCAGGGCTGCACAGCAGTGCAGCACAGCAGTGCAGCACTGAAATGTCACCTGCATGTGCCAAAATTGTCTGCATCTGTCAACCACAAAAGATTGGAAAACCAGTTTATTCATCTGCTCCTTTGTCCCTATGCCAAATGTAGTATGATATAGAAGAAATGATGGACTGTGGTATGCAAGACCCACAAGTAACTCAAGATGTTGGTGCCCATCATAAGCCTTAAAATATGTTTTACAGACTAGATATTTTGGGCACACTTATTATGTACATGTTATTTTACCCACACAGGGCCTTTCTGACCCCTCCTTTCCTACATATAGTTACCTTTTTGTTCGCTCCCCTGTTTGCTTGCCGTAGCATGTGACTCTCTCCCCCCTTCCATCTACAACACTGTACTGATACCTGTGCTGTTGGATCTTAAGCCCCGTGCAAGCTCTGACCAGACCAACCTGTAATGTACCCAGGACTTCTTTTCATTGTTGCAGCAAGGGAATAATAATAAAGGAAGGGGGTTGCAGTATATTAAGGTTTGTCTAAACTTAAAAACAGATATGTGTCATATATTGCCAGTTCTTGGATAAGATACATGCATTAGCTTTTTTCTTTTTCAGTTTTTATTCCTTTATTTTCACCTTGTAATCTTGCAAATAACAGATTCCTGTTTCTGGGTGGCTACGTTCACTTCTCCATTGTATCTTAAGTGAAGATCCATGGTTGCTACCCAGGCTGGACTTTAAACATGTCCTCCTTTTTTTATTTTTGGTACATGTGGAGTGAAGGGCTTTTACAAAAGAAAGATAAAATGTTTTCTTCCATTTCATCTCACAGCATGTGACAAGAATATTGCATTTCTGGCAAGATCAACAGGTACTTTTTGTACTTGCTGAAAAATGTCTTGGCCTGAAAAATTGCAGCCATGTCTTAAGACTGGTAGGCTGCAAAATATAGATTTCTGTGCTTGGTTTAAGTTATGCTTTAGAGCGCACCGTTACACTCAAAAATCAAATTCTACCAATGCATCCCTCTATCTTTGATGATTAATAATAACATAGACATGTCAGCTGTAAAATGCTGTGATTGTAAAACACTTTCAGAGCATTCACTTCCTGCTTTGAAAGGGCAAATTTACTTCAGTTTGGCAAACCAATGCACACTGAGATTGCCTTGTGATCAGCAGAGCATTGCTGCAGGGAAAGCAGGGAAATCTCATCTGTAATCTCCACCTCGCTGATAACAACCCTCTCGACCCCTTACAGTCTGGCTTTCGCCCTCTACACTCCACTGAAACCGCCCTCCTAAAACTCACTAATGACTTACTAACAGCTAAAAACAATGGCCACTATTCCCTACTCTTGCTACTAGACCTTTCTGCTGCTTTTGACACTGTTGACTACCTGCTCCTCAACTCCACCCACTTGGGCTACAAGACTCTGCTCTTTCGTGGTTCTCCTCCTACCTATCTAAGCGCTCCTTTAGCATCACCTACAACTCTAACTCCTCCCCTCTTCATCTTTCTGTAGGGGTCCCCCAAGGCTTTGTCCTTGGACCCCTTCTATATCTACACCTCATCCCTTGGTCAGTTAATAACCTCACATGGCTTCCAATACCATCTCTATGCCGGTGACACTCAAATCTATCTTTCTACTCCACAACTCACCCCCTCAGTGTCCTTGCGTGTCACTAATTTACTAAATGACATATCCGTCTGGATGTCGCAAGACTTCTTAAAACTCAACCTTTCAAAAACTGAGCTCATGATATTTCCTCCTGCCCGTGCACCTTCCCCCAACTTTTCCCTTGAGATTGTTAACACAACTATCCAACCCTCCTCCAATGCCAAGGTCCTAGGTGTCATCCTTGACTTGGACCTCACCTTTCTTCCCCACATCCATATGCTATCCAAATCCTGCCGCCTTCACAACATCTCCAAGATACGCCCCTTCCTCACCAAAGAAACCGCAAAATTGCTCATCCACTCACTTGTTATCTCTTGTCTCGACTATTGCAACTCCCTCCTCATTGGCCTACCTCTACACAGGCTATCCCCCCTTCAGTCCATCATGAATGCAGCTGCCAGACTCATTCACCTAACCAACCGTTCAGTGTCTATAACCCCCCTCTGTGAATCCCTGCACTGGCTTCCACTCGCCCAAAGGATAAAATTCTAAATATTATCAATAACTTAAAAAGCCATCCACAACTCTGCCCCCGGCTATATCTCAAACCCTGTCTCAAAGTATCACCCTAACGGTCCGCTCCACTCATCCCAAGACCTCCTGCTTTCCAGCTCCCTTGTCAACTCTTCCCATGCTCTCCTCCAGGACTTCTGTAGAGTCTCTCCCATCCTCTGGAACTCTTTACCCCAACCTGTCCGTCTGTCTCCCACCTTGACTGCCTTGAGGCATTCCCTTAAAGACTCATCTCTTCTGGGAAGCCTATCCCACCTCAACCTAACTGCTCAACCATCACGTTCTCAAACAATTCATCCCCACACAGCTACCTCCTCATGTATCACTTCCCCCTCCCTTTTAGATTGTAAGCCCTCACGGGCAGGGCCCTCCTTACCATCTTGTCTTGAATTGTATTGTGATTGTAATGTCTTCCTTATATTGTAAAGCGCTGCGCAAACTGTTGGCACTATATAGATCCTGTATAATAATAATAATCTCACGAGATCTCAAGGAAAGGCATTTTCTTCCTCTGGGATGATGCGCATGGTCATATGTCAAGTCACATGTGCCAGAAATCCAGGAAGTAATGGGAGATCTATTAATCTGCCCTTAGTAAACATGGCCGCTGTTAGAAGGCAGGGAAAGAAAAGAGCAATAATGGAAGCAAAGAATACAAAGCCTGCAATTATCTAGAAATATGTGTTTGTAGTTTGTCATTACTAAACATTTCTAAAGGTGTGTTTGTTGTTATTTAAAGATATGGGTAAAAGTCCACTTTAAGCAGACCTGTTACTTTCCCTTGTATGAGCAAAACACATGTCCGAAACAGAGAATAAAACCTATTTTAAGATCATATCTAAATTGCTGAAACTGTAAAACCTAGCTGAGGTAGACAACGATTAGATTACCACTTGTTCGTGGATTGTTTTTCCAGACTCTTGGCTGGTATCATAATGTTTGCAATCTAAAAAATGAATTGCGGTATGAAACAGACGTATGAAGACCAAAGGCTGCTGATGGCAAATGTGAATAATTTATTCTTACCCATTGTGCGCTTGCCCGACAGCAGCAATTTTAATCCCATTAAAAGTTTTATGTTTAGAGTGTCAGCTGCCACTCATAACTTTTTATAACAAAGGATTGTTCTGCATTGTAGAGGCAGAGGTGTTGCAAATTACTTGCACTATAATTTTGTACATGACCCACTGGATAATAACCGCAGTCAGCGGGTGGCATGTACACACAGATAATTATCTGCAACAAAAGGTCTGATCAATTTCTGTGATAATACATTGTCTCATTTATCAACCATACCACAGAAACAGCTCTTAATTGGTAATTTCTCAAGCTGTAATGACGAGAGTATCACAGTGGGTTTGTGCTTCTTTTCACAGTTATGATTAGCTTGTACAGAAAAACACATTCAGCCTTTTCTTTAAGACATAATAACTTGCAGTCATGTAGATGGGTTATTAAATTGTCCATTTTAACTTGTTTATCTACAACAGTCAGCACAGAGCTGTGCTTCAAATTATATTATTTAGCCAGCTGATTACAATATTTTATCCTAAGTAGCCACTCTTGTTATGATAAAGCCATTTCTTTTTCTGACTGGTCATAAGATTTGGGCTTAAACAAACTGGGCCATTTTTTAATTGCTGTTTTATGATACAAAAATCCCTGCCAATCTCTTATGATGTATTTTGGAGTTTGCAGGAAAAAGTAGTGACTGTGAACCACTAGTGGCAGGAACCCACAAAAAAAAACTGACAGGCGGATCTGATCAGACCACCCATATAAAAGGGGCCTTAACTATTGGTCTTTGTTTTTATTTTATAATAATTTTAGTTCAGCACATCCAGATGTAAAGAATTATTTGAAACGAACACAGTTTCCTTTACTGCACTATTCTTTGTGCCTGATTAAAGCGTGAAAGAAATGTATTTAGCGTGGTGAAGTGGAGTTGTGCAGGGGGAGGGAGCAGCTGTGGTTCTGATGACAGATCCAGGCACCTTCTCCACACAGTGACGCATACAGCTCTTGATAAAAAATTCATAGTGCATATCAGAGCATGGCACAGAAAAGAAAGCATTAGCATGACCCATTCAGGATGAGGCTTTTATGTGGCCTTGCATGGCAGCCATTGCTAGGGAGTGTGCCTCTGTACTACTGCTTAGCAATGCATTGTGTTGTATTTTTTTTCGGGAAATTGGCTAGTGCAGAACCAATCTGTTGCATACGGTAGTTTTCTTTTGTTATGTTAATATTTCTGAGCTATGTACAGAAAGGTGTGATACATGGTCTCTGTATGTAAATATACCTGTTTATATTGTATGTGTGTGTTGTTGATATGGTACATGTTTAAAGGATTCTCCAGAAGATGGTGACAAAGCAGCTCTGAGGCTGATGCTGTACATTGAAATGCTTGTCCTTTTTTAGAGTGTGATTTAAAGGTTCCGCTGCACGATTCATGAAATGGTCAAAGAGTTTTGATCACCGTCGATGCCTCAGGCCGATTTTATTATTTGTTAGGTATGGATGTGAACGAAGTGGGGGTTCAGGTGTGGAAAGCTCTCCTAGTTCAAAGCAGGAGGCTAATCAAGGAGATGTCCCCATTCTTGTTCAAGTGGAATGCATCTTTTTGCTGGCTGAACATCCAATTCACAGTGTGCCATATTGTGATGTCATAATCAAATATAGCCCATACTACACCTAGTTCGTATATCTTCACTTACCTTGCAGATAAATGAAAGAAAAAACTCCAAATTACTTTCCAAATGATACATGACCATTGTATAAATCTATTTCTGCCTGTTGGAGCACCTGTGACCTTCCTTTTGTAACCTATGGCACCCAGTGTCCACTTCTTATGTCTGTTTTGGGAACATGTACTTATCTATTACAATCATGTTGCTGTTCAAAAACTCTGTTACACAGAATTATTTCCTCTCAGTGGACAGAACTCAGTAATTGGAAGGAGCTGAGTGGGGCCACTTAAAAAATGTAATGCTTTGGCCTGTTGACTGTTGTCAACTTCAATCGACTTCAATGAGCTTGCATGTTGGCATAATGTTATTTGAATAATAAACTTTTTTTTAATATTTTTTAACTTTTTGCATGTTGGATGATTTTTAATGCTGAAACCAAGTTTGTATCTATAACATTTTTAAGCAGAGCATCTGCATTAATGGTTCTAATATGGTGTTGCTTTTTCCACCTTTGTGTGAAATATAGCAAAGTACATATCTTGATGATGACTGTTACTGAATAAAACGGTTTAAAAAAGGATTAAATTGGAAGATAGCTGACTAGTACTAAATTGAAGGTGGAGTAAGAGTGGTCATACAATTAGAGGAAGGGAGAGAGTTTTAAAACAAAAGCAAGGGAGAGGTTCCACAGCCTAGTCAAATCAGTTTAGTGTTGACCAGATCACAGTAGTAGTAGTAGTAGTTGTCTAGCATGCAATTTTTATGTACGTACAAGTTTATGTAACTGGCAAACACACTTTTTCTAAGTATTTTTGTAAGGAACAATCCAGCCCATGCAACAGGCTATCTCTCTATAATATATTGACAAGGAGGTGTTTGAGTGTGAGGTCTTCAACAGAAATCATGATTAAGTTTATGGATACCTTTTTACTTTCTGCTTTTCTAGTTGCTTTGCAAATAGCTGGTTAGATTAAGTCCATAGGATTCTTATGCTACCTATACGCCTTAGAAGATTATGGGGTATATTTACAGCAGATATCCTTTTGGTATCATAGGAAGTACTGTAGGCCACTTTTGTCTTGTTTCGCAAAGAGACGTGTACAGTGTGTATACAGATTAGATGATCAAGTGTTGATATCTAACTGCTATCAAACCTTTATTGTAGTGTTTTTATAGTTAGATTTTGTGGTGGTATACTGTATCTCAAATGCTGTATGTAGCTGCCTAAAATAATGCATGTGCATGTGTAGTATATTATGTACAATTGCTGTATACATTGCTACAAGGTACTAAAAGTGTTATTTGGTGTATTTTTCTTGATAATTTTATTTTGTATCTTTTTTTTTTAGGACTGTCCTTTCATAGTGTGCATGACTTATGCCTTCCATACGCCTGACAAGCTCTGCTTCATCTTGGATCTGATGAATGGTAAGGCATTTTTATTCCAGTTCTTTATTGTGCTGAAAGTCTGTATGCTGTCCAGTGCCTTTAATTAAAAATACATATTTTTGCAGGTTGGGGTGATGATTAAGTGACCTTAGACTGCAGCAAGTAGAATATGAAGAGACACCGACACTCCAATAGTGAATCAAATATGTCTGTTTATTTGACGTATGAGTAGCATAGTGTGATGCACTTCATCAGGCAGAACAAGTCACTTGTTCTGCCTGATGAAGGGTTTCCTGTGTGACCGCGAAACATCGCATTAAGTGTATCCCACTATGCTACTCATACGTCAAATAAACAGACATATTTGATTCACTATTGGAGTGTCGGTGTCTCTTCATATTCTACTTGATATCTACCATGGTTGCCAGCCGTCGACTACCGTAGTACCCACCCCTATTTCTTTGGAAACGGCGGTTTCTGAGTGCGATGGGTTCATGGACCTTACTTAGACAGCAGCAGACACCCCTGAGTAAAAGATCTCGGATGCAAAGTCAAATGATACCAATACATGCTTCAATCTGATTGTGGAATAATCCAATCATTTCAATATTGTGACAGTATTGAAGACGAATCAGTTTACATGCGGGCAGTTTTTGCTACATTTTATAGGTATTAAATAGGAACTTCACCCTTCTCATAAAAATGACAAGAAAGGCACCTTTAGAAATGTTTAGTAACGATGATCTACAAACAGATACTTAAAGATAACGACATGCTTTTTATTCTTTGCGCACCTTATATATCTTTTTCCCCCCATTCCTCTCACCGTGGCCATTTTTACTAAAGGCAGATTAATCCATCTCCCTTTACTTCCTGGAACTCTGGCACATGTGACTAGGATATATGACCATGCACATCATCTAAGGCCCCATTCACACCTGTAAGTTTGAGTGCGATTAGGGATTCCTGTGTCAGGAACTTCTGTTTTCCTCCAGCAGGATCCCCTAATCTGCCATTTACAAGCGGCAGCTGTCACCAGATCAAGTTAATGATTGGGTGACAGATGCTGCGTGTAATCGCCGGAACAACGCATGTAGTCGTATTTAAAAGGATTACGAGCGGTTAGAAAACAATTACTCTTGCATCGATCGTGCATCCAGGGTGATTGCTTGATTAGCTTAGCATGCAGAGCTGCATGCTGATGTAATTTTTAATGAAAGGGGTAAAGGGCCCCTTTAAGGGCAAATCAAAAAGCTAGCTGTCAGACAGGTTGAAACATTTTCGACTGGGTTGTCAATCATTTACAGCACACAGAAAAATATATAAAATTAAGATTTCTTGAAGGCCATCATCATTTAGATTGTAATCACATAATAGGGTTGAATTCAGGAAAGAAAAACAGAAAACATGTAAAAAATGTTTGTGTTAGAAAAATACTGGTGAATTTTTTTGCACATTAGACCACTAGCCTCATGAACACTACCTTATACTTAAGGGTAGCCTTAATGTACCCGCAACACCCATAGACACCGGATAATCTGCTCTTACACAATCATGCCATATGCTAAATTGGATGATGTGATCAGCTTCATATACCCCTGGCCATTATTCTCTGGAGAACCAGTAATCATCTTGGTTGGATTTCTTGACCATCAATTTGTTTTGCAAAATATGATCAGTATCATTGATCCCTAGTTATTCTTCTTCCTAATGGGTTTTTCCATGCACCTGCATGATTCAGGAATCCACTAGAGGCCAGGGGCCCTCCTGTGGCCCTTCCATAGTTGTATTTGGAGAACTTCCTTTAAAAAAATGGTCAGCTGAACAGCTAAGTTTGGTAAGTACAACTGTGTCAGGGGTAAAGGGAGATCTTCAAGCTTGGAGCTTGAAAAAAAATTACGATGTTAGCTGGAGCCTGAAATCCTACCCAGTAAACCCATGGTGGCAAAAATATTCCTTTTATAATATGCTCTGCCACTTTAAGAATACTAAATGCCATTCTGTTCTGATAGACTCCTCCCACACATTTCTGTTGGCCAGTGAGATGGCCCATCATAATGATGGCAAGTTGTTTCAGATCAACCTCCAGCTTTTGAAAAGCAAAGGATACAAAAAGCTTCTGTAGGTATGTTTTTGGGCACCTCTGGATACCTGTACTTCATACCTGAAGCTTTCAGTATCCGTAAAGTTAGAGTGGCAAGTTTTATTTTCTGTTAGCTGTTTTCCGGGAGTATATTCTTGGTGCTGGTTAGACCTGTACAGGTGTACAAATGTACATTGTATGGTGGAGATTATTTTAGCTTGAATGTGGCCGAACCACAAAAATATGAACAAGATTGTTGGGTATTCCCACTATCTGTATAAGTCACATTGATGGACCAAGATTTCCTGAGAAACCACAGAAATACCTGTATATCACCTCTACCTTTTTCAGTATCACTTGATTTGTGTAAATACAATTAGTTATACAAATTTAGCTTATCCTTGACATCTGTGCCATGGTGTAGACAGTTTGTCTCTCCCACAAAGACATTAACTATGTTTAATCAGAACAATCATTTTTCAAGGAGGCAATTTGAAGGGCATTATGTAATTATAAGGAGAAGAAGAAAACATTAGTTTTAGAAGCCCAGAAGACAGCTTTGTTTCATAATAACTGGCATTCATTGTTCTCCGCATGCCAAAAAAATGTTATGTAAGTTAACTGGTGCAAACTGCATCCATTCATTGTGAAACACTTAAAGAAAGGTCTGCAAGAAGATATTAGGATATGTCTAAGATTCATTTCATTGTCTGCCAGCCCAATAAGCCTTTATAAATCTGCTTAGAACGTTTTCTGCTCAATAGCTGTTTTATAGATTCTACATTTCCAGTGCTATCTGATGACTGTTGTTACGTTCTTTCAGTATCATCTATTGAGTATTGTTTTATTGGTGACACTGTAAAACTGTAAATTACAGTGTGCAAAATAGAACAAATAAATAATACTATTCACTTTGTCCTTTTCCCAGGGCACCCCAGTAAAGGGAAAAGTCTGCCGGCTTGGTGAGAAATTTCTCACCCTTATTTTATCATTCTCCAGTGGCAGTGGAGATATAAGCACATTGTTTAGTTCACAGCCCATGCAGTGTTTTCCAATATCAACATGCCTCTGCATTTACTCCCTACCCCTTTCCATTTTGTGTATGTCGCCTTTTATGTCACCTTTTAGTCATAGGGGCTCTGTTTTTCATGGCTTATCACAACTTTTGCTGCATGTTTTTTTGCACACATTATGGCACATTGATGTAAATGGGCAAAAGAGAGCAAAAATAATTGCATTGCGCGTTTCCAATCTTTTCTTATCGAGTCTACGGGGACAAACAATCTGCCAAAAAGAAGCTCATGTACTGTTTCCAGCAACAGGTGTTTTGCTTATTGCGACAAAACACTCAGGTGTGAACAGGGGCCTTAGAAATGAATTGGATTTTTTTGTGAAGCATTTTGCCGTGTTTATTTTTCCTGAGGATAATATTAGGGATGTTCAGATACCAGTTCAGGTACTTGGCATTCTCACGAGACCTACCAGGGCTGCAGCGGTTGCAGCTGCGACTGGGCTCTGGCGCTCAACCACTGTCCTGAAATCATTAGTCTGTATTGTTATAGAAATATTGTTACATGACACAAAACAAAAATGTATTCGTAATTGTATCTGTGAGTACTTGGACAAGTACTGATACTTGTCCAAGTACTCACAGATACAATTACTAATACATTTAATATATATATTTATGTGTGTGTGTTTGTTTGTTTGTGTATATATTAGGGATGCACAGAAATTTTGGGCCGTAGAAACGTATCGGCCAAAATTGGCACTTTTGGCAAAATGCCGAAAGTACCATCTTTCAGGTGAAATAACAGTGCATCCATAGTTTCTCTCCTCCCCACTGACACAGCGCAGCATGGAGGATAGAAACTGTCACAGGAGGACGGGGAGTGTAGGGGAGGAGAGTGTTGTGAGCGGCCGGTGTCTCTCCTCCGCGCACCGCTCGGCCTCCAGATCAGGAGAGCGGTGTGGGGGCGGAGACAACTTGCAGTGTTGTCACAGGAGGCTGGACGGGGCACTGCGGGAGGAGAGCTCAGCGATGTGGCAGATGAGAGCAGCGATGTGTGGGCGGAAACAGCTGTAAGCTGTCACAGGAGGTTGAGCCGGTGGCCTGCAACTGCTTGGCAGAGTATGATAGGAGCAGAACTGGAGTAGATTAGGTAATCTGATTCTTAAGATAATGTTTGTTCACTGTTTATGCGGTGATGCAGTTATTCATTTTCTTTTGTTATACCATAGCTACACTTATGTCTGATTCTCTGTGAAATGCAAAGCGGCTTTTTTTAAGGGAAAGTGCACTTTTAGTGCACTTACAACTAAGTCAGCCCTAATGCCTTCACCCAGCATCTCTGACAAGCTACTTACTCTCCTGCCCCAGCTCTACCAAGAAACTCACTGTGCAGCCTGTTTAATGCCACTCAACCTCTTCTTAAAAATCGCCATGGTCGGGTCCTGCTTCGCCGACAGTCTCCATTGTTTCCAGTAGAAATTGCATACACGTGTAGTTCTGGCAGTAAGGAGAGCTCCAAAAACTTTAGATAAATTAAATAAGTATGTTTCATGGCTTGTGCATACCCTAAATGTTTTTCCAAGAATGTTTCAATCCCCAAACATTGATGTACTCTGATATGTTGTCTGTTCGATCTTGTACATTTGTTTTGTATATTTAGCTTCTATAATTGAAGCAGTCATGTGTTAAAAACTTGGAGTATATATTCTATACTGTTTATACTACTATTCAAATGGGTAATTTTTGGTGTAACTGAAATCATTATTTTGTTGACATATTTGTTAGATTTTAGTTGTAACTTTTTCCTGATGAATTTCAGGTGGGGATTTGCACTACCACCTCTCTCAACACGGTGTCTTCTCAGAGAAGGAGATGAGATTTTATGCTGCTGAAATTATCCTGGGCTTGGAACACATGCACAACCGCTTTGTAGTATACAGAGACTTGAAGGTATTAATGTTGTCTATATAAGATGATAATGGCTTAATTTTCTCATAGTTATCACAACCTTTTCCCTTGGTCTGTACAAATCCAGTCATAATGTGTTTGAATATTACTGGGCACAAGTGTTTTCTGCTTTATCATTTTTTTTTTGCTTTTACTTAGGTGCAATTTTTACTATGCAAACTAAAGGTGCCCATACACTGCTCGATTCTCGTACGAGAATCGCGGGAAATCCCGTGATCGTACGAGAATCGAGCAGTGTGAACGAAGATGTGCGACCGTTTCTACTGTACGGTCGCACGTCTTTTGTCTAAGGAGCACGCTAGAAAACCAGCCGAAAATCGTACGATTTTCGGCTGCTTTGAACGGTGCTCGGGAGACAAATGCCGAACGGGCCGGTGTGCGCATGCGCACACTGCCCGTTAAGCATTGCGGTCAATGGGGGGCTGGCTTGCGATGATGGAGAGTACGTTCTGCCTGTCCAAGATGGGCAGATTGTACGTTTTTTTAATTACTTTACAACCATCACAAGACTAATGTCTTGCGATGGTTGTAAAGTGTATGGCCACCTTCACACACCTTTATTTCACAGATGTCTGTGGACAGCTACTGCTAACTTTCACTACTTCCTTAGACAGCTTAATACACGTAAACATTTTCAAGCAAGCTGTGATCCTTTTTTGGAAGTTGAACTTTGGAGAAAAAAAAAGTATATGGGGAAAGTTTACACAGATAATTAAAACCATCCTGAACACTTAGACCAAAGTCCACAGAAATGTCTGCAACCCGGTCCCTCATAATGGGCAATGAAAAAGGTGATGGCACAGACATGTCTAGGCAATATAAACAATCAAACTTTTGAAAAAGTTATTCGAGTTATTCTTTTTGTTTTTCTACTTGCAAAGCAAATTGTTTCGTTTTGGGGCTGTAGATTTGGAGATCAAGCATACACATCTTCATCCAGATTCAATACATTCTCACAATGCATGGAGTATGTTCACTATGAGAACTTTGGGGTCATTAAAGACTTTGCAGCAGTCATAATTGAATCCTAAGTACACCAACTTACTTCTCGTCAGGAACTATATTCACCAAAAGTTAGTCATTGTTATCTGTGACACAATGGGGGTGATTTACTTTATAAATTCTTTATTTCAAAGTTTTCAAATGTTTTCCGTCTTTTCCAAACAAAAGAGAAGGACAGATATATGTAATACAGGTAAGACCGGTGATAAACAGTGTGATAACATAAACATTGCAGCAGCATATTCTGTGGTTGTAATGTCTTCATCGTTTGGAGCTTATACGACAGCCATTTGTCAGGTAACTATCTCGTCTTCCAGCAGATTATACTCAGGAAGGGTAGTCCTATACACATATAAGTATATGGGGATCGTGTGGAAACAATAAGTAGGTGTATCTGAAGGTGGAGGGAGTCACCGCGCATGGGTGGGAATATATCCCCCCGATCCATGCCCTCATGCGAATACCAAGTCCAATATATTGCATTACCGAGTCCATGTACCTCCAATCCACCCTGTCAAAGGCCTTTTCGGCATCTGTGGACTGACTTTGCGATTGCATTCAGAGACCTGCTAATTGCGAAATGCTATCATGGTGGAAAAACCTCCTCTGCATCATTATACCAGTCCACACAAGGTGCTAGAAGTCTGTGAGGGATGCTTCAGAGTTATGAAAGAGTTTACTGAATGAGGCTGTATTGTTTTTTTTGTTTTTTTTTTGAAATCACTGGTGCAGATGTACCACAAGTTCAGTTTTGAATGTTTGATACGTCTGAACTTAGATTGATTCTGACTGGTACAGCCAAGAATTAAATTTATGTGAGCTTTTAGCATGCTGCTTTTATTGCTGGTTCTAGCAACAAGATGTGACAGGACAGACCTACCGGATAGAAAAGCAAGTATTAAAAGCAAATTAAATTATTCGTATTCACAACTTGGCTGCACACTTGTGTCTAAAGGAATTGTATTGCTATACTAGCAAGACTAGGCCAGTCTTGCCTGCTTCATAATGTTCATGATGGATGTCATTCTGCTCTCTCGCCTTGTAAATAATATGGTTCTGTTTCACCATTTCCTCAATATGTGCTTGCACAGTAAGTCTAGGATAACAGTTCAGCTACTGGTCATGGTATAAGGCTATGAGCAACAAGATATACAAGGATCCTTTCAGATTGTGGTTACAGAAAGCATAACAAACACATTATTCCCTTTAGCTTTGTCCTCTCCTCTTTCTCAGTCTCTCTATGTTCGCCAGCTGCGAGGCCCAGGTTTGTATTGCAATTGTAACAATCTGCCTGAACTTCCTAAAATCGAACCACTGTTTCTGATGCCATTGTGACAAATCCCTCTGGGCATTCCAGGGAATAACTCTCAGGGCATGTTAACTGTACCAATGAAAGGGTATGCTCGAAAAGTCAGCCAGTTTGAGCCCAGAAGCCTCTTCAATACCTCTGCTCTTCAATACCTCTGCTCTATCACTTTAGACAATGTGGTCCTAGTGAATGCTATTCTACATAGTTGTTTTCTTATGATTTATTTGGAATATGGTACAGAATGCATTGACTAATATTTTATATGTTTTTTACATTGTTCACTTAAAAAATATCAGATGTTTTCAGTATTGTTTTTTTACTGCAATTTAGTGCCTTCCATACTACACTTGCATCTGAAAGTAGTGATATAATGTAGGAGAAAGTATTTTGGGGGAGAGACCAATATTTAAAAGAAAGTTGGACACTATTTCCATGCAATCAAGTAAACCTGCCTGTAGGACTGCAACTAATGATTATTTTCATACTCGATTAGTTGGCCAATAATTTTTTCCATCAATCGGATAAAAAAATTTAAATATCATACTTAAATTAAAATAAAATACACAAATGGAGTGTTACAAACATAAAGTTTACTTCAGCATAAAACTGCATGCACAATTTTTTGCAATCGTACTGCACTGGAATGCACGGCATTGCGGTACCGTGCGTTCCAGTGCAGGCGATCACACTGTGGGTGGAAGGTGCTTTTGGGGTGCCATTGAAATGAATGGCACTGCAACGCACCTCCCAGTGCAGAATTTGTCAGGCCAAAACCGAAAATGACTTTTTGCCACCTTTTTATAATTTTTTTTTATAATAATTGTATTGTAAGCGCATGGCACTTGAATACCTTCAGCCAGGGAATGCCAGTTGTCAGTGGCAAGATTCCTTACATGGCAGCTGAATGTAAATACAGCAGGTAGTGGGCTGGTGCAATAGCCCGCATGATATTGGCCCTTTCAAATTGCAATAGCAGGCTGGCTATTGCAACCACCCACTGCTTGCTGTGCCCTCCTCCCAGTGTGGAGGAGAGATCTAGGAGATCCAACCAACTAATCAATAATGAGAATAGTTGACAACTATTCTTATCTATTATTGATTAATCGATTAGTTGGGTGCAGTCCTACCTGCCTGAATGTTAATTTGTGTAGTATTTCTTGTTTCAGTGATGTTACTGTGTCACAGTTGATTGGCTGACCACTTTGTGTATTAAATTAAACTCCTGCCGTCCGCTCGTTGAGAAAAAACGGAGGACGGCAGACTCAGATTCGCAGGTTGCCCTCTTTAGACAGCTTTTTTTGCTGCTCGCGTGCGCCCCCATGGGCAGAACAAACACGCCCGTTCTCTACAGCCATTACCAGCTGTTTGATATACATACGATCGGCGGCTCTATATCCTGCCGATCATATGTACAGTTGTGTGAAAAAGTGTTGGCCCCCTTCCTGATTTTTCATTGTTTTGCACGGTAGTCACACTTTAATGTTTCAGATCATCAAACAAATTCTAATATTAGTCAAAGATCACACAAGTAAACACAACATGCAGTTTTTAAAGGAAAAATTACCCCAAGAGCGCAGCGACGACTCATCCAAGAGGTCACAAAAGACCCCACAACAACATCCAAAGAACTGCAGGCCTCACTTGCCTCAGTTCAGGTCAGTGTTCATGACTCCACCATAAGAAAGAGACTGGGCCTGCATGGCAGAGTTCCAAGACGAAAACCGCTGCTGAGCAAAAAGAACATAAAAACTTGTCTCCGTTATGCCAGAAAACATCTTGATGATCCCCAAGACTTTTGGGAAAATACTCTGTGGACTGACGAGACAAAAGTTGAACTTTTTGGAAGGTGTGTGTCCAATTACATCTGGCGTAAGAGTAACAACGCATTTCAGAAAAAGAACATCATTCCAACAGTAAAATATGGTGGTAGTAGTGTGATTGCTGCTTCAGGACCTGGAAGACTTGCTGTGATAAATGGAACCATGAATTCTGCTGTCTACCAAAAAATCCTGAAGGATAATGTGCGGCCATCTTTTCGTGACCTCATGCTGAAGCAAACTTGGGTTCTGCAGCAGGACAATGATCCAAAACACACCAGCAAGTCCACCTCTGAATGGCTGAAGAAAAACAAAATTAAGACTTTGGAGCGGCCTTGTCAAAGTCCTGGCCTGAAACCTATTGAGATGCTGTGCCATAAGCTTAAAAAGGCGGTTCATGCCCAAAAACCTTCCAATGTGGCTGAATTATAACAATTCTGCAAAGATGAGTGGACCACAAGACTTTTGGAAAATACTCTGTGGACTGACGAGACAAAAGTTGAACTTTTTGGAAGGTGTGTGTCCAATTACATCTGGCGTAAGAGTAACAACGCATTTCAGAAAAAGAACATCATTCCAACAGTAAAATATGGTGGTAGTAGTGTGATTGCTGCTTCAGGACCTGGAAGACTTGCTGTGATAAATGGAACCATGAATTCTGCTGTCTACCAAAAAATCCTGAAGGATAATGTGCGGCCATCTTTTCGTGACCTCATGCTGAAGCAAACTTGGGTTCTGCAGCAGGACAATGATCCAAAACACACCAGCAAGTCCACCTCTGAATGGCTGAAGAAAAACAAAATTAAGACTTTGGAGCGGCCTTGTCAAAGTCCTGGCCTGAAACCTATTGAGATGCTGTGCCATAAGCTTAAAAAGGCGGTTCATGCCCAAAAACCTTCCAATGTGGCTGAATTATAACAATTCTGCAAAGATGAGTGGACCAAAATTCCTGCACAGCGCTGTAACATACTCATTCCAAGTTATCGCAAATGCTTGATTGCAGTTCTTTCTGCTAACGGTGGCTCAACCAGTTACTAAGTTTATGGGGCAAACACTTTTTCACACAGGGCCATGTTGGTTTGGATTTTGTTTTCCCGTAATAACAAAAACCTTCCTTTAAAAACTGCATGTTGTGTTTACTTGTGTTATCTTTGACTAATATTTAAATTTGTTTGATGTTCTGAAACATTAAAGTGTGACAAACGTGCAAAACAATTAAAAATCAGGAAGGGGGCCAACACTTTTTACACAACTGTATGTGTTGTCTTTGCCACCTCCCCCCTGGAGTGCCGCCGCCCCCTCCTGACCCCTCATCTTTAATCCCGGGATCCGCTAGCCCATCTGCGGTCCGAGACCGGCTCGGGAGGGCGTCGGAGGTAAGATGGGAGGGAGTTGGCATCTTCCTCGCTGATCTCCCTCCGAGGTCTGAATGCAGAAGTGATGTGTATTACATCACTTCCGCATTCACCTGTTAGTCATTTGGCTGCTATAACCAGAGAGAAGAAGCGGATGAAGCAGATCTGTGCTTCATCAGCTTCTTTTGGGGTCCCCAGGTTCTTTTGGGGTCTCCATAAAGAGAACCTGTCAGTGTGCCTGTGCTATCACATAGAGGAATTGTTATCCCCCTATGTGATAGCAATAACAATAAGTATAAAAAAAACCAAAAAAAGTAAAAAAAAATAGAAGTCACATATAAAAAAGTTAAAAAAGAATGTTTAAGTCCCCCACCCCAACATTTACACACATATAAAAGAAAATACGCGTTTGATGCGCCAGCGTGCGAAAATGACTATTGCGCTACACATGTTCCATATCGTCGCGAACGTCGGAGTGAGAACAATCATTCAAGTGCCATCAATCACTGATAACACTAAACTGATGAGCAGTAAAAGCTTTTAAAGCGTCGCCTATGGCCAATTTTGGGTATTGCAGTTTTTTTAGGTTTCGCACGCGAAATTTTAAGGCTTGACATGTTTGGTGTCTATTTACCCGACGTGACCCCGTCTCTTATATTTTATCAAAAAATTCGGTGGTAATACATGTTTTATCATTTAATATAGGGGGGAAAAGTTTTGTTTTTTTAAAATTTTAAGTAATTTTTCCTTAATATAGTAAAAAATAAAACCCCCATTGGTGATTAAATACCACCAAAAGAAAACTCTATCTGTCCCCAAAAATGGTATAAAATTAATTTCAGTACAGTGTTGCATGACGGAATAAATGTCAGTCAAAGTACTGCAGTGCTGAATACTGAAAAATGGCCTGTACAGGAAGGGGGTGTAAACACCGCAGACTTCAAGTGGTTAAAAGAGGTAATTTTTTGTTTGAACGCAAGTAAACACTAATACTTTATACTAGCAAAAAGTGTATAAAGGCTCTAATCTGTAGGATTTTAGAAAGTAAAAAAAAAAAAAAAAATTGGGGTAACACAAACGTGAGCTGTAAGCATGGCTTTTGATATGTTGGCATGTATCATTATATGATAATGTTACAGAAGGCGGTTTTGTGGGTATGTTGTGGAGATACAGGTATTGCCAATTCATGCCATTGGGAATTTCTAGATGATCAGTTTTCTTGGAATTTGGGGATGAATGGAGAGGTGGTCATTAGATGGGGGAGTCATGAATGGTCATCGTTCTGTTGGATGGACTACTGAGGGTTTTTATCAGTCTGGAAAAGGGTTTTCTTTGCCAATATACAAATATTCTCTATTATGAGGAAACTGTGGATGATCATTGTACTAGGAAGGCATCTTGGGTGGTTGTCAGATTGGTTGGAGGCTTGTAGTTGTCATGAAGTTGCAAGTGGCTAGGATGCCTTTTTGGGATATGGTGTTGGAGAGAAACTGGCCTGATAGAGATTGTCCTGGTGAAAGTTGCCCTGAGTAACAATGCTGATCCTCAGAAGTGGTAATGTCATTATTTTACATGCAGAGCTGAACAGGGAAGCCACCTCTGTCTCAGCTCTTAAAGTAAATTCATAAGTCATGTGTAAGAGCCAGAAGATACAAGTAATCCGATATGATGATACAGTAAGTAATGATGGTACTGAAGTGGGCACATGTGTAAAAAGTTTAAGTGTGACCTTTGTGACTTATGGTTTGCATGGAACTCCACAAAGTGTGTGTTGATAAGAAGGCACTGGGCAGTAGCCCAAAACAATTAATCAGTCAACTTTAATTTGTCAATTCTAAGATGCCGAAAGTGAACATTGAAAGGTTCATTTGATTCCCCACCCCCCACCTATCTCTTTTGTTTGTGGTATAAGGTTAAATTAGGGGATTGTGTGTGTCACGTACCATAGAGGAGTCTGGTGTGACGAGGGCGGCCTCTCTTACAACTCCGGTCCTGGAGCACCTGGATTGAGTACAGGGGCACGAGTGCCGGAAGATGAAGAATCTGCCAGACGATGGTCTCCAAAATGTAGGTAGATCCAGGCAGGTTTCGGGTGCAGAGAAACTCACTTGAGGATGGATCATCAAACAGGCCCGAGGTCAAGACAAGCCGGGTCGTTAACAGGCAGAAGCAAGGTACCAGGACGTGAAGCAGGAGAGTAGTCAGGAACAGGCCAAGGTCATCAACGTGTGGGCACCGCAGTACCAGGGATGAGACAGAAGCGATTGTCAGAAGCAAGCCGAGGTTCAGGAACGTAGGAGAGTAGCAGAAGGTCAAGCCAAGCCGCTTCGGTAACAGATGAGCAGATCATGATACAGGGAATTCAGGAACACAGGTAAGCTGACAATCAGACAAGCACAGGAGGACTGGATGTCACAGCCTATATAGCCCAGAGGGCGCCAAAAGTTTAAATGACACGTCGGCGTGTGCCCGTGCGCCTGTGGCAGTGCACGAATGTGTGCATGTCCACTCAGAGACGCTGCACCTGGCAAAGCTCGGTGAGCAACACCAGACACATGCACAAACCAGTGAACATGAACTCTAGTTCTGGCTTCTTGACAGTGTGGTCATGCTATTAATTCAATTTGTGAATAAAATTGAATAAATACATATTTATCAAACCAACAGAATTGAGCTAGTCTAAGGAGAGGTAGAAAAATGGCTGAATTTGTTTTTATACCCAAGTACGTATAGTTTATGATGACCTGTATAGCCTCTGAATATAACAAGGACATTTTATTTACAAAGCTTTGTCTTCTAGAATTTGTCTTAAAGCCCATTTGCTGTCCATTAGAAGAGGGAAAATTTACAAATTGCTGCCGAGTTTTTGTCTGCCGGGGAATGGCTGCTGCACTCCCTAAATTTTAAACTGTCAAGTTATGATTTGTCTGGGCAACTTAGAATTTGTTTCTCTCTTAAATGAATCCGTTTTGGAAAGTGGCTGTTTCACATTTTTCTCACCTGTGTCTTCCTCAACTAAACACATTTGACAGTTCTGAACACACACTTTTATAATATGTTTGCATATTGTGTCCACATAACATAATTTATTGGGACTAAGTAGTGAACAAATGTAAATTTAATTACTAAATGTAAATCATAAAACGTTATAGGATCTATTTTATTCTTCTTTTTTTTTTTTTTTTACAATTTTCGTTATTACCTCTTTTATACAGACTTTGTGCTAGCTTTATGACATGCAGATTTTAATTGCAGAGGTTACCAACTCCAGTCCTTTAAGCTTATCTAAACTCAAAAACTTAAGTGGTTCTAAACCCTCCCATTTTTTTGCCTAGATCTACTGCTTATCAAGCAGTAGATCTAGGCAAAAAGTGTAAAAAAAAATGCTTTAACAGCGCTTAACACTTACCTTGTTTCGGCTGCGCGCTCCCGTCCGAGAAAACAAAACTGATCCGGCTGGCGCATGAACAGTTTGGGTTCTCGGCCGGAAGACGAGCAGAGACGCAAGGTAAGTCTATGGCCGCGTGCACCCGCATGCAGACACCGCTGGATCAGAAGTGCCTGCTAGCAGAGAGGAGTCAGCGCTGGATCCGAGAGCCACCGCACCGCTGGAGGGACAGATGAAAACATGGGGAAAGAAGAAGATTGGATTAAAAAGACATTATTTAAGGTAAGTGCTGACATTAACATGGGGGGAGGGGAAAAAAAATTATCCTTTAATGTCACTTTAACATATTGCAGGTTAACAGTTCTTAGATGTGGTGGCTGCATTCGTTTTCACTTTTCAGCTTAAAAACAATTTCGGCAGGTAAAGGAAAATACCTGTTTATCTTGCCAGAAATGTGGTGTCTGTCACTTCTGTGAGCTTAAAAAAAAGCACAAACATTCTTATCTTTATTGTTTAAAGTACTAGGCCCCTCAATCCACCATGTAAAGGAGATAAACATAAGCAGGCATGTTTAATGTCCAACCTGTGTGACAGCCATGGCTGCCCCCATAGATACAATATAGAAATAAGTTAGACATAAAGGAACAGGAAGTGTGTTATTCGCATGATTACCAAAGGAACAGGAAGTGTGTTATTCGCATGATTACCAAAGGAACAGGAAGTGTGTTATTAACATGATTACCAGGTGAAAATAAAGGAACAAATCTCCCAAAAAAAATGCAGCCATTACATCTACTGACTAAAATTATTATTTTGGGGTTTAGAGTCTCCTTAAGAATGCTTGAATGTTTCCCTTGTGTAGGTGCTTTTTTTTCTATTGTGTTCTTGGGAATTGTTACAGCTGTTTCATCGGAGGCCAATTTTCAAAACATAACCTGTTGAGGGTGCTTGAAGGCCTGACTTGACAGACACTACTTTTAGGGTCGTCAAAGTGGACCTTTAAAGGAGAACTATGAGGTGAGTGCCTTTCACTCACCTCATAGTTTTAGCCGATCTGTGACAATGAGACTCTCACAGGTCGGCTCAGTAGATCGGGAGGTGAGCGAACACATACCGGGTTCGCTCGCCTCTCGATCCTGTCACGGCTCTCTGCTGGATTCCCCTCTCCCCGCTCCGATCTGCCAGCGCTGACTGGCGGAACGGACGGGGGAGGGGCGGGTACAGCTGGCTCTGCCTCTAGATAGGTAGAGCCAGCTGTCACTCACGCAAGCTGGGCGGATCTCGTCATCTAAGTCGTGATCCGCTGCGGCGTCTCAGTATACCGCGAGCTGTGATGGTTATTATACAGCTACGCCAAAGTGCTGTAAGAAGACGTCGTTTTTGGGTGCACCCACTGATGAGTGAAAGAGATACAAAGGGCCAGTTTGGGACTTTATATGCAGACCTTCGTGCACAACCGACAAGTTTTTTTCATTCACCCGCATGTCGATATCTAGGTAGTAATATTTGCTTGTGATGTTTTTATTGTTTATTTTTTATTGTTTTTTCCACAGACAGGAAGTGACCAAGGAAGATTAGGTCATCAAAGATGATCATAGTTTTTTTTCTTTATGATTAGTTTTTTGCATTGAATTGCATTGCAATGCGTTTTTGATGCGTTCCAGAGCTGGTAAAATAGGGCTTGCTGCAATTTTTTTTACCTGCTCTGGAACGGAACGCTGCAATGTTAACTCGAGCTAAAAATACCATTGGAATACATTGGACGCAGTTTTGATCCGATCTGTAACTGCTCTGCTCTGCACCTGCTCCTCGCTTGGTGTAAACAAGCCCTTACCCATATCTTTAAAATAAAAACAAACACACCTTTCGAAATGTTTAGTAATGACAATCTACAAACACATACTTCTACATAATTGCTGGCTTTGTATTCTTTGCATACATTATTACTCTTTTCTTTCCCAGTCTTCAGACAGTGACATGTTTACTAAGTGCAGATTACTAGCTCTCCTATTACTTCCTGGATTTCTGGCACATGTGACCATGTGCTTCCTCTCAAGGGAGGAAAATGTCTTTCCTTGTGAGATTACAGATGAGATTTCCCAGCAATGCTCTGCTGATGATCAGTCAATCCCAGTATGTATTGCTTTGGCAAATTGAAGTCATTTTGCCCTTTCAAAGCAGGAAGTGAATGCTCTGCAAGTGTAAGTATTTCACAATCACAGCATTTTACACCTGACACGCCTATGTTGTTATTACATTACATAGAGGGATGCATTGGTAGAATTAGATTTTTGAGTGTAAAGGTCCGCTTTAACACTAGTTGATTGTGGTAATGTGTGGATTACCGCGTGTTCCCACAGCACATTAAACACTGTGTTGTGCACCCAGGCAGTACATAGTTGGGTTTTAGCGCATTACAATGCACAGATGTGAACCATCTGTGCATTGCAGTATGCTACATTGGGAAAAATGCTGCTTGTCCATTCTGTCTCTGCTGTGGTACATTGGCACCACTTTCAAAATTATTAGGCTGGTTGAACATGCCTGCGTTACCCCAACACACTAGTGTAACTAGGCCCCCTTGAGTGCTCTAAAAATTATTTTGATGGATGCGTATATTATATCAATATATACTCTTAATAATTTTTTCTTAAGGAAGTAGTGATCTCTGCGCTGCATGGTTTATGGCAAAGATATGTATACTATCCACTCAGAGGCTACCAATACAGGACAAGGTGAGTATGCAGCAGAATGAGAGCTGATTAGTGTTAGGGTTAATACGATAAGTGTTGTATCTAAATACTGAATGATCCTTATTTTACACACACAGTGTCAACGTAACATACAGCCCTGGTTTTGAGTAATTAAACTGTCTGCCCAAAAATTAAATATTCATGTAAAATCTTATATACAGTATTCATGCAGTCCCCTAGTAATGCTTTCAACAAGTGCAGAAAATCTGGGAGCATAACAAATTTTGAACCCATCAATTTAGTAAATTGTGGATTATCAACTGGGAAGATGTGCTGTGCATATGTGGCCTTTACTGATGTGCCGTAAGACTTGTGCCTTGAGAAATTTGCATTCATTTTTGTTCACAGAGTTGGAATAGATAATAACCTACTATTCTTCATCAAACATACGGCATTCTAGCTGTATCCTATTTTCCGGACAGATTTGTCCTTTATGGCCTGAATTTAAAGCCATGGCATTCATTCACATTGCAAGACATCTCTGCACCATGTGACCCCCTATCTCTCCTTAGAACTCTTCAAGCATTTTGTCTGATGCTGCTCCTGAGCCAAAAAAAGAAAAAAGGAATCATAAATAAACTAATCATTGGCATGCCAAAAAACTAGTGCTGTCAGATTGATGGGCCTGCAGTGCCATCCAGAATGAGCATGCAACATTGATTATCTGGGTCACAGGAAACTTTCTCTGTTAGAACTAGGTGAATTGACTAAACCAAAGGAGAACATTGTGGTATAAGTTAACATAATACAGTTTTATTGAAGCAGATTCTGTTACCCGTGTTAACAGTCAAGCACCCATGTTAGCAGTAAGAGGTATGTTTGCAGGTGTTTACACCCCCTTCCAGGCCAGGCCATTTTTCAGTATTGCAGGTACTTTGACTGACATTTATCATTTATTCTGTCATGCTACACTCTTCTGAAATGAATTGTATACCATTTTTTAGGGACAGATAGAGCTTTCTTTTGGTGGTATTTGATCACCACTGGGGGGTTTTAGTTTTTACTATATTAGGGATAAATTACAGAAAATTCTGGGGAAAAAAAGTGATTTTTTACATTGTTATAATACATTTATTATTACCCAATTTTTTGGTAAAATATAAAATAGGGGGTCACGTTGGGTATATAGACACCAAACATGTCAAGCTTTAAAATAGCGCGCACCCGCGAAATTGCAAAAAACTACCATACCCAAAATTGACCATAGGCGACACTTTAAAAGCTTTTACCGCTCATCAGTTTAGTGTTATCAGTGAATAATGGCCCTAGAATTATTGCTCTCACTCCGACGTTTGCGACGATATGTAACATGTGCGGCGTAATGGGCACAATCGTCGTTTTTGCACGTATGCGCACACGACGCGTGTATGTATGGGTGGGAACTTTAAACATTTTATTTTATTTTTTAAGTTCGTTTTTTATGTGTGACTTACATTTTTTTGGCAACTTAATTTTTTTTTCCTATTTTTCTTTTCACTTAACTTTATTATCACATAGCGAAACCCCCCTATGTGATAGCAAAGATATGTGACAGGTCCTCTTTATGGAGACATCTGGTGTCTCCAAGACCCCTAATGTCACCTAGGGACCCCCAAAGAAGCTGATGAAGCAGAGATCTGCTTCATCAGCATCTCTCTAGCTTTTGAAGCTGGAGAGTGACACAAGAATGCGGAAGTGATGTAATATACATCACTTCCGCATTCTAACAGCGGAAAGGGGACCGGAGGGAGATCATGTACCAATCTCACTCTGATCACCTGTCAGAGAGCCACCAAGCTGGTGCCAGGCTCGCACCGGGCACAGCGAAGCTCCGGACCAGCCGGAGGGGGGGGCACTCCGATCGGCGCCCCATACAAGCGATCTGCCGCCTCTTGTATGTAAACAGGCATCACTGCCTGTTTTTACATCTTGCTAGTTTCCCGTTGTTTTTTTTTGCCTTTTTTTTTTCCACTTGGTGACCTTGCCAGAAAGTCTATTATGAATAGACATCCTCTCTTTGTGAGGAGGATTTGTCTGCAGGCTTGGAGGACTTGAAGCCTAGAATTTACAATTCACCTGGCCTGGGGCAAATGAAAGGAAAGGGGAGGTAGAATAAGTTTTGCCAGATGGAAGCTTAGGTTTCTTATGTTTGTAAAAAAAAAAAAATACTTTTACAGCCAGTATCATTTTTTTTATAACATTGTTGAAGGAAGCTCTATAGAGATGTTCTCCATCGAAAGGCATGCAGAGCAACTGCTCTTTACATTGTTGTTCCACAGACAAGTATTTTAGTCAGAGAGACCTCTACGTATTAATAGACAGAAGAAATGGAATGAGATGGACAATTTCAAGTAACCCAGTAGTGTAACACAAGTGCATAAAAAGCTCCATAACTGAATTTTCAGTATGGATACATTTGGGGTCTTAAGATATTCTTTTAGACCACATCCTGAGGGTGTGGAGAATTGCCATGACCGCAATAGCAGAACCTGCCCTGCAACCTACTAAGGTCAGACTATGCCATTGCATTGGTGTACATCAAGCATCAGGATGAAACTAGAAGTCTCACTTCGGAAAGAGAACTGGAACAAATTCAGTCTTGGGCAGCACTTCATTTAAGTCTGCAACACCTTGTGAGTTTATTAAATGCCACACTTGTAGCAAAACTAGTACAACCATTCCAGATCCATGAGGACCCTTCCTCAAGTAAAACTAGCCTGAGAAACGTTGGACAACATGAAGCATATACAGTAACATGCGCTACAAAGCAGAAGCAAGTATCACCTGAATGTATTAACCCTATATTAGTCCATTTAGCATTAATGATACAGTTTAGTTGAAACCAATACCTAAAGGAAACATTCTAGCAAATTTCACTGGTAATTTTTTTATATATTGGAGCTTGGCTATACCCCATTGTCTGCTTGCACTGTGATTATCATCCTTTGGGTGGGTTTTGCCTCTAGGAATAGAACTTGGTGGCTAGACTGATAGCACTCCACTCCAGACTTGCTCCATTCGTACTCGGCTCCCCATTACCTGTCAGGATGCATAAGAATAATGCAGGGGCTTGTAGACAACCTCCTTGACGGTCCCCAAGTAGTGTACAGTGTGACTACTCTGAGTATCTTACCACTTTACCTGTTCTTTTTTTTTTTTATTCAAAAGTCAGCTTTATTGAGAGAAAACACAATACACGGTAATCACATATAGAAATAAAGCATTCGGAATACAAGCAATATAACATTGGTGGTGTGCCCCTTATGAGAGGGCAATCATCGGCAAGCAACAACAACCCTATCGGGCATATTTCACGATGTATAAGCATTTTATACTTGTATGTTCGTCCAACAATTCACAGAGATAAGCACTTTGTGCTACTCTTGCAGCATCCAAGATAAGTTATAAAAATCAGCTGAAAGAGTAAGGCAATCATGGTTTGATCGGAACATTAGAGTAGATGGTACAGGCGTGACAACTAGATAAAGGGGGAGAAGGGGCAGACAGACATCAAGGCAGGGCAAATAGCAGGATAGAGGGGGGGGGGATGAAGGGTTCCCCAGGATTCCAACGGGGGGTCCAGTAGGCGACCGATTTCGCTGGCGGAGAGCCATCCGTCGGAGGAGCGCATATCGCAGACCCGGAACTTATTGGCATCCCGGAGGTGACAAAATCGGGGCTCGTCTACCCCAGGAGGAAAGTCAGGGTCCCCAAGTACCGGGGTCATGGGCGACGGAAAGGGGGAGAGATCGGAGGAGCGAAAAAGCGACCTAACCTGCGTCAACGTGTGGGCAATAGTGGGGTGAAGACGTGTAGCAGAGGTCAAAGGTGAGGAAAGCCATGGCAATCCCTCCAGGGCATAGTTGGCATCCTCTCCTTCCATATTAACCCATTGCTTGGTCCGCCGGTGACAACACCAATCCAAGACCCGAGCGAGTGCGGCCGCTTTATTGTATTTGGCCATGTCTGGAAGGCCTATGCCCCCTTTGTTTTTGGGAAGAGTAACGGTGTCAAATCGAATTCTCGCTGGGGCGTGGGACCACAAAAAGGCAGTAAACATTTGGCGCAAGCGACGGAAGAACAACGGGGGGATACGGATGGGGAGGGCCTGGAACAGGTATAGTATCCTCGGAAGGATCGTCATCTTGATGGCATTGCATCGGCCAAACCAAGACAGCGATAGGGAGTGCCAGGATAGAAGGTCCTGCTTGGTCTTCTGGAGTAATGGGGCAATGGCGCAGTCCGCAGCCATGTAGGTGCACAGGTATTTCAGGGCGTCGGTCGACCAGGCAAAGGGGAGAGAGGACTGTAAGTACTCCAACTCCGCCCATGGGAGGGAGATATTGAGAGCCGCCGACTTGGAAAAATTGATTTTGAAATTGGAAAGGGAGGAGTAAGACTCAAGTTCACGTAGGAGGGCAGGGAGGGATGTACGCGGTTCCGAAACAAAGAAGATCAGGTCGTCGGCGAAGGCCGCGACCTTATGCTCACCAGAGTTTTTCAATAGGCCGTGGAAGGAAGGTAGGGAACGTATCCGGCAAAGGAATGGTTCCAGGGTAAGTATAAAAATGAGCGGGGAGAGAGGGCATCCCTGCCTCGTCCCGTTGGAGATGGAGAAGATATCCGAGCGGGACTCGTTCACACGGACAGCAGCCGATGGGGATGAGTATAGTGCAGAAATCCATTTCAACATGCCGGGCCCCAAACCTATGTGGCGCAGGGTCGCCTGGATAAAGTGCCACTCCACCCTGTCAAACGCCTTCTCTGCGTCCGTGGATAACAGCATGAGAGGTGACAGGGTGGAGCGGGCATGGTGGATTGCATTGATCACCCTAGTAGTGTTGTCCCTCGGCTCCCGTCCCGGAACAAAACCCACCTGATCCAAGTGCACGAGGTCAGGGATGTAAGGAAGCAGTCTATTGGCTATAATCTTGGCGAAAAGTTTCAAGTCTAGGTTGAGGAGGGCACTTTACCTGTTCTAAGCAGAAGCAATGCTAGGACATTTCCTGAAATAAAACAAAGCTACTGAGTATAATTAAGCTTTACTGTTTATATATGTTGCATCATGTGCCTAATACAAATACATAGGCAACAAATAACAATGTGTGTCTCTACTTTATAATGTGAGGGACTTGTACAAGCTGCTATTTTACATTTTTATGTCTGCCTTATTATAAAAAAAGTGTTTAATGCTAAAAAATTAAATATTAGCCCAGTCCTAGGATGATAATCTAAGAGGCATTGTACAACTGTGCTAGAACTAAGCTATGATCTGTGAGTTTTCATGGACAGACAGGAGAAGTCTCTTTATGTTTAGCTAAGTTCACAAAGATTTACTGGTCATTGCCAGAAGCATATAACTATGCTGAATTATGACAATTTTCCTCTCCTTTTTACAGCCAGCAAATATTCTATTAGATGAACACGGGCATGTGAGGATATCAGACTTAGGTCTTGCGTGTGACTTTTCGAAGAAGAAACCGCATGCTAGCGTGTAAGTATTTTACGGCTCTGATTGTAAATTTTCCTTAGAGTGGCTCCTCTTCTGCAATCCACCTTTTGTACTACATACAACTCTGGGTAATGACATGCCAGATATCCGCATTCTGTAGTTCAAATAACCTCTGATTCTCCAATTTTTTGAGTTGTGTAAATGTTTGCATGCAGCTCTGTCTGACCTGTCCAGAAGTATACAATTCAGCAAACCAAGCCACCATGATTTATAAATTGTAATTGGAGATTGCAGAAATCTACATATATACACTACATTACCAAAAGTATTGGGACGCCTGCCTTTACACGCACATGAACTTTAATGACATCCCAGTCTTAGTCCGTAGGGTTCAATACTGAGTTGGCACCCCCTTTGCCGCTATAACATCTTCAACTCTTCTGGGAAGACTGTCCACAAGGTTTAGGAGTGTTTCTATGGGAATGTTTAACCATTCTTCCAGAAAGTGCATTTGTGAGGTCAGGTACTGATGTTGGATGAGAAGGCCAGGCTCACAGTCTCCGCTCTAATTCATCCCAAAGGTGTTCTATTGGTTGAGGTCAGTCAAATTCCTCCACTGCAAACTTGCTCATCCATGTCTTTATGGACCTTGCTTTGTGCACTGGTGTGCAGTCATGTTGGAACAGGAAGGAACCATCCCCAAACTGTTCCCACAAAGTTGGGAGCATGAAATTGTCCAAAATGACTTGGTATGCTAATGCCTTAAGAGTTCCATTCACGGGAACTAACGGGCCAAGCCAAACCCCTGAAAAACAACCCCACACCATAATCCCTCCTCCACAAAACTTTACACTTGGCACAATACAGTCAGGCAAGTACCATTATCCTGGCAACCACCAAACCCAGGCACGTCCATTGGATTACCAGACAGAGAAGCGTAAATCATCACTCCAGAGTACACGTCTCCACTTCTCTAGAGTCTAGTGGTGGCGTTCTGTACACCACTGCATCTGACGCTTTGCATTGCACTTGGTGACGTAAGGCTTGGATGCAGCTGCTCAGCCATGCAAACCTATTCCATGAAGCTCTCTACGCACTGTTTGTGCCAATCTGAAGGCCACGCAAAGTTTGGAGGTCTGCAGACAGTTGGCGACTTCTGCGCACTGTGCACTTCAGCATGCGCTGACCCCACTCTGTAATTTTACGTGGCCAACCACTTTGTGGCTGAGTTGCTATTGTTCCCAGTTGCTTCCACTTGTTATACCACTAACAGTTGACCATGGAATATTTAGTAGCAAGGAATTTCATGGAACACCTGAATCCAATGATTTGGTGGGGTGTCCCAATACTTTTGGTAATATAGTGTATGTTCTGGAGAATCAACCCATTTGCAAATTGATTAGCTTATCACTACACATGACTTCACGGCTGTAATGAGTTTACTTCAGCATTTTCAGTCTCAGCCAGTAGACTTAGACTTATAACTAAAAACATAATTTCTTTAAATATGTTTTCTTTTTTTTTCCATCAGGTAAATATTACATATTGCAGTCCTCTATTCAGCCAGGGGAGCCTTAAGCTAGTTTTGATATGTTTTCCCCTCCCTTGCTCCTTTAAAATGCCTGCCATTTACCGAGCACAGTAGCGGAAGCTGAAATTTATACACAATGTGGATGTGTCAAAAAAGTGACTCATCTCTTTATGTACAACTCCATCCAAGGTTGTATACACAAGTAATTCTTAAGATTGGCACTTACTGCTATTCTGTCTATTTATATAACCCATAGTGCTCTGGCAATCCTTTGTCACGTATTACATTTTTACTATACATGGTTATAGATCCTACAACACCTTATATCCTAAGATCAGGAAACCCTCTCTGTGTTAGGTTGGTTGTTGTGTGACAACTGCAAATGTAGTGTAGCGTTCAAAAATTCTACTCTGATATGCTGATAAAAAGATGGAAACTAAACTCCAGGCTAATTGCTAGATATACACACACCCCTGCCAGACAGCACAGACAAGTTGGTGAACTCCTTTTTTCTCTACTGCAGCCTAGCAGTATAGCTTGAACATTTGTTTAGTCAGTATGTTTTTGCAAAAATATATTTATGCAGCTGAGACTGATTGGCTTAGCACTGACCTTTATTCTGCCAGTCTCGGTTCTGATGTATGGGATATTACAAAAGTTAGATATCAAGGTAGAGTCAGGTACTTCTATTAAGTGCATTTTAAATACATTTAGTGATTTGGTTTCTTAATGAATGCATAACAACAATTGGTGTTTTTTGTATCTGCCTGGAGATCAGCTTTAAACACTGTGGTCCTTGTTCCATCGAATTTCAACCATGCTCGAAAATGTGTGCCACTAACCAATAAGGATCAGTTCATCATCTCTATACCAAAGGCAATGATACCGTTACTGAGCATACATTAGAAAAATACATTGAGTGGGTTACTGCGAAAGGTCACAATACTGACTGACAATATCTGCCCCCAAACAAAATTGTGATGTAAGTTTTGGGGGAATTTTCCCTTTTAAAGAAACCTGTCAATATAGAAATCTGGGAGCTGCCATTGATAATGCCTTCACTGATTAGTAGTTCTGTGGCCTGGAAAACCATGTGCTTATCATGTGTCAGGACACTATGACATGTACTGGGTCATTGAAGGTAAGATAAGGATGACCGTTCAGGAGTGTGAAACTTCAAGAACTGGCCATCAGTGGCAGCTCCTATGTAACAGATCCATTTGGAGCAAACTTAATGTAAAAAAAATCTGTGTTTCTCTCTGTCAGGTAGGTATAATAGGACTTTTGTTAAGTATGTTAAGTATGTCTGTTAAGGAGCAGCATATACTCTCCTTTCCTTTACCCATCCACTTCTGTTTAACTGCTTGAAGTGAAATAAAGCCTTGGTACTTTTGTGTGTATATAGGAGCATTTGACTTGCTCCCATTTCCCATACCCATACCCATGTGGTAGGATCAATATCCAGGGCTGTCAGGGCCCCTTTTACACCATAGTGCCGAGTTAATCCCACGCACTACTTTATTTTACAGCAACACAATGCATAGTATTGCTGTACCTTGCTGCAATAAGGCAGTCCGGAGGTGCGCTGGGGTGTGATTAAAGTAGCACTAAACTCAGGCGTTAAATCTTAAAAATGCATTCAAGTACCCTAACTATTAACAAAAATGTATCTTATTTGTGTATCACTCAGCTGTAGATCCTCAAATCATCTCTGAATTGGTGCTGACACTGTCCTTCCTTCTGGAGGGTGGCTACTTTTCTTCCCCATGGAACAGTGTGTGTTGTAGAGTATTCACAGCTCCAAGCTTGCTCCCGTGATGGACTACAATTCAGGATTAAACTCCTGAGTTTAGTGTAACTTTAATGCAACACTATGGTGTGAATGGGCCCTTAGTGAGGGAATGAGTGTTAAGCATGTCTGAGCGAAATAGTCTGGTTTAGCACTCATTTAGCACACTTGCTGCTGAATAGGGAGCATTAAAAATACACTAAAGAGGGGGAGCAAACGGCAAACTTAGATCTGGTCCGTTAGTTTATTGGTGTTAAATTGATATCCGTGTTGCACTAAACAGAATTTATATATTTTCAGTAGGTTTATAGCCATGAGTTCTTCTTTTTCAGATTAAATACAAGCTTAATTCTAACATGTAGATTTAGCTCTGCAATTGAATAGAAAATTGCAAAGCCGGGTTCAGCCAGTATTCGAGGCAGGTAATTGTTCTCAGCAAATATGAGATATGCTGTGGAATTACTCCCTAATTACTGTGAGGAATAAAAAAACGGCAAAGAAATCGTATTCCTATGAAGCAGTAAAACAATATCTGCTACCTTTAAATAGTACTAATAATTATGAGTCATTGTGATTCATTGCCCCAGTGTAAACATGCTGAAGAATTGGATCTGTGCTTTTCTACTGCTGCTAGCTTTAAGGAATACTCCCACTGACTTTAAAAGATCTAGAACCGTTGGCACAAAACATGAGGTTCATTAGCAATAATCTGGACACAAAAAAAGGTTAAAACGGCACAGTCAGCTGTCTGGAAAATCCATGGTGTATAAATCCAGTGCTTTAACAATGGCACTGTACTGTTCATGATGACAGCTTCCAGTATTCTTTTAGTGGTCTTCATTGTGAGAGTTAAGCGCAGCTCCATAGTTCACAACCTGTGGAGAACTTCCACACCAGTGCTAAGCAGCAGATGCACAGTGCATCTATGAAGGACTTTTTGCTTATTAGATCACTTAGGAAAAATTGTGCAACTCTACACTAGCATGTTTGTTTGTTTTTAAATGAGAGCAGGCCTGTGAGTATTACAGTGGTCATTTGAACAGGGGGAATGGTACTATTGCCATGGCAGCATAGAGGAGAACATTATTATTTATCAGTTTTAGAAAATCATGGCAGACTGTGAATTTTTTGTTGTAGTGAACCTTTCCATTTCCCAAGCATGCACGTATACAATAGTAGTGCCTTCATAATCTACTTTATCAGCTGAGTCAGTTACATCCCTTATTTCCAGAAAATGTGTAGTCTAAAGCTGGTCATACACCAGTAGAAGTTAGTTTTAAAAAGGTTGTTTTCAGAACATTCTTTTGATTGTTAGATAGTTAATGGAGTCAATCAATTTTGATTGTAGTGACAAAAAAAAAAATCGAAGGAGCAGGATGGATTTTTTTTTTTCCTCAAACCAATGACATTCTAACAGTGAATGTGATTTTTATTCGAGAAAATCCATTAATTTCCAAAATCAAATGTTAAAATCAAACAAAATTTGGAACAAAAATTTACAAGTCTCTGATGGCATTATCAAATATTCTGATAAGATTTTTCTAATGAAAGTTCATTCAAATATTTACCAGTGTATACCCAGCTTAAGCAGACTAAACAGTGCTGCTACTGCTATGCAAATGTTTGATTTGTATCGGCTTCCATTTTTAAACTATACCTTCTGGCTGCATTGACACATAATTGTCACAGGACAGGCAGAAGTTTCTTGGATGTGCAAGCTGTGACTAGCGTCATCCTTTCTAGGGGGAAATAACTGGCCTCTGGTGAAAGACTGGAACCTGCAACTTTTTTGTTATTTTTTTCCCGCGCTTCCCTATTCTAATTTAAAACATGTGTTTGTACTATCTGTACCCTGCTGGAGAAAAGTTCACATGGAAGTTGAAGAGTGAACCAAGATCTAGAAGCCAGGTACACATGCTGTATGACCGTATCTCCCAAAATAACATTAAAAATGATGCAGTCATAAAAGAGAATACATTGAGGTAGAGGTTGTGCAGCAAACTCATTATAGCTTTAAAGCCTGATTTACTTCCATGAATATTTAGGAACAGTAGAGTTTGTTGGCCTTCTTCCCCACAACCCAGCTTCCCAGTGCTGTCATAGTACCATACAAACATACCTTATGTACCTTGTTTCCTTCCAGCTTTATGTCTATGAGGTTATATCCTATTGCTTAACGAATAATCTAATGTACATTCATTTCCGTTCATTGCTTAGATAATGCAGATATTTCAATAAAGAACGTGTCAAGATGTGTTTTTATCTTCCTAATATTTCAGAGGAACCCACGGGTACATGGCTCCTGAAGTGCTGCAGAAGGGCACAGCGTACGACAGCAGTGCAGACTGGTTTTCTCTAGGATGTATGCTCTTCAAACTTCTGAGAGGGTAAGAAACATACCCAAATTCAATGTACCTCCAACATTAATTATTTTTTTATTGTGCTTATTCAAAACAGTAAGGTTTGTGTTCTTGGCACTTACATAACTTAGAGCTAACCAATGTAGGCCTAATGCAGCACAATGGTTGTTTATGAATTGCTAGGTTATCTTCTTGAAATCATTGCTAAAGCCTTTTGTGTAAGTCACATTCAAGTTTCACCCTGGTAACCCTTTACACGCTAAAACATATCTAAATAAATATACTAAATGTGCAGTGTAAAATGGGGAACATGATTCTTTTTGCAAAATGCTCAGATACAACATTATAGTGCCAGCTGAACAGGTGGATTGGTAGGCATTTCGGTGTATCATAATGGTATCTCCTCCAAAAACCAACACCAAATAAAAAATAATAATTATATTTTAATACAATAATAACATCACAGTCTAAAATGTAAAAAAAAGAAACATAACAACATGAAAAGAAACAATGTGTGGTCCCTTCAAAATCCATACCAGACCCTCATCTGAGATAGGGGTCTGGCATGCATTTTAAGGGGGCACCCCATGTAATAACAGACAAACATAATGTGGGGATATTAGGAGTCCCTTTCACGTCAGAGTCCCCCTTTCTCATCAGTGTCATCCATTACATCAGGAACCCCTCTTCACATCAGGAGCCACCTTTTCTCACACTAAGAGCTGCTCTTCACATCAGAGGCATGGCGCTATGTAAAAAATTTTGAGGAACCCCAGGGTGCCATGTCACCCTGGTTGAGAAAGGCTGCACTAAATACTGTACAGTTAGGTCTTAGACATCTTGAACAACCTTTCTTTAAAGATAATTATCCCATGTAGGCACGTTTATTTTAAATATTTACAGTTCCTTTGTTAGGCCTTTTTATTAATTTTGCTGACTAGACGGGCATAAGTTCTGTTACAATGAGACATGATGGAGAACAAAAGCAAGCTTACTTTCCAACTCTAAATGGAATGGAAGCCAAGATATTCACAGGTATCTGACTGTCATGTTACATTACAGGAACCAGCTCTCCATGGCTCTCAGACAAAAACTCCCTACTTGGAAATACATTGTCCTGGAAAAAATAGCTGCCTGGGTTAAAATGTGCACCCTCTGTTCATTTGGAATGATGAGCTCTGTTCTGTATCAATATAAACATAATTATGTTGTAGGAAATGGCATTTTTATCTGCAGCAATATATAAGATCAAATATGGAACAAAACCCATCATGTAGATGTTGTATCTCGAGTGTGCTATACTGTAGGATAAAATTGCAGTACAGCATACAAAATGTTATGGCTTGTGGAGTGAACTTCTAATGTGTTCATTATAATACATTCTAAGATGTATTTTATGTGCTGCTATTTTAGCCATATATTTGTATTTGAATGTAGGTTGACATCTTTATTGTTCATGTGTATGCTATCAGTGCCAGCTAGATGTGTGCCAGTTTGCCCCTTGAGCCTTTTGTGGCCCATTTGTAGATTATGCAAGGTAAATAAAAGTTTAAATGCAAATCCCTTTTGCAAGATACAGGTATGTGAAAATCGCAATTCAGTACAGTTTAGTTATGACATGGAAGCATTCACTGTATGATTATAGGCGATGGGACACGTGAGCAGGCATAATTGCAAAGTTGTGCATGTATTTATTTGGAGTTGCAGTGTTCTACAATATGTCCATGTGTACGGATGAGTTTTATGTCTTATATAGCTGCATAGCCTGTAACAGGAAAAAAAAATCTCATATCCTGAGGGATAGTGCTTGGGGCATGAGGAGGAAATGGGCATTGAAACACATCTCTGCTAGCAATTATTTCCTTCACACAACTAAGACAAAGTGTTTCATCCTATCTGCACTATAAAATCATGGGGCACCACAACAAAGGTGCCTCTTGAACTGGTTGCATAATGCCGCCTGACAACTACTTTTGTTGTGAAGAATCCCTTTCTCGTTATATTTCTCATGTAATTTTGTGATTGCTGCATTGATTTTCTTGGGTCCAAGCTGTACATAAGAAAAAAAATTAGACTAGGTGGCATATTTATGAAGCAGTAAATATGACATTCCTCAAACATTCACTACAGGTGTGTTAATTGTAACTGTAATTTCCAAAACGTGCACCTAGAAGATTCACTGGCACAAAATGTCTGGTGAATGTCACATGCACTGCTTTATAAATATTCCCTGTTTGGTCATTTCCAGAGCTAATTCAGCTTATCACTACATGTACACAACAGTCCAAATAAATCTCTAAGTGAAAGTTACAATTATGAAATATCCTTCTTTTGTACTTAAGTTTCCCTGTGATACAAATCACAAGCTGATAAGATGAATTGATTTTGATACCAGTAGCTTTAATGGGTTATAGACTTTCTGAAGACCATGCAGACCAACACTGAGGAAAGAAATTACTCTTCCTAATGTTCACCATACGTGTTAAAAATATATTGTACAATCTCATTTAGATCTACAAACAACTATTTAACATGAGGGCCCACCTGATTTGTATACGGATTGATTGTATAGAGTAGATGGGCACTCATATTACATAGTTTTAGAAAAGTTTTTATAAAATTGATTGTACAGAGGTGGTACAGTCTGATTTAATGGCGAGCTTGAGGTAGATGAGAAATCTCAAGATTTACTTGCATACTTTTCATATCTGTAATCATGAAATCAGCAACTAGCATCTTTAGGTCAACATTGGCAGTGACAACCCCCAAGGAAAGGTTTGTGTTAAATGCCACTGGAATGGTCACAATTGTGGGCTCCAGCTGACATTTTGAAAAGGCGAAGACCCTATGAAAGTTCCCACATTTTACATATTTTGTATTTGAGCTTTAAGCCCCACTTTGTGGGTACAAAGGTGAGCCCTGTACTGATGGAACAGTAGTTTACGTCACAGGATGCAGGAAATGGTAAGTAGGGTGCTGAAAGGGTTGGTGTAATGTAGTGCATAATGCACAACATCCTGTGGCTTACACTGTAAAAAAATAAAATGAATATGCAACGTGATCAAGGTTTTTTGTTTATTGAGGTGCGTTTGAGTTTATTAATTTTTAATAGGCTGTTTAACGTGGCATGATGCAACTCATCAATGCAAACACATACATTGCAAACATGGACCGTGAGAAAGAATGCAGAAATTTACACTTGACAGCAGAACTGGAGTAGAGGTCATTTTTGGGGAATTCTCTATTCCTGTGGTCTCTCTGTGGAAAAAAGTACAGAAAGCTACAGACAGCAGACCAACAGAAGTCCTAACCCTTCTCAACTTTATCCAAAATGAAAAAAAAGTTTTGAATGGGATTACAATTTGTTAGGGTTCGTGTTAGGTTTTGAGGGAGTTGCATGTTTGATGAGTTAAATGCTCCTTTTAGTTTAAGTGTTGGGTCAAGTTATGGGTTACATGCTTAGGCACTGGTTAAGGATCTAGTGTTAAATGATGTTGGGTAGGTTCAGTACTAAGGCATTATTTTAACAGTTTAGCTGGGAGGGTGTCTGCAATTGTCAGGGGGCGCTTTAGTGGTGGAATACCTTTTTGTGTAAAGGACATGGAGTGAAACTTTGTGATCTTCTTCTTTTTTTTTTTAAACGTATTTCTTTTAAAAGCTTTGTAACTAAGAAAAAACGCCCGGATCCCAGCAGTGACATTCTGAAGTGCTGCAGTGCCAGTAATATATTGGGGCTTTCTAGAACAAAATATGTATATGTACTGGTACAAAGAATGTACACATAAAAGGCCTGCAGGGTTGCTTATATCATTCTCTCCTATCACAGTCCTTTAGCAGCTGGTACTTGAGTTCATTAAAATGTATTGTCATCACAATGCTTCTTGTTAATTTAATCCTCTGACCAGTGGTAATATCTCATTATAGTGCAGATACAATAACAGTTGTACAAAGCTGTGCAGCTAGCTGATCTAAGAGGCTCAGCAACCTAATTTTGGAATGGCTGAAGAAAAAAAAAAAAAACTTTCTTTTTTTCCCCAGCATTTAATTTCTCTTCAGTCACTTTTCCTCTTAATAGGGAAATGTGTTTTTATAGGTATTGAGACGTCTCACGGAACAGAGTAAATTATGTCTTGTAGCTTCGTATGTTGACATCAAATTATAAAGAGCTTGCATCCAGTAGTAAAGATTAGATTAAAACAGAGCCCGCAGGACCAATTTCAGCTGATGATTGGGAATCAGGACAGCAGGCAAGCCAAAAAGATTATGTGCAGGGTACAACACGTACAAAGAGCTGCAGTCTTGTAAAATTTATCTATATTTCTAAACTTGTATCCAGGTGGCAGTGTGCTTCCTGGTCCGGAAAAGAGCTGTCAGTGCACTATCCTAAAACCAAGCTGAAAGGTGACCCAAGCCACCCATTTGGTCTTCCTGTGGTCACATGCTTAGGACTCCTTTAGTTCTGCATGTCTGTCTTATATAATCCATTTTTGCTTTATACAAGTTTATTGCTGAAGATATGTCAGGTACATTATTTCTGCATTATGTTATCGATCAGGTTTATGTGTTACTAGGTGATTAAAGTATAATATTTAAATAGGTAACCATAACAATGAACTTTTCTTATTGGTTCCTTTACCTCTGTTAAATATACAGTTACTAGTGTTTTGTTATATGCATTCAACAAGTGCAAAACTTGTTGAACCTGACTGTTATCTGTTGCATTGTTCCCAGCTATCTTTGAGGACTACAGAACCACACTTTTCTATGTTATGTAGAAGAGGCGTAGAGGAGACCTCTGTAGTAGTTTGGAACCAAATCCCTATTTCACTCTTTCCTCCTCCGTTGTCCCTCTTTTTGATCTGATGTACAGATATTTATAAAAGGTTCTATTTCAATACCAAAAGTGTTATTCTGCACTAAAATCTTTATCTTATCCCTTTAGTTATTGTGTTTGCTATTTGAAAAAGCTGGTATATAGAAAAACTAATAGTGAAAAAATTCAATTCTGGATTTGCCTAATAATTTTTTGGCATAAAAAAAAATCCTAATGGGTCATAGAACTGAGGGTTTGACAGGGGAGTATCTATTGCCTCAATACATTGTGAAGCAAGGTGTCCCTCTTTCTTTTCTCAGAGAATTGGGAGGTATATCTACCTGAATTGCAGAACATCACCATCAATCATCAGAACTTGTGTGAGGCAGGTTAGAAAAGAACAGTGGATTCCTTATCAACTAATGTTTTCTTTATTGTGAGTCTGATCCTACAGGGATCGGGGATTTTTTTCTCTTCACAAAAGTGGCGTTTTATTTTAATCAGACAAGCATATTTTAGTTTTTTGCTTAAGCAGAAATGTTTTAAAACTTTTCTGCTTTGCCAGTTCATTTGTTTTGGGTGTCTTAGCTGTTACCACCAAGGTTGACCAACCTTGGTGGTAAGATTTTGTGATTATCATTGTGTAATATACCTTTTAGAACAAGGACCAGTCTTTCTTATATGGCCACTGTGCACAAAACGCAGCCTGCCTATAAAGCAGTCCGAGCCAGTAATGTTGGCCTTTCAGGTGGAAACTGCTGCTTGTTTGTTGTAACACAACTTTCCACCTGAGTTGAATGAACACATGAGCACCATAATAAGCTTGGACAGCAACTGAGCAAATGCATTGCTGTTCACGGTTGAGCAGCCATGGGAAGTGTGTCCAAAAGGGCAGGACTTCCCTGTAGCTGTTTGCCCGTGCTTCTTTTGTGTTGGGGTTTCCCAATCATTTTCATTTTATTCTATTTATTTTTGTAGACCTGTTCTGGAATTTAGCAGCATCTACCTTCCTATTAACCTCTGCTGTGCTGGGAATAGAATGGCTTGCCCTACGACTGTACTTCAAACTGTATCCACCTTTTAACTGTTGTGAAACATTGGGAAATAAATGTAAAAACGGTGCTGTGCTTGTAAATCAGAAAACTTCAATCTCTTGGTATTGTTTTTCTATAATAGCATACTCCACTCCAAAAAATGAAAGGAACACTTTTTAGTCAGAGTATAGCAGCAAGTCAATGAAACTCCAGGGATATTGATTAGGTCAGTTATGTAGCAGAGGGGGTTGTGAATCAGTTTCAGCTGGTTTGGTGTTAAAAAAAATTAACAGTTGCACTAGATGGGCAACAATGAGACGACCTCCAAAACAGGAATAGTTTTACAGGTGGAGGCCACTGACCTTTTTTTTCCCTACTCATCTTTTCTGACCGTTTTTCACTGGTGTTGCATTTGGCTAGAGTCAGTGTCACTACTGGTAGCATGACATCTGGACCCTATAGAGGTTGCACAGGAATGCCAAATCCTCCAGGATGGCACATCAACACGTGCTTTTGCCAGAAGGTTTGCTGTGTCTTCCAGCACAGTCTAAAGAGCATGTAGGAGATTCCAGGACACAGGCAGTTACTCTAGGAGTGCTGGACAGGGCCGTGGAAGGTCCTTAACCCATCAGCAGGGCCGGTATCTGTTCCTTTTGTGTAAGGAGGAACAGGATGAGCACTGCCAGAGCCCTACAAATTGACCTCCAGTAGGCCACTGGTGTGAACGTCTCTGACCAAACAATCAGAAACAGACTTCATGAGGGTAGCCTGAGGGCCCGACATCCTCAAGTGGGCCCTGTGCTCACTGCCCGGCACCGTGGAGGTTGATTGGCATTTGCCATTGAACACCAGAATAGGCAGGTCCACCACTGGCACCCGTGCTTTTCACAGATGAGAGCAGGTTCACCCTTAGCACATGTGACAGACGTGAAAGGGCCTGGAGCAGCCATGGAGAACGTTATGCTGCCTGTAACATCGTTTAGCATGACCGGTTTGGTGGTGGGTCATTGATGATCTGGGGAGGCATATCCATGGAGGGACACACCAACCTCTACAGGCTAGACAATGGCACCCTGACTGCCATTAGGTATCGGGATGAAATCCTTGGACCCATTGTCAGACCGAACGCTGGTGCAGTGGGTCATTGGTTCCTCCTGGTGCACGACAATGCCCAGCCTCATGTGGTGAGAGTATGCCGCCAGTTCCTTGAGGATGAAGGAATTGATACTACTGAATGGCCCCTATGCTTGCCTGACCTGAATCAAATCTCGGTCCATCGGACGCTGCCAGGTTGCACCTCAGTCTGTTCAGGAGCTCAGTGATACCCTGGTCCAGATCTGTGAGGAGATACCCCAGGACACCATCCGTCCTCTCATTAGGAGCATGCCCCGACATTGTGAGGCATCCATACAAGCACGTGGGGGCCATACAAACTGAGTACCATTTTTTGAGTTGCTGCAATGAAATTTCAGCACAATGGACTAGCCTGCTGTATCATTTGTTCACTTCTTTTTTTTTTCACTTGATTTTTGGGGTGTCTTTGAATTCATCCCTCTGTAGGTTGATAATTTTTCATTTCCATCAAACGATGTGGCATCCTCTCATTACGAACACATTACCCAGTCCAGTATGCAGTAGATATCCAGTGTGATATTTTTCCCCATTGAGATCTGATGTGTTTTCAAAGTGTTCCTTTAATTTTTTTTGAGCAGTTTATTTATCAAGAAACTGCATCAACACGTTGACAATAAAATGCTAATGCTTTTACTTATTTCCTCTGCAAGACCCATAAGTGCCTCAATACCCTGTTTCCCCGGAAATAAGACCTAGTACTATTTTTGGGAATTGCTAAAATATAAGATCTACCCCGAAAATAAGACCTACTTGTGACCATTCCCAGGGCCGGTGCTGGCATAAGAGGGGACTTGAAGAGAGAATCAGCGGTGCCAACGAAGCCAGCGCTAGAGGAAGCAAGGCAGCATCGGAGGGAGCAGAGCCGCATAAGCCGATGCTTCCTCTATAGCGCCGGCTCCTGTCACAGGCGGAGAGGTACCAAATGCACTCCGCCTGTGAGGATACGATAGTGAAAGTGCGCTTCGCTCATTCTGGCCAGCTATTGGTTAGCAAATTGCTCTTGGAAAGGTTGCCCTGATCAACATATTATTGTAAATGAATACATGTAGACTGTTGTACATGAATAATTGTGGATTGTTGTACATAAAAAAAATAAGACCTGCCCCGAAAATAAGACCTAGTGTGTTTTTTTTTTAGCCAAAAAATATATATGACAGTGTCTTATTTTTGGTGAAACACGGTACCTACTTTCGATTTGTATAGATGTTTCTTTGTGGAATGAAAATATCGACCTCGTTTTCTATAGGCTATCTAGCTAGCAGCTATCTACCCTGTTTCCCCAAAAATAAGACCTACCCCGAAAGTAAGACCTAGCACTATTTTTCAAGATTCCTGTAATATAAGACCTACCCCGAAAATAAGACCTGGTTTGGTGGTAGCATGTGAGGGGGAACTTGCAGGAGACATGGTATCAGCCTGCAGGGACACACTGTATTAAGGGGATGACAGGGGACTCTCTCCAGACAGTTCAGTGACAGGGAGCACTCCAGTATCATACTTCACCAACTGCTGTCCCCCTGAAGGCACTGCTTAATGTAATGGTACTGTACTGTAATGTGTACCGGTAAATGGTACTGTACTTTACCGCGCTGTTCACTGTCTGATGTCCCCACTGCTGCACCGCTGGTACCACTGTCCCTGGTGGCAAAGGAAGCCTGCGCTGTAGAAAGCAAGGCTGCGGCGGCGGGGGGAGCAGAGCCGTATTAGCCAATACTTCCTCTATAGCACCAGTTACTGTGACAGGCGGAGTGATACCAGATAACTTTAGATTGTTGTACATTTTGTTGCACATTAAAAAAAAATAAGACATCCCCTGAAAATAAGACCTAGTGTGGTTTTTGGGGGCTAAAAAAATATAAGACTGTCTTATTTTCGGGGAAACACGATAGCTATACAGTTTTGGCCGCAATTCTTCCATGAAGACCACTTCTGTCATGACTTTTCCGGACAGTAAATGGGTGTACCTGGGTCCCACTGGTTTCCACCTGTTCAGTGTTGATGGCACTGCTGACATTTTCCGATGTCAAAGGGAAGTAAGCATGATCTGCTGCATTGTTTTCTTGGCTGACCACTGCATCTACGGTACTCATCGTTGCCCGTTTCTTTGTGCTTCTTTAAAAGAACTTGGCAGGAAAAAACAAAAAAAAATCTGTCTTTACAAGTTGGACACCCCGGTCCATACTTAAACTAAAGCAGCACACCCTTCCACATACTTCATTACCCCCAAACTGCCACAGATAGGACTCAGGTCGCAAAACTTTCCAAGAACTTGAACAGCACATCTTGAAACCCCAGTCTGCTTTGAAATCTGCCTGGGAGAGACCTTACTTATGCAGTATAACTACCTAGTGTCTTGTTGCTGTGCTCAGTCTTGTGTGACTTGTGCGGTGAAACTGTCTTCCACAACCTCACCTTAGTAGCAGAGTTTGGCTGTTCCTCTCTCATTTGTATGCCTCCTACACAGCTGTTTCTGTTAAAAGAGAACTATGGGGTAAGTTTTTTTTTACCCATAGTTCTCTTAAGGGTCACGGGAGGACTATACTTCTTTGACCCAAAGCTCAGAATATCGCAAGCTACAGCTGAGACCACCGTAGCAGGGACGGATCCCGACAATGCTGTAGAGATCCACCCAGCTGTGTAAATGACAGCTGGCTCTGCCTATCTAGAGGCAGAGCCAGCTGTACCTGCCCCCTCCCCCGTCCGTTCCTCCAGTCAGCACTGGAGGATTGGAGCGAGGAGGATCGCT
>NW_017306286.1:3587083-3599110 GCF_000935625.1 Nanorana parkeri
TCGCTCACTTCTCGATCATCTCCCTGCAGGGAGATGATCGAGAAGTGAGCGAGCGACGGTTCGCTCAGTTCCCGATCTATTGAGCCAACGTGTGACAGTTTAATTGTCTCACGTCGGATCGAACTATGAGGATGCGTGATTTTCACTCACCTCATAGTTCTCCTTTAATGACTGTGTTTCAACCTTCCTATGAAATTGATGATCATTACCACCTGCTTGGTATAGTTGGTTAATCATGCACCTGACTCTAATCCTACAAAATCATTGACTTTGTGCAAGTGTAAGAATTGAAGCTGTTTTGAAGCCAAAGTGTGGTCACGCCAAATGTTGATTTTGATTTCGATTTTTCTTCTGTTCACGTTGCATTTTGTAAATTGATAAAAATAAACAATAAAAATATATTTTTTTGAAAGCATTCTTACTTTACAGAATTGTTTCACAGCTATTTAGAAATGTCTGAATGTATTAAAATATTACATGTACTTTAGTATTCAGTCCCTTTACTCAGTACTTTGTTGATACACCTTTGGCAGCAATTACAGCCTCAAGTCCTTTTGGGTATGACGCGACAAGCTTTGCACACCTGGATTGAGGGATTTTTTGTTATTCTTCTTTGCAAATCTTCTCAAGCTGAGTCAGGTTGGATGGGTACCATCGGTGGACAGCCATTTTCAGGTCTCTCCTGAGATGTTCAATAGGGTTCAAGTCAGCTATGTAATGTTGGAAGGTGAACCTTCAGCCAAGTCTGAGGTCCTGAGCACTGTGGAACAGGTTTTAATTGAGGATATCTGTACTTTGCTCCATTCAGCTTTCCCTCAATACTGACTAGTCTCCCTGTCCCTGCTGCTGAAAAACACCCTTCCAGCATAATGCTGCCAGCACCATGCTTCACTGTTGGGATGGTATTGCGCAGGTGATGAGTGGTGCCTGTTTTCCTTCAGACATAATGTTTAGAATTGAGGCCAAACAGTTCAATCTTGGTTTCATCAGACCAGAGAATCTTGTTCCTCACAGGCAGTCCGTCAGTTGCTTTTTTGCAAACTCCAAGTGGGCTTTCATGTGGTTCTAGCCACTGTGCCATAAAGGCCAGATTGGTGGAGGCCTCAGTGATGGTTGTCCTTCTGGAACTTTGTCCCATCTCCACACAAGATCTCTGGAGCTCAGCCAGACTGAACATCTGGTTCTTGGTTGCTCTTGGTAACCTTCAGTGCAGCAGAAATGATTTTGTAGCCTTCCCCAGATCTGTGCCTTGCAATAATCCTGTCCTCTGCAGGCAGTTCATTTGACCTCATGGCTTTTGCTCTGATACAGTATGAATTGCCAGCTGTGAGACCTACAGAATGGTGTGTGCCTTTCCAAATCATGTCCAATTAATTTAATTTACCACAGGTGGACTCCAATCAAGGTGTAGAAACATCTCAGCAATGATCAAGATAAATGGGAGACAACTGAGCTAAATTTCAAGTGTTGTTGCAAAGGGTCTGAATACTTAAGTACATGTGATATTTCAGTTTTTTATTTTTAATAAATTCACAGACATTTCTAAAATTCTGTTTTCACTTTGTCATTATGGTATACTGAGTGTAGATTATTGAGGGGGAAAAAAGACTTTAAACAACTGTAGTATCAGGCTACCACATAACACAATTGAAAAAAGTGAAGAGGGTCTGAATACTTTTTGAATGCACTGTAATCCAGTGGCCGGACAGGTGTTTTTTTTCTCTACATTTAGCTCCGCTGCGACTAAACACGGTTTTGGTTAAAATTATTTTTATCAGGAGGGTTAGATTGTCCCGCTTTAGTGCTTGGACAAGTAATTTTTTTTAAATATATATTTCCACACGCTGAATTACAAACCCTTGGCTGGTAAACAGTTCACATGAACATATAAATGTGTATTTAGATGTTTGTTGAAGGTCAGCTTTAGGATATTGTCACCCTGATAAATCCAACTCCCTGTGGGAGCATTCCTTCAAGACAGCCAAGGGTGTATGCTGTGTTTGGGAGAATGTTCATTCTGTAACATAATGTCTGTTGTGGTACACAGGTGACTGATTTCCTCCACTTTAGAAATGTTTTCTGTGTATTCCATGAATTATGGAACAGTAGAGAGTGTGTAAGATTAATGTTAACACATTACTGTTCCTTCTAGCGTTTAGAGCTTGTAAAATTCAGTGCAGTTTTTTAAATATGAGATATTTAATATAAGATAACATTATCTTATATTACCAATTGTTGCAACATGATTGCTGGAAGAGGTTATGCTTTAGTATATGTTATTTCCCACTTGTATGATTTTCCAGAGGGGAGATTTTATTTGAATAAGGCCATTTATTTAAGAGGCTTGGATGTGCTTTCAGCAGTGTGCTGACCTTGCATAATGTCCTTTATACCTAAGTAAAAAGTCTTACGCTGCCCTCTGGTGCAGAAAGCTGGTAATATTTACTGAAGTGTGAAATGGACAGTGTTGTAAATATACGTTTGTGTAAGCACAATCTTGAATAGAAACCCCCACAGAAATTTTTGCTGACAGAATGGACTTTGGGAGTTGAACTGGTCAATAGGTCTCGGACAGTCGTAATGTTGCAGGCAGTGTTAATTTTAGCATGTTTGTGTATTGGACAACATGCACTGCAGCTAATGCTTTGAACATAATGAATGCAATAAAGTGCATGAGATGCCAGCTGTGTCGTGCATGATATGTGCTGGCTCATTAGTCTTAATACATTTGTACTACATATGGCACTAATAAATATTCAGATGATTGAACAACTTGTATTAGATGCCTGGTCTTGGCATTTGTGTCTAGATGATATAACACATATTATTATTATTATTATTTATTATTATACAGGATTTATATAGCGTCAACAGTTTGCTCAGCGCTTTACAATATAAGGAAGACATTACAATTACAATGCAATTTAAGACAACCTTTCCCTTAAAATGCACCCTAACACTTAGGGGTCTATTGTTAAACAATTTGCAGGGCCCTTCGCCCTGTGACTATCTTCGAACATTCATTTTGCTTGAACAATGCCAGAAATGAATGTTCTTAATATATTTTTCCAATTTCAAATGTAGTGTTGCAATAATGCAATATGGCTATTAGATGGAGTTTACCAATTTGAATGTATTGTTTCCTATGCTCCTCAGCTTCATCTAGTGACCATAATGTATTATTACAACAACTAACTACATTTTAAGCAAGAAACTCCTTTTAGTGCCCATAATGTAATACACTTCATTCAAACTGGGAAAAACTATACAGTAATACCTTGGTTTACGAGCATAATTCGGAAGCATGCTTGTAATCCAAAGCGCTTGTATATCAAAGCGAACTTCCCCATAGGAAATAATGGAAATTCAGATGATTCATTCCACAACCCAAAAATATTCATATAAAAATAATTACAATACAGTACTGTAATATAATACTCTACAAAATATAAAAGAAAAATAAAACAATTACCTGTACATTCGTGGCTGGTGTGAGGGGGACAAGAGAGAGGAGGATTATTGTGTAGGAGGACTTTCACTATCACTAACGGAATCACTGCTATCTCTTGACTAAATGGAATCTTTTCCATTTCGTGAAACCTTAACAAGGAATCTATCCAATGTGACATGCTTTGTCGTTAAACAGACTCATCGCTCGCACTGCTACAGCCTTATTCGGGTGGCGCTTTTCTACAAAATGTTGCTCTTATTGCAAGACATTGCTTGTATATCAAAGCAAATTTTTTCAGAAATGTTTGCTTGTCTTGCAAAACACTCTCAAACCAAGTTACTTGTAAACCAAGGTATTACTGTATTGGGCTTTATTTGCCCAAAGCGAATATTCAGATATATTCACAGGGCGAAGGGCCCTGCAAATTGTTTATGAATGGATTCCTTAAAGTTTATTTAAACCCAAGAACTGAAATGTATAATATTGCAGCTTAGCAGTTCTAGCTTTTTTCAGACTTTTCCCACCCCCCCTCTCCTTTAGTTGGTAATTCTGCCAGTAACACACTCCGTGAGGAACCTCTCTTTATTAGGGTCACTGTGCACTTTTGGTATGGCACTGCACCATGTATAGTTTATCGGGCCCAATGTGTTCACTGCCAGAATCATACATGAGGATTTATGTTCTATGCATCACTGTCTTTAGTGCCGTCATCCACTGGAGTAAGAGATGACAAATTGTTGGAAATATATTGATACAATTAACTGACAATGTGTTAAGAAGCATCTGCCAATGCATACTGTGTGCACAATCCCTTGTTATATTTTCAGACCAGTGTTTATGCCGTGATTGTTTCATTTTTTAGTAATTTTAATGTGTTTTCTGGGAAATGATCCAGGGCCAGCAAAGTTGTTTGTATAGGAAGCATATTGTGTTCTTTATATTTTGGGGGAAAGAAAACAAAAGAGATTAAACAAAGGTTAGAAATATTAACTACAAGAACAGATATAGCAAGAGTCAGACTACAACACGAGATTTGTTAACTGTGTGGTTACATACAACAAACCATGATGCACATCAGGGACGTGCGGTCAGGTGAGGCAGAGCCTCACCTAGTATTATGGAGGAAAAAGCTGTCAGCTTCAAGTCTGAAGCTGACAGCATTTTCTCCATTCAGAGCAGCTTGTAACAGGTTACACAGCAGGGAAAGCCTCCCCGCTGTGTAACCTGTCATAGACGGAGTGCTGCCTGGTAATTACAGGCAGCACTGCATCCTGCTTTTGACAGCTGTTAGGTTAGACAGCATCGGGCGTCTCCACTGCTTGTGTAACCTAACATAGTGAGGCAAGAGCTGTCACAGCCTCTACTCTGTTAGAGTCTTGAGCTCTGTGGATGGTTTGGACCAATGGCAAAGCGCCATTGGTCCAAGCTGTCCAATAAAAAAACAAACAAACACTGAGGACATCGATGCCTCATCAGTGACTAGCAAGTGAGGGACAGGGAGGCTGTGTGTGGGGCGTTGGTGGGCTAGGGGCAGGGTTGGGGGAATGCCTCACCAAGCACAGAAGGTACAGCACGTCACTGATGCACATTGAGGTTAGTTAAGTGACCAGAAATAATCTTTCTTCCAATCTGATAAGAATGCCATGATTTTGATTAACAGTCAGCTTTTCATGTACAATAATAGCAAACAAATAATAAAGTGGCAAATACTTTATGAACTGAGATTTCAGCGTGATGAAAAATAATTTCCAGCACAAAGCCCAACTTTTTTTGTTTAAACTTTGAATTTTTATTAAAGTGGGTATATACTTCTGTCAAGTTTTTTGTCTGCTGTCCATGTCCCTGTTAGAGATATTGCCTTACTCACTGTACCTTTTACAGTAAGACTAAAAATTAGAGAATTGGTTGTGCTGGGTACAGGAAGACTCAAACAGCAATAATAATAATAACCTCACAAAGTTTTTAACTCTTTGCCACCTTCCGAAAAAGGTAAAGAAATTTGTAAATACTTCTCCCGCTGACTGCTTTGTCTGATTTTGTTTTGCCATCTTACTGAAGGATCTAAAGCATGCTATACACTTCCAGGTCACCCCTTGCATTAGCAAAGTTCACTTATTTTTTTTTTTTTATCACAAAGTCACTAAGTAATAAGCAAGTGCAAAGCACAAACCACAGTGATGATATGCATCATCTTTTAGTAATCACACATTTCTGTTCACTAGTCAAAACTCAGTGAGATGGGTTTTGAGTTCTCGCTATGGCTTATATTATACATGTTCCTTTTCACCTTATTAAGCGTCTTAGAAAAGTTAGACTTTTGTATTTAAAGCTTTTCTGGTTATGGTGGTTTGTCAGCAAACATCATAGGAAACCATCTTTGCTTAGTGTGCTATACAAGATATTATCTCATGGTCCTGTAAGATCTAAAGCCCAATTCTGTTTCAGGAAGCTCACTACTTATAGTATAGCTTTGATTGCATGTAAAAAAAACATGCTCTGTAAATCCTGGGTTGTTTCTTTTCTAGGGTAATCGTCTCTGTGCACTAATTTTAGCTTATGTCTTTTTCTTTTTTTTTTCATCTGCAGTCACAGTCCCTTTAGACAGCATAAAACCAAAGATAAACATGAGATTGACAGGATGACACTCACTATGGTAAGCGTTTACTCGGGGAAATAGTCTATGTGCTTCTTCATTGGTTTTGTGTTACAGCCATTAGAACTTAAAGGACAAAGATCTCTACTTTCCAAGATGTAATCTTTTCTGTTTATTGATTGCCAGCTCTGGTTAAAATGTATTTCTTCTCTTTAAATGTGTGAAGAATGTTGAGCTACCAGACTCGTTCACCCCAGAGCTGAAGTCTCTATTGGAAGGTCTTCTACAGAGAGATGTCAGCAAAAGACTTGGATGCCAGGGTGGCAGGTTTGTAGTAGTAAATAGTTTGCATTTCATGTCACTTCTAACTCTGTAGTACACAAGCTGTGGTCGTGTGGTGGAATCCTGTTAAATCTTTGAACAAAAATGTATGCATATACAGTTACCTCCCCATTATCTGGCTTTCAAGCAGCCAGCACTCTTAAGCAACTGGCAAAAAAAAATTGAGGACATAATGCTTAAAAACCAACAACTGGTGAGACAATGAACACTGTGCAAAGCTTACAGAGCAGTTTGATGTATGTAGCGTATAGCACTGCTTACAGAGCAGTTTGATGTATGTAGTGTATAGCACAGCTTACAGACCGCAGTAGTTAGTGTGCCTGGAATATGCACTGTAAAGAGAGTCTTGCATTTATTGGTGGTTCAGTGATCTTAAAGGAGAACTATGAGCTGAGTGATTTCCACTCACCTCATAGTTCTAACGTATACTGAGCTTAGGGTAACGGGAGGAAGCTAGTTTGTGTCCTCCCGTTACCCTAAGGAGAACTATGGGGAAAAACACTGACCCCATAGTTCGCCTTTAATACCATGAATGCCCCACAGTGGAATGGCTTGTCTTTTTTTGACAGCCATACCAGCAATCCTGCCTGTGCGCTACTGACCACAGAAGCAGACTGGTGCCTGACACATTGTGGAAGCTGAGGTGTAAAAACAAAAACACACCCCCTCTACTGCCTTTTACTCATTTGCCATTTTTTGGTAAATCTGCTTGGAACAACTGAGAAAAAAAAACTAAACAGTGATCATGTGATAACAATAAAGAGTTTCATTTGCTGCTTAGCCGTAAAATAGATTATGTAATATTCTTGGTCTTGTGTCCACTGTTCAGGCTGGAAGCAGTGGTAAATATGGCATAGAAAATGTTTTATTAGGCCCTTTAATACCAACTGAGGATTACTGGAATGCCACAGCATACCCGAGTATTGTTGTGACCATATATACCCCACTATCTGCCAGTTTTCCTTTGGCTGTTACCTTCAGGATAATTCCACAAAGCATGCTTCTTCTCAAGCTGGTTTCAGTGTATTCCAGTGGGTACCCACTGTTCCCAGTTGTCTGAGTATCTGTGGAATGATGTGGAACAAGCAGTTTGTGGACAAAACAAATCTCGATGAACTGTGTGTGTTATTGTATCACTATTATGGTTCAGAGTCCCTAAGAAACATTCCCACCACACTGTTGAATTCATTCTTTAAACAAAGCAGGATGTTCTAAAGAGGGTCTACCGAGTAATAAATAGAAACACCTTATAAAGTAGTAACTGTCTTTGGATAAACTTACCAATCAATTACACATTTTATTGTATTGTTTGATTTGCTGTGGGAGTGGTATGTGATTGAAAACTAAAATGCAGACGCACATGAATTGCAAGTACAGAAAAAGAGAGCTGGGCAGTATGTAGAATGAGACATAATGTTACAGTTGATTGCATGGTTTGGTGACCTGTTTACATCTCAGTGCGTGTGGTTTTGAAAAGGAAAAAATATAAATTTTGTAACTTGCATCAAAATTCGTTTTTTTTAAATCTTTCAGTGCTCTTGAAGTAAAAGAACATCCGTTCTTTAATGGTATAGACTGGCAACAAGTATATATGCAAAAGGTAAATGACCTTGCAATGCTACATTGATTAAATATAAGCTACTTTTGATTTGAAAAACATGAAATAGACTAAATAATCCTGCATATTTTGAAAGATGTTTTCATAATCTGGACAATGACCCTGCATGTATTACCTAACTAATTATCTAAAGAGCTAGCTGTCCTTCAGTTTTCCAGCACAGGCAACATTTATGGACATGAAAAAATTCATGGTTTAGTGGTGTAGTGTTGTGAAGAAAGTACTGCTTACTGAATTTTGTATGTGTTGGCCTGCAATTTGCTGTTAATGTCGATTTAAAGTTGTTCTTTCAAACTTAAACTGCAAAGAATCTCAAACAAGTGATTTGCCCATTTGTGTTCTGGTGTGAATGAGCACTAGTTTATATCCTAATTCTGCAAATCTGTAACTTAGGTGCAGCAGGAACTCATGTTATAGTTACTAGTAGGGATGTCCTGATACCACTTTTTCAGGACCAAGTACAAGTACTTCCCCTCATGTACTTGCCGATACCAATTACCGATAAAAACGGGTGCAGGTGACTGTAAATGATCAATAGTACAACTACATGTTATGTACTATGGGCCATGATTTAACCTATTCATGTTAGCAGGGCAGCATTGTAAATCTATTGCTGTAATGTAGTGGAGGTGTGTGCTGTATATATGTACTACATATACATTACACACGTCCAGTACACTATAGCAATATATTTACAGCCAGCCCTGTCCCAGCTTCCCTCACTCACAGTTTGACTCCGATCCCTGTTGCCTCGCGTGGTGCCTGTCGTAGTCGGAGCTGGGCAGGATCACTGCATCGCGTCTCGGTGCTCAGCTTGTGGGATGCGCTCACAATTCTGCCCTGCTAACATGAATGGGTTAAATCATGATCCATAGTACATATACAGCACACACGTCCAGTACACTGCAGTAATAGAGTTACAATTATCCCCTGCTAACATGAATAGGTTAAATGATGATCCATAGTACATAATAGTACATAGCATGTAGTTGTACCATGGATCATTTAACCTATTCATGTTAGCAGGTCAGAATTGTAAATCTACTGCTGCAGTGCATACTTTATGTACTGTACATGTACAGTACATAAAGTATGCACTGCAGCAAAAGATTTACAATTCTGTCCTGCTAACATGAATGGTTTAAATGATACATAGTACAACTACATGTTATGTACTATGATGTACTATGGATCATTTAACCCTTTCATATTAGCAGTGCAGAATTGTAAATCTATTGCTGCAGTTCATTCTATATGTTGTACTTGTACAGTACATATAGAATGCACTGCAGCAGTAGATTGTTCTTGTTCACACAAAAAACTAAGCCCGGGCCCCGTCTTACTCACTGTTGCCTCGATCGCGGTGCCTCACGATTTTCCTCACACGTGAGGACGTCGGCGGTGCTGAGCTGGAGAGGAGTGTTGCGTCACTGCTGCTCCAGTGGGCGGCGTTCCAGATGGGGTCCTAATTTAGGTGGCCGGCGACTGCCTGGAGCGCCGCCCACCTGAGTAGCAGTGACGCGACGCTAGGCGCGATGCGGTGCGGTAAGTAAAAAAATAACATAGCGCAAGCTTCGGGCACTTTGACAAGTTTTGACAAGTACTTGTCAAAATGCCCTGTATCGGTCCCGATACCGATGCTTGTATCGGTATCGCGACATCCCTAGTTACTAGTACACTATGCAACAGTATTCAGGAAAGTAGCTGCATATGATCCTGCAATAGATACTTTTCAGTCATATCCTATACTTATATAGTTGTTTTTATTCCAAGTCACTCTTCATTGTGCACTTGGTTTGTCAATGAGAGCAGCTGAAACACTTCACAAAGAGTTGGACAATGTAATCTATATGTTTGAAACCGTTCCCTGTTCTAGGAAAGTACATTTACCCAAATATTCTATGATTTTATTTGTGCATGATTTCAGATTTATGTGTGCATGCCAGCAGTTAAAATGTATCTTTCAGTTATAGAATATTATCCCATAAAGGTTCCTAATTTATGGAGGCTGACAGTTTTTCGTACTCATTCTGGCTTTACTACATAGAGGTCTATTTATCACTGTTTTCACCCCTAAGATTCACATGTTGCTCAACTGGGTTCAACTTTCAAATGTAAACCTTGGGTGAAAGTTGTGTGAATCTTGAAAATTAATACATAGACCCCCTAATTTCACTGACTAAAAACAAACTATGCATGTATGAGCTGTAAGGTATTGTCCTAACATTTCACTACTTGCATGCTTGTTTTAGGCCAGTAAAATTAAAGTACTACTCCAGGAGGAGTAGATGTGAAGCATTATGGGAGATGCATGTAAATTACAATTAACTTAATGGCATCCTTAACCAGATATGTAGCAACACGTTCTTTGTTTTCCCTTCTTGTCGCCACATGCTTCCTGTCCCTGTGCTCTTCTTTGGTAATCCGAGAAATCCCAAAAGTGTATAGGGCTTACTACTTCCATTCAAAAGATGCAGAGCACAGGGACTGGAAAAATATGGGTAAGTTGTGAACAGTGGGGAGATCAAGAATTGTACATTAGTATATCTGGCTGAGGATACTACAGAGGTACTGCAAGTATACATAGTACATTGTACTTGTCTACTCCAAAAAAGGGGGCAAATGGTGCAATTATTTTTGTAATATATAGACTGTAACAGACATTTAACATTTCAGAAGGTATGAAAGTTTACCTATTGGTAATTGATCGTTGGAACATATATTATGTTTTTCAGTACCCTCCACCACTGATTCCTCCTCGAGGAGAGGTAAATGCAGCTGATGCATTTGACATTGGCTCCTTTGATGAAGAGGACACAAAAGGCATTAAGGTATGTTATATCTCAAGTGCTCTACAATGAAGTTTAAGGCTGCACTCAGACTTTTGTGTTTTGCGCTGCTATTCATTTTATTATTCATACACATGTACAGTGAACGCCATAATGCAAAAATGTTAATACACCAAAATGTACAGCTACTGAGGTGCGCTGACAGCACATTCAGCGTCACTGCATTAAAAAAAAAAAGAAACACACAACACAGTGTAAATAGATCCAAAAGAAAACTCCTGCCTTCCCTCATTCCCAGCAGCATATGCTTACCTTTACCTCACTCCATGTTCAGCCCTAGGGAAGGAAGGAAATACCCTGTAATTATGGGTATGGAAGAGCCTATAGTACTGTGTAAGCTGCAACTCCACTTACAAAGAGCTTTCCTATCATTCCTCGCAGTTAAATGAAACAACAAGGGAGTGAAGACACACGGTAGGCATGTGCTCTTGGTGAGGTCTGCAGTAAAGTGTCCTATTGCTTTGCCCTGCATGGGCAAATCACAGATTTACTTTAAGACCCTCAAAAACCATAGGTTATATCATATGTCACTGTAGATGATAGCAACTGTTTTCCTGCAAATTTAGTTTAATCTTGAGCACTTTGGAAACTTTAGTAATTAGATAATGTTTGGATACCTCTACAGCAGCCTATTGTTGAACAATCTGTATATATATATATATATGTAAGATGTCAAAAAAGACAAAAACGCAGTATTGCAGTGTGCAATGATACCTTTCTTATTGGACAGGTTCATCCTGAGCTGCATTGCACAGAGATCTTCTTTTAAGACTCCTTGTATTATACAGTAACAGATATGCCAGCAGAAGTGAAGAAAAAAAAAAGCTTATAACAAAGGTACACAGCAACATATTCAGATACAGCAATATTCAGAGTTTATTGATTAAAGTGGAACTCCAGGATTTGGAAAAGTTTGCCCTTGCAGTGGAGTGACCTCTGCACTGCAAGGGTTAACTGCTAATTTTGCCTAGGGAGCAAAAATAAAGAAGATCTACTCACCCAATACTTAGTCCCACCTGACAGCTAGACAAGCACTCTTCTCCCCCAAAGCTGTGGCGGTCTAAGGACCCACAAAGTCATCACTTCTAATGTTATTTAGATTAGACGTGAAGACGTCAACGGACATACCACATTTGGAGTGGGGGGGGGGGGGGCGTGGAGGTGCAGCCACCGT
>NW_017306286.1:3599442-3602058 GCF_000935625.1 Nanorana parkeri
ATCTACTTTTCAAATGACGAGCTCATTGAGATCTACCAACGAAAAAACACCTGCATTCAGGGGCGGGGGGGGGGGGGGGGGGGGGGTTAGAGGTGAACAGTCACTGCCACAGGACTGAGGATCGGATGAGTTTTCTTCTTTATGTTCACCTGTAGACCAAAACCAGCAGTTAACCCTTGCGGTTTGGGGGCAGCGCCACTGCAAGGAGAACTATGGGGTAAGTGTTTTTCCCCATAGTTCTCCTAAGGGTCACGGGAGGAAATAAACTAGCGTCCCCCCGTGACCCAAAGCTCAGTATATTGTGAGCTACAGCTCGCGGTATACTGAGACGCCGCAGTCAGGACAGATCTGACATTACTGTTGAGATCCACCCAGCTGCATGAGTGACAGCTGGTTCTGCCTATATAGAGGCAGAGCCAGCTGTACCTGCCCCCGTCCGTTCCACCAGTCAGCGCTGGAGAATCGGAGCCGGGAAGGGGAGAATCCCTGCAGGGAGCCGTGAGTGACAGTCACCACTCTCTGCAGGAAGATGATCGAGAAGTGAGCGAGCGACGATATGCGTTCGTTCACTTCCCGATCTATTGAGCCAATGAGTGACAGTTTCATTGTTACATGTCGGCTCGAACTATGAGGTTGAGGGAAAATCACTCGTCTCATAATTCTCCTTTAACTTTTCAAAACCCTGGCATTGTTCTTTAAAATTATCAACTTGGTTTAGAACTTTTACACAGACCTTTGAGTAAAGTATGTACATGTTAAAGTATGCAGTGGTTCTCCGTAATTCATCTTCACAAGCAATAAAGATGATTTTGCCCTGTCTCTGTGTATTCCTAAAGCTGAACTGTCACATTTGTCCTTGTTTATCCTGTGTAACACATGACATTTTTTATGTAGTTGCTTGATAGCGATCAGGAGCTGTACAAGAACTTCCCTCTGGTTATATCTGAGCGCTGGCAACAAGAAGTAGCAGAAACTGTTTATGAAGCTGTCAATGGAGATACTGATAAGATCGAAGCTCGGAAAAGAGCCAAAAACAAGCAACTGGGACATGAAGAAGGTAAACATTGTTGCTACAGTTTTCAGGGCACAAGAATGCATTCAACAAACGTGAATGAATACAAAGGTTGCCTATGTAGGGTGGTTGTAAGTACTATTTGTAACATGGCCCTGGTTGTTACCTTCACCATTAATATTCTTCATAGTGTGCAGCATGGCTTCCACAGGAATGGTTAGCTTGCCATTACCACTGCATGCCACTGTGCAAATCTGTTTTGTAACACTAGAATGATATACATAGCTGATGTTAAACTTGGATGTGTATAGGCAAATGGAATTTTTAAAAAGCTGCGTTCTGCCCCTTGTTATTTTAACATTTTGCCAGATGTAACAATTCTATCTATTTTGCTATTATATTCATATACGGTTTGTACTGTAACGTTTATTTACTTCAGTAATTCTGACACTCATTCTCACACTACCCAGATTATGCACTAGGAAAAGACTGCATCATGCATGGCTATATGCTGAAGTTAGGGAACCCATTCCTGACCCAGTGGCAACGAAGATACTTTTACCTCTTTCCCAATAGACTTGAATGGAGAGGAGAAGGAGAATCTCGGGTAAGACATCTTGAAAAAAAAAAACGAGTCCCTGTTTATGATTAGTTATGATTGCCCAGAAATTCTGTGCTAGGCGAGATGGTCTAAAAGTTTGGAAATTGAAGGAGAAAACGGGCATTGGTTATTCTCAATCAGTATATCAGTTTCCAGATACTTAGTGCTATAGTTCTGTTCAGGCAATGTTTTACACATTCAAAATCTACTCATGTATGTGGATCTCTGAATAGAATCAACGGCAGAGCATTTTATAGTACGAGAGAAAAATTGTTGGAAAACCTAGAAGCAGGTAGATGTTCCTGTTTTAGGTTCCTGACACTTACACAATAGGCAGATATAAGATTTTTTGTATTACTTTAGATGAAGGATCTCCGTATTTATTATTACTTAAACACTGTGGTCAACAGAGCTCTCCTGTATATATTTCTGTATATATTTCCCAGAACACACCCTGTAAAAATGGAAAGTTTGTTGATGGTGTTGTTTCTCATTTAGGAACCCTGGCGTATTTATAAAAAAAAACATCACTTGGTAAGGCAGTAACAATCTGCATCCCACTAGATACTGTTCTAGATTAGCTATTACCTGTTCCCAGAATCCCTTTTTTACATTAGAATCCCTAATGTAGCTTGCAGTCTAATGCTTTTATGAAATGGTCCTGCTACTTATCACAACTCTTTCATGGCAATGATCTGGAGCTTTTAGCATAAATTGGTAAATGAAACAATTTTGTTAAAAATGAATCGCTTTCGGGCATACATAATTACTTCACAGGGAACACTTTTAACAAGTTTATCAACGTATTTGATAAAAGGATGCAAAGAGCTGTGATGACATAAAAAGTACAGTCTCCTATGGCAACTAGTCAGGTTTCAGTTCACTGAAGTCTGATCATTTAACCAGTTCAGCTCTTACACCTGTACGCTCCCCAAGGATCAGAGCAATTTTTACATTTCTGCCATGGGCCTGTGTATTCTGCAATAACTCAACTATCATTGCT
>NW_017306286.1:3602085-3631294 GCF_000935625.1 Nanorana parkeri
TTTTCTATTTTACTGCAACACTAAAACAAAGTTACAAATAAAGCTGATAACAACAAAAAAGTTAAATTATTAATGATTAGAAAAATATAAATTAAAAAACAGGAACATATTGGGTAAAGGTGAACTATGGGATGAGTGAAATACACTCATACCCATAGTTAGAGCCAACGTGCGACACTGAAGCTTTCACACATTGGCTCTTTTGATCGAGAGCTGAGTAATCACAAACCACTGATCGCTCAGTCACCTCTCCCCGCAAGGATTCCCCCTCCCCTCCGTTCCACCAGCTCTGACTGATCTGATGGGGGAGGGGGTGGGCACAAATGGCTCTGCCTCTAGTGAGGCAGACCCATCTGTCAATCAGGCAGCGGGGTGGATCCCGACAATACTGCTGGGATCTTTCCAGGCTGCAATGCGGTCCTGTGCTGTCAGCATATAACAGGCACTATCCTGCTAAATGCTGAGTTTTTGGTCACAGGAGAACATAGTAAGGAGAACTACAGCCAAGAAAGGTGTGCCCTAGTTCTCTTTTAAGGGGAGAAGAAGTTTATTAGGGCTGATTAGGGTATGTGAAGGGTTAGTAACAGGTTAAATAGGAACAAAATATGTTTGCAGATCAAAGCTCACTTCTTGATCTGCACATGAAATAAACAGAGTGGATACCCAAGTAACAGTGTTCCTTTGTATCTCTCTATCTCACATCTAAACAGTGTTCATTGACACTGTGTAGGAAGGTCCATTTTTATTTTGCAAAAGCAGCTTTTACAGCTGCTGTTTTTACACAGCAACTCCCATCTGTCATGATGACAGCCAGAAATTGCCAGTTAGTGCAAGGGGGAGCTGCAGTGAGTTAGAAGGACAGCCCATAGTACACATGCCCTGTGTACTTCAATGAAGTTTGTTTGGGTAAGTGTTGCATGCCCAGTGTCCACAACTGGTCAGAGACGTATTTTGATGCTTTTTACATGATAATAATTACATGAGTGTTCTCTTGTAGTAGCTATTTTTTTACTTCCAAGTTTTACCAAATATTAGTATTATATGAACATCTGTAGCTACATGTCTCAGTGGTATCTGTCTGGTGAGCCATTCTAGCTTGTGTCGTTTAGTTGTAGGTTTAATAAGAGATGTAATTTTAATGACAATCTCTATTATGTTTATATATAGCAGTATTGTCTACTACAAGCTTTGGAAGTGCTGGATCTAATTCCCAGACATCTGTGTCTTATTTATTCTTCTATTATGCAGCAAAATCTATTGACAATGGAACAGATAGTATCTGTGGAAGAAACTCAGATTAAGGACAAGAAATGTATCCTGCTAAGGATCAAAGGAGCAAAACAGTTTGTCCTGCAGTGTGAGGTAAACCACTGTTATCTGTAAATACTTAATGAGCTGACATTACCCTTTTGTATATTTTTAAATCTTCATTATTTTGTATTCACCATTTAGTAAATCAGGTAGTTAAAAATACATTGACATTTTTTTGGGATTTTCATTTTTATAGAACTTAAATTTTTTTCAGTTCCTTACAAAGAGCAGTGAACTATTCACATCAGCCCCTGAAAGGGGTGTGCAATCTAATGTCCTTACATCGGTCATACAACTCATGTGGATAGTGAGCTTTGGATGCAAACCAGCGTAATTGGCGTGTATCCCAAAAGCGAATGAAACCCAAGGCACACCTAGCCATTACAGACAGTAAATCCATTATATCTGCACTTGAAGAGGGAGTTCATATATTTTTCAAAGCAAATAAAAACATTAATGCATTTTTTTAAAAATGTATCAAAAATATGGGAAATGTTTTTGTTGCTGATACATGAGTTACAGTTTACGGTATTAAACCATGTTTTAGTATAGGTAATCCTTTGCATTTCAGTCAGTCTTTCGTGAAATGTTGTGGGGGTTGTTTGTAATGTTTTGTTTTGTAGTTAGTTTTTTGAGGAAAACCAATTGCAATACATATAACATTGTTCAACAATAAAATATAAATAAGCTTTTTCACAGTAGAGGCAACTATAAAGGTAATTGTATATACTACAAATCACTGATAGAACTGTACAAATCAGCTTGTAAAAGTATAATCTCTAAATATAGTGTTACAAGTGTTCTTACAGAGTATATTGTAAAAGCCATATACATTTAGAAAGAAAAAGGAAATATAGTTGAAGTAGCAGACCGAAATCATAGTCAGTACTGATTGGTTTCTATTGCAAACATTATGCTCTTAGTGTCACTGAGGGGGGAGGAGCAAACTGCTGTAATGAAGCTTGTTGCCATGCCCTACTGACACATTCTTTTTGGCCCATCACAATGAAATGCTTTCTTGCTGGCTCGTAGAAACTTGCAGCAAGTAGGATGGAGGGGGCAAGTTCATCAGTATCAAGAAGTGCAAAGCTGTACCCCTCACAATGGTCTGCGATTCGGCCATGACAGAGAGGTTTGAAGGGTTTTTTCAGGGTATGTTCAGGCACCCCTAAGTGCACCTTGCCCAATTTTCCACCCAGGGACATTGCCACTACAAATTGTATAGTGTGCTTCAGTAATATGCACTTTCTTTAAAATCTGAGCCAGCCACTTCATAATACTCAATTTCTTTATATTGCAAAGTTAAAGCTTTCATATTAGTAATTCACTCTTTTGAGTTTGTCTTGATTAAGGGGCTGCTAGATTTTCAGTAGAACATTGATACTATGACAGCATTAAGAAGTTTGGAAGTGATGATTATTTTCTCTGCTTTTGCAAATAAAATAGGTTTCTTTGTACCAGGTAATCCATGTCTTACTTTACCAATACAGTACCTATTCAGGTTAGGGATTTCCCAAGTTTTGAAACATAAAACCCAAATGCGTGGTCTTAAGAGTTTTAAAAAAAAACTTCACAAAAAAAAACCTGTTAAGACTGTGTTTTGGGTTTATGTTTAAAACCTACAGCTTGGGTTTGGATTTATAATGAAAGCTTTTCTTTGTTCCTCAGTACATTACCTATTGTTTTTGTCAAAAGCACTATTTTAACTGTGAATGAAATGCATTGTAGAATGTATAAACCATGTGATACAAATGTACCTATTTATAAAATACAAATTGTCTTAAATACGCATTCCATTTCTCTTTAATTTTATATGTTATGTATTTGTAATAATGTATTTTCTATGTGCTTTGACAGAGTGACCCAGAGTTTGTACAGTGGAAGAAGGAACTGACTGAAGCATTTACTGAGGCACAGAGGCTATTACGTCGGGCTCCAAAGTTCTTGAACAAGCCCCGATCTGCAGTTGTAGAGATCTCTAAACCACCACTCAGTCACAGAAATAGCAATGGCCTTTAAGTGGCAGGATGGGACCAAGAATTCTTAGGGATAACTACTTAAACCACCTTGCCCAAGGTCTACAGCATTGATATTAGTTACTTGTGTGGCCCTCAAAAAGCAAGGTGTACATAGGAGAAAGTTTGGGAGCCTGCATCACACATTGTCTAGTCTACTGAAGACTGGGTCTTTCCGCCTGAAGTCTAGAAGAGGTCACACAGCCTGAAGCAAAGAAAAGATGAATTTTCACTAACAGAAGAGTTGTGAAAGTTGCCAAATTTAGTGATTGCTCATCATTCTATTGCATCAGCTTATCCTGAATGACCTATGTCTTAATGATGAAGAAGCGAGGCATCAGACCTTCTTTTTTTCTTTTCTTTTTTTTTTGTAAATTTGGCATATGCATGCTTTGCTGTATGCCAGACAAGAATATGAAATGGTTTTTTGCAGTAGTTGCTTTTACGTTGATTTTTATGTCTAAATTTCAACATATCCCTGGATGTTTTCTGAAGGCATTGCCAAGTTATAAGAATGTTCTCAAGATGATAGCTTTCCTGAGTGTTGCCATAATTGCCCCTTTTTCCTTTTGTCCTCCCAACTTGCACTGTTGACTTTAAACTAGCAGTGTAATGATACTGTTATGCACTTCAATGACTTTTACCTGTCCTGTGGTTACAAGATGTACATACCAAGAATAGTCACCCATTTCTGTGTGTTCACCAAAATAGTGGCTGCCACTGTCTTGCTGTGTATGAGGGTAGAAATATCATAGTGGAGTAATTATTGGTGAACTGGAGTGCATGGTAGCTTTGTCCAGTGGTCTTTTAGCCAGTTTAGCACAGTTTGAATCGAGCTCATTCTTCAGATTCGTTTACAGCTATTATTAAAACCGATTTTTTTTTCCCTTTCCAGGTCAATTGCACTTGATTTTGTTTTGTTTTTAGAATCAGATTTTTGCTTAAGTGAAAAGCAGGTGAGAATGTTGGATAATCTTGGTACGCGTCATGCTGTAGTCCTAAAACAGTCTTTACTATTTGAAGTTGCTCTCCTTGTTTCCATATGTCTAATGTTGGGACCTCTAGTACTGTCATTTTATTAGGTGGCTACAACAAAGCTGCAGAGCCTTTGACCATGTCACTGCGACTATAAATCCTGATTGGCTGAACTAGGCAGGAGAAGACAATTATACAGCTCTTTTGTTACTTCCTGCTATATACAGCTGTGCAAGGTTACAAACATTAGCTGGAAAGGCATCTTGCTCAAATTGTGACTCAGCATCGCAACTGCATGGCAGCCCCCAGAGTTTAGCGTCCGCCTTTTTATTTTTTCAGTAAAGTGCAAAGTGCCAATGGACTTGAAAACGTCCTAAAAACAGATTCACTATATATACCATTAACGTCTAAGTGTATCTGTAAATATTAATTTAAAAACAATTTGTTACAATAGCGTGAGAGAAAACACTGCTGTAATTTTCATTCTCATCTTACATTTTATACTTGCATTCATAGTAAGGAGTTCTTTGGAAGGCCAGCTGATCAGCATTAATTTCCCTCCTGGTTTAATTACTTACAGTGGTACTCACCGTATGAGCAGATTGATGAACCACTGAGGAGGGGAGTCTAATGAATGTGATGTTCTTAGTATAAATGGAGTCAAATGGTTATTGGTTGGATAAAAATAAACCTACTGTGAAGTATGAATCTCTATATTTTTATTAAAATCACATGCAGTGTTTGTCATGAACATGCGAGTAATTGTAAGGGAATAATGAGACTCATTCGCTGTAAATTTACTTTAACTTGCATTTTATGTTGCTGTCAACAGTGGTTATACAAGAAATGGTTACAAGATTTAAAAAAAATTGTCCTGCAAAGCCCTAAATAGACGCAGCGAAATGCTAGAACAAGTAATGTTTAAAAAAAAAAAGTTTTACAATTTTAAACTGTTTGATAACTATAAATGTGGAAGAAAGGAGAAAGATGATATGGCATAATACAGTAAATAAAATATGGATGCAATTCCTCTTTCTCTATTACAGGGTTTTGTCACAACCTTGGTAATCATCACTTTCAAACTATTGTCCTATTGTACTTTAAGAGTTAGCGGAAGCCATAGTTATGATGGAGAAAGGTGCAATGACTGTTACTGACTGAGCACTGATATGTAGGACCTGTACTACATAGCAATAAAATTATAATTCTAATGTCACCCATACCATTTATCTCTTCATGTAGCACCTTGTCAACCATTCGTATTAATAACTTTTCTGGGTAAAATTCCGTAGTGCTGTGCTTAATATGACCCCATCATGTGTGAGTAATAAAGTCTAACTACTTAAACAAATGTAACCATATCACTAAGAGAGGGATACGAAAGAAAGCATCTTACTATAGTTTCTATAGAACTTGGATATCAAACATATTACAGTATCCACATACACTGCACGATCATTAACATAAGCACACATGTACATTATATTACTGGTCAACTAAGGTTGCACTTTCATTTTTTATAGTTGGGTAGAAATGGCAAATTCTTTTGTAACATGATGATTACAGTTTATTATAATGCATAGGTGCTGACCCTGCCAATACTTGCTACAAAACTTGTTAACCAGCTAAGAGAAATTTGCTTCACGTGCAAAATCTTATCTACATTTTTTTTACTGTTTTCAATGTATATCAGCTCTGCTCTTTGGGAAAACAATGGGTTAATTTGGCAAACCATACAATCCTACTCCAACTTTATTTTGTAACCATTTGCTTGTTTTTAATTGTGAGATCAATCTTTGGAAGCAATCACTCACTGTACAGTGCAGAAGGTTTAAGTTGCATCACCACTGGCTGTTATTAAAGACAACACTCAAGTTTAGCTCAGCATGTCACTGAAAACTGCATGTATACTCCTCTATTCATAGAATGCCACTCATGTAGACTGTGTTTTAGTGATTTCTGACCTTGAAACACCTTGTGGTCCAAATAATTTTGTATTTCCCCCCTGTTAGCTCATCTTTTTTTCTTTAGATATGGATTGTACTTGTGTATAAAATATGTCAGGTTCCACTCTTCTATGAATCGGAAAGTACAATGAAGCTAAGTGAATGGAGAAAAGGTGCATCCACACATGAGTTACTGCACCTTTTTTCCACAATGTTTTTCTAGTATTTGCTACTGATAAAATATAATTATTTATTTGCTTTTGGTTAAGCAAGTGTTGTAGGTAAGCCGTTGACTCTCAGTATAAATTTCCTCAGATGTCTACACAAATAGATGGGTTAGTAATATAGTGGCCAGGTCTGTGGCAAAGCACAATATTGAAGGTTATATAGTAAATCAAAGCACATTTCTAAAGAGAAAAACTATTTTATTGATCCCTTTGCAAAGAATGTTTCACACTGTATTATTCAATGGCAAAATTCCTGCTTCCTTATTGTAGTACAGTCACCTCATACACATGAGGATACTCATACTAAATATAACAATTGGTGAATTTTCATTTCTTTCTACCTAAATATCCTCTAGCCTACTGTAGATTGAATAGTCTGACTTCCCTAAGACACTTGCTGCAGCTATGTCATAATTAGTTTGATATATTATAATTGCATGTTAGCTAAACCATACTCCATCATTGTCCCTTTAGAACACTGTACACTATATAAACTACAAGAAAGCTGTCCTCCAGCTCAAGCCTTCCTAATAATGCAGAATCGGAGAGGTTTTGAATGTTAGTGAAAGCTTGGAAAAATATTTGACTCACCATAAACACTGTAATTAGACATCTTTAAACATGAGACTTCATACAGAATTGCCCAAATTAGCAAATAACTAGTCATGAATATCATTAGGTCGCTATTAGCCTTGTAAAGTGTATATGAGCTATGTAGTGACAATCGACATCTAGGTGTGGCTGCACTGCATGTTTCATGATGGTGCCTGTGCAGGCAATGAAGGAAGGAGACTGATGTACCCTGAATACAAAGGACTTTGTAGAAGACACAATTTGTAGTTATGCTGGCCATACAATAGGGATGCTAATGTGCTTTAAACAATCACTTGAGATTAGTATGGCACTTCTTATATAATAATTCTGGTAGTAGCTTACTGTTTGTTGTCTCAGAGAAGTCAAGAACATTAGCACATACCCCTATGGGAACATGTGCAATCCCAATGATCAGTAAATATAGATCAATGCAGAGTCATTACTGCAAGCATAATGAAGAATGCTCGTTACACATTACAGTTTCATTAGAAGTCCATTACGGCTTTCTAGGAGGGCAGATCACAGTGCAGGGAGACCAGGGATGCTGTCTTGATCACTTGTGTAAACCATATTATACTGGAAAAATGTTGCTGTGCCATTCTTTCCTATATTATTGAGAAAACAGAATATTGTTGTAATGTGTACAAATGGAAGGAGCAGCCATGTATAGTATTATTGCTTCCTGAATCCAAATTAGCCAATGCTTCTGTGTCTTGACACTTGTACCCATGCAACCCATCTTTCTTTTGTGGCATCTGTGTTGCATATTGTTGTACATATTTCAGCCATGTAAAGGTAAAATACTCCTTTCTCTCCCTTCAGCAAAACTGTGCACATGTTCGTTCATTCATTCATCCTGTTTGAACTCAATTGTTATGGACTTGGCTGTATTTTGGTAAATGAAGGTAGTTATGTAGGAATAGACCAAGAGTTATATTTTAACAAGAGTTCATTTTATATTATTTATTAAATCCATGCATTTCTTCGATGTTGCTGACATTCCACAGAATTGTTTCTTATCTGTATAGTTGGTTATTTAAGGTGTGCTGGCAATTTCATTTTAAGTAGAACTATCCGCTTTATTCTGTTTTTCATAAATAAACACCATTGAACACAGAACACCATGTTCAGTTTACCGTTTTGTTTATTGGTTACTTCCATCTTAATTCCTGTAGTCAGATGAAGCCATCTTATTCTAGATGAACTGTGCAGTCAGCTGCCCTATACTGATTGCTGTGCTGGACTAAGCAGCTTCACACAAACCTAAACAGTCCAATGTAAATAAGTTAATTCTATGTAGTGTGGCAGCTGTAAATGCATCACAAGGGGTATAGTACAGCAAATATTACTGTGAAGTTTTAGAAGTCTGCAGCATTAAACGTATTGCATTACTTACATTATACAAACATACCTATGCGGTTATTGGGTCTTAAAGAACTATGTCTGTAAATGTACACATAGGTATATATACATTATACAATTACATCCTAAAGGGCTTTATCATTAAAATCACAATGTTGCATGCATAAATGCCCTTCACTGTGTGCAAGCAAAGCACACAGTGAGTGCTATCAGAGCGTCCTGTATTGAAAATAGACATTAAAAATAAAAACAACCAGTCTTGGTTATAAACTGGGGTAACAAAATATGTGTTGCCGTGCTACCTAATCCAGTGTTTGGTTATAAGCCTATATGGTTTCTGCCTTGCACTAATTGACAGATGACTGTATTGTGCTTGGTCGCTATGTGCAATTCCCACAATATTATGAAAACCACTTCAGTATACAAATTGTGTGGATCGTTTCCTATCAGGAGCTTCATTTAAACTAGCATCCAAGGCAGGTGAAACAAAAATTCTTTTTTTTTTGTAGATTAGTTTCATGGCTAATCGATTAATTCGGACAAGAGGTGTCAGTAGGGTTGATTTACTAAAGGCAAATATGCTGTTCACTTTGCAAGGGAATTTTCCCTTAGCAATCCCTTAACAGCCTATTTTCCTTTAGCAAATCAATCCTAGTGTGTCTGAGCGAAGAGCTGGCTAAGGCAGCGTCTATCAGCTCTGTAATAGCAGAGTAAGAGAGAACTGGACAATTAAAGAAAGAATTGCCACAGACCGTAAATCCTTTATTTCATTTTCCTTGGCAAATTAGGAATATCGTTTCCATGACCAACATTTATTTTGTGACAATCCTTCCCTTGGACACTTTGATAAATGGTCTTAATTTAGAGTAAAGGTCCAGTCCATCCAAAAGTGATGTATTTTGGCCGAGTCAGCCACTTGCTTATTATATGTCTTGGATAGTCCAACTTCCATAACTCTCAACTCTGTGTTCACCTATGAGTGTTCCCCCATCATTGTGTGTTTTAGCACATTCTGTTGTATTGTTTAGTGCCCCACTCCTCTCATCCATAATGGTTTGAAGTTGGTATGCAGAACGAACAATTCCAAGTGTAGACATCACAACAGTTCTTGAAAATTGTCAGGTGGTTTAACTCTCTAACATCTACCAAAAACTGAAATATCCATTTTTGGGGGGCTGCCACACACCCCCCCCCCCCCCCCGCATTTTTGAAACCACCCCCCCCCCCCCCCCGATAGTTTTAAAGTGAGTTCATTATTAAAAATGAAGGGAAGAAAATACCTGTGGCACCAACAGTGACAACTAAAGTTCCCAGATGTTATCGTTTTCCAGTTGTAAATAAGAAAACATAAGCCAACATCTGGATGCTGTGGGCAATCCAGATAGTTTTTTTCCCTCCAGTTCTCTGTGTACCAAATATGTAATTGAAGCTCTTGGAAGCAAGTCTCACAGCTGCTCCTATTAGTAAATGCAGACATGCCGAATAATAGTGATTTGTACAGATTATTTTATCTCGGAATAGCTTTTTAATATTTCACTTAGTGTGAAGTAGAAATAACCAATTTAAGGACTTGATGGCGCAAAGAATAGTTTTATAGATGTTTTATTTGGAATGTAATTTTAGGTTGTTGCCTTTCTAATTGATGGGCAGCAAATGTGTTGTAGACGATGCACCAGATTACACATTAGAGGTAACTACTGCACAACGAATTGTTTATTTCAACTGTTGCTATTATTGGATGTAAAAGCAGTTATTTTATAGGAAAATGACTGGGTGACCATTATCCATTCCACACTTTCTAAGAGAGGTATATGTCTGGCCACGTTATATGAAATGTAATAATAGAATAATAGATTCTTACAGGTCGACATTGAAATGATTCTATTGCATATACAGCTTAATGTACAGAGTGCACATTTATTTGTGGCCCTTAGTGTTTTGAATATAAATATGTATATACAATGTAATGCTGCTACAGTCACATACTGTACGTATGTCCCTTAGTCATGGATACTTGTGATTTTAACATATTGTTTGCAGTTTGTTCAAAAAAATAAAGTCAAACCATTGGTATTTCAATGTTTACCTGTGTAAAGCACAAACTATATATCTGTGTAACTTAGAAATTAGCTTAAAGAGGATCTGTCACAAAGCAAAATACTTGTGTAGGAAGGTTAAAGCTGCCTTTTCATTGAATACCAGGCTTCACACTAGTTCCATTCTATTCATTTTTACTGTATTTGACATCACTGGTCTGAAATCGCATCAAAGGCTGATAATGGCAACACCCATCTGAGGCTTGTCACCAAGGTATTTGTTTTGTCACAGATTTTCCTGTGGTCCTCTTGGAGCCAGTCACCATTGTGACTCCTGTGCCATTGACCTTTTGAATATATTTTTTGTGTGGGTGGAGGGTAATGCGACTGTCTAAGTGTACAGTTACAGCACTGATATTATAGTTTGCTCATACTACCCATTATTTTAGGTGGAGGCATTTAAAAATATTCTTGTTACACATTCTCTGCATTCCACATTCCATTAGCCTAGTAGAAAGGATTCCTAATAGAAAACTACTGCTAGGCATGGATGGCTTGGCAAGGTGGCATTACTGGTCAAGGTTTAAGCTGGCATCTTTCTCTGCATGCATGACGCTTGGCTTTCAGTTCAATTTGGTTCATTTTGAATGGAGCTGATCTGACTCTGCATGTAGGTATGCATAGAGGCCTATGGGAGGTGCTGTTGCAACATTCTTTAACATATGACTTCAGATGTATGTCAGTAGGGTTGTTTACATTGTCTAACATTACTTCGCCACCAATGCAGCTCTTCACACAGAGTTAAGCAAATTAATTAAGTGGCATTGGATCAACTCTCTTCTTCATGTAGCCATCAAAGCTGCAAATATAATGAGGTCATATGAAAACACTTGTGCACACATATTTTTAAAATGGTTTTCCCATTGTGAAAAAATCTTCGTTTCAAATTCCTACTAAATCATACCCACCTAAGGTTGATTGAGGGTATTTCGGGACTGGAAAACCCTTATATTCGGGGCTGACTGGCATGGCAGAGTTTTTAGTCTCTGTGATTTGCCTCAAGAAACAACTGTATTGCAATTGATGACGGATAATTTGTGCCTAATTACTTAAAAATGTTTCTGTGGGAATAAAAGGCATTACCTTTTTTATAACCATTGAATAAAATTAGGAGGCTGGATTTACGATATCCGTGTTTGAAAATGTATGCATTTTTGTAATATACTTTTGTGCAATTATAGTGCATTTTGATGTTTTATACATGCATTACGGGGCATATTTATAAATTAGCCACTGTCATTTAAAACACATGTACTAGAAAGATTTACTTGCAGTGAACATTTGTTGAATGTCACTTCATGTTATTATAAATATGCCCCAAGTGTCCTTTTTAAGGTTTAAAAACTGTTTTTTACTATGGAAAAGATAAGTACACCTTTAAAAGAGAAAAAACAGCAATGTCACCCTTCCCCCATCGAAAATTGTTACAAAACTACGTACCTGAGTTTCTTCTAAAAGCCCCTTGGTGCTCTCTGGCCCTTTACCCCTTGGTGCACGGTTTTCCAAACTGGTCACAGAGAAGAATGGTCATTTTATGCCCACTCTAATGAAAATAATTTTACATGTGCACTTTTAATGGTTATTAACATAATAGCATATTCCATGCATTACAGTGCTTAAAGTATGTATGTATGAGTTTTTGGTCTGAGCTATTAAAAATGATCTATGTTAAGTCAATAGACGGAAATAGATAAATGCAGATTAGCCTTAACTAGACTGTAATTCCAGCACCAAGATTAATGGCCATTTCAAATCAAGCTCTGATACATTTACTAGTGTTTTTTATAAATCATTTAATACCTTACTGCCTTCTGAATTTAAAGGTATTTAACTCTACTCTACAATTTGTATAGTAGGCAAAGTAACTTTGTCCCTTTTATAGCAGACAGTGTAAACTTACCTTTCCAGTGAAGCCCTGCTACCTGATCTGTTTGTGGTAGACAAGGAAAAAGACTGGATACTTCGGAGTTAGATCTAGTACATCCAGTACCCTATGTGTATGTGATTTATACTCAGTTGGCATATTGGGGTCTAGTCTGTGCCAGAAACTATTCCACCCACACCATTATAAAGATTTTTCCAATTTTCCACTGAGCTGCATTTTCCTGCAAGCTGGCAGCAGCGGAACGTGGTCTTCTGCTGTAGCTCATCCTTGTCAAGGTTTGACATGTTCTATGTTCAGAGATGGCCTTTTCTATACCCAAGTTAGTTCTTTTAGAAGTGTACTTACTGCCAGCATGTTTGGCTCTTCTCTTCTGACCTATCTCATTCTAAAAAAAAAGTGTTTTTACACACACAGCTGCTGCTCACTTTTTTTTTGTTTCCTGCAGAATTCCCTATACAACCCTATACAACCTAAGGTCGGTTAGAAATCCCAGGTCAGCAGTTTTGGAGGTGCTGCAGCCACATGTGGCAGTGCCCATTATCCCCTGGTCAGAATTGCTTGCCAAATACTTATTTCATATTCTATCGTTTGGTGAAGTAAACTCTTCACCAAGTCTGCATGCTTTACAAATCTTCAGCCACACAATTTGCTGTTTAGAAATGTGCATAATGGGTAGGTGTACCTAGTATAGTGGCCTCTGAGTTTAGGTTTGCACAGTTTTGTGTGTACACCAGTAGGAACGCCGCCTATCTGGCAGATTAATGACAAAGCACAGAACATGTGCTGTTTTTGTCACCTGTTGCTCCATGTTTACTGCATAATCTGTTTCTCTTTACTGCATCAGTATATTGATGTTTAACATATCACTTTAAAGCCCAACTCTAACCACAATTGGAGGAAGGGTCACTCCCTGTCTCAGAGACGGTGGTAAAGACGGACAGTGATGGGAAATCTTAACAAAGAAGCAGCAACATAAACTTTTTTTTTGTGTAGAGAGGTCAAGGGTTATAATCTCTACAATGATTGTTTTGCTGTCTATGTCTTCATGTCCTGTGACCCCTATTCTCATTTCATCAGCTGGTGTCACGGGGGGAAATGATCGACCTCAATGGAGACATAAACAGCAATAAAGATATGGCACTAATATTTGTCCACTGTTCAATGCAGAAACAAAAAGGTGCACTGCAGTTAGGATTTAAGTTATTACAAGTTGTAAGTAATCTTGATAAATAGCTAGAAGTTGTTCTGCTGTTCTCTGCATAATTTATTTTCAGCAGTGGCCACCTGCTTTGGTCTTCAGTAGACCTACAACCACCATGTTTTATGTAAATAAGGAAAGCCGCCTCCTACATAATCACAACATTTTCTCAAATATGTTTAAATCTAGCTAGTAACAAATAACAATATACAGTAATTTTGTCTAAATTAAATTTGTTTTGTACATAAAATATAACCTGCACAAAATAATTTCCACCTCTGAAGGAATGCTTGTACATTTAGTATTATTTTGTCTTGATGATTGTGTGTATTTTTGTTGTCTGAACCTGTTGCCCAAAATATCCTTATACCCATCCACATATTCCTCAAACCAAGATGCATTTAGTTTTGTGTTACAGTACCAAATTATATGAAACTTTATTAATAACTTGTATGTTTACGATCCTGTAAAGATGTAAATATTTTTGGATATTTATGAGAATTATTTTCTTTTAAAGATTTGTTCTTTTCATATTTGTTGTACGAAGGAGACACTGTATTTAGATTGCAAGCCAGTACAATACTGCACGTTCAAAGTATACCTCCCACTCACTGTGTAATTAATTGCCTTGATTATATCTGTGATGTGCCACAAATGGTTAAAAAAAAAATCACTTTTTTTTGTCCAAGAACTTTTCTGAAACAGCAATGCTGCTTCTATGTTCTGATCAACTGCTCATATAAATCTATTACAATAAAGACCCCTGTGTACTCTTCATAGTCTTTTATTCTTTAATGACTAGCTGATGACAAAACTTAGGGTGACTATTTGCATGCTTTATTTTCCAGTTTCCAGCCCATTATCATTGTGCTATACATACAGAATCTCCTAACTTTCTAAGATGGAGCAGAAGGACACCTTGTAACACTAAATGCTACTTGCAGGCAAAGGACACATTAAATAGTTGGACAAGCCAACAAGTTTATTTTAATACTACTTTTCCTTTATACTGGCTGTTCAAAACGAAAAGATAAAATAATTAGAGGTTGGATGAAAGGTTTGGTGCATTAAAACACTTGTAATAGTTAAATAGTTCATTTATAGAGAAGTCTCTATAAATAGATAGACCTGAAAGAGGAACATCTGTGTAAACAGGAGAAACAAGGGATTTGGTTCCAAATGAGGGACAGTTCTTCCAAATGAGGGACAACTGGGAGCTATGGATCATACAGTATATGAAGAACCACTACATGTAAAATTGCGTGATATCAGGTCAGAGTTCTACCTACCTTTCTATAAAAAACAGAAAAATTGTTTCATGTATCATCTGACATCAGGAGTGTCTGTTTTTACGTTCAGGAACCCGTCATTTGGGCATGTACGTTTGGAAAGTTCCCTTTTATGGTGGACAGGTATGTATCCAGTCTGTCAATTGCAGAAAAATGATGTACCTTCAGTCCTAACAGAACTAAATATACATGTGACAAAATCATACACATAGACATAATAATATTGTCTGCTTAAAGGAGAACTATGAGGTGAGTGATTTTCACTCACCTCATAGTTCTAGCCGACCTGTGACAATGAGACACTCACAGGTCGGCTCAGTAGATCAGTAGCGAATACATACCGGTGTTCGCTCACCTCTCGATCCTGTCACAGCTCTCTGCCGTGACGGGAGGGGCTGGATTCCCCCCACTCCGATCCGCCAGCGCTGACTGGCGGAACGGACGGGGGAGGGGGCGGGTACAGCTGGCTCTGCCTTTAAATAGGCAGAGCCAGCTGTCACTCACGCAGCTGGGCGGATCCCAGCACAATTGTCGGGATCCGCTTCAGCTGCGGCGTCTCAGTATACCGCGAGCAGCTGCTCGCGGTATACTGCGGCCTTTCTTGCTGACTTTGAAGTCACTTAACTGTGGTGTACATGCCCTAAAGAAAATTATCTCACATTGGTCATATATTTTCCAGCCTGGTAAAAAACAAAATCTGTGAGAACTTCCCTTGCACATAACTGCAAGCAATGCATTTTTTTAATTAAAGGAGAACTATGAGGTGAGTGCTTTTCACTCACCTCATGGTTCTAGCCGACCTGTGACACTGAGACTGTCACAGGTCGGCTCAGTAGATCGGGAGGTGAGCGAACACATGGCGGTGTTCGCTCACTTCTCGATCCTGTCCCGGCTCTCTGCCGTGCCCGGGGGGGGGGTAGCTTGCCCGCTCCGATCCGCCAGCGCTGACTGGCGGAACGGGAGGGGGGGGGTACAGCTGGCTCTAGATAGGCAGAGCCAGCTGTCACGCAGCTGGGCGGATCGTGACATCGATGTCGGGATCCGCTGCGGCGTCTCAGTATACCGCGAGCTGTAGCTCGCGGTATACTGAGCTTAGGGTGACGGGAGGACCCCATAGTTCTCTTTTAAGACGCCAATGTAACATTGCAGTTTTGAACAGATTATATTTTGTGAACCTTGGTAAGGTTTCCTTTGAAGATCTGCAATGTTTTTACTTTTGACCTCTTTTTACCATGGCATACACGAAATATGAACTGGTAAAGATAGTACAATTTTATGTTTCATGAGTGAAAATAAAGGTCAGTCACTAGAGGGCAGTAGTACCTTCCATACTGTATAATTATCGCAACCCAACTGTCTCACTGAACTCTGGTTACTGTGACACATACACATTTTGGTAGCAGTGATTTACCACCTAGAAACAAGTACTGCCTACATTTATACATAATAAGTTAAAGCTCCTCAATGTGGTTACACTGTTCAGCCAGGTCTTGAGAACTGTACCTACATTATGACCCCCCCTAATTCACTGATGTGTTCTTTAATTGGAATACTTTGGAGACATTACACTGAACAATAGGCTTTCAACAGATAAGCTATAATAACAATACTATAAAAACAATAATAACAATACTACTACGTCCCCTGTGCCATGATAGTTTTCTCCTAAAAAGTTCAATTCACAAACAAATGCCATCAAGATGTGCACGCTTTGTTTTTCCTTCATTGAGGGACACAGGATTCTGAGACATTTGAGTTTATCCCCATGTGCCTACTGGGTTGAAACGCCACGCCACCCTGAAAAAGAGGGACCACTACCACCACCACTCCACCCCATCCGCTTCACTGCAAACCCGACGATTACAAGCGAATACTCACCCAACCTCAGGTGAGTACAATACTTACGCTTACACCCCACTCTACCACATTTATTGCGCTAGGTAGTGGCGCTTCCGTCTCCAATTTTTGTTTCCCTACAGCACACGTGTTGGACACCCCGGTCCAGACAGAACGGAAGCCGCACACCTACGCCACCACCCCATTTCCCCTCCCGTACCTATACCTACCATACTACAAGCGTTAACCGGTGTACCCATCAAGTACTGCCTCCCTCCTCCGCAATTTCCCCGTACCTCTGACAAGCGCCATACAAGGGGTAGAACTCTCAATTTTTCACAATTCAATATACTGTATGAATGTTCTTTTTTTACACAGGTACACAGCAAAAATACTTAGCTTGGAGATAAGGTTCAAAGAAGAGACATTATGAGCTGATTTACTAAAGCATTTCAACTATCCAGTCATTTGCAGATGAAATAATTAAACAGGAGTAGGTTGTTCACATGATTATCCAGTAAAGTTCAGAGCATCCTCCTTTTTTTTTTTCTTTTCTTATTTCAAAAGCAAATTGTGTGAAGATTCTCAGCTCCTTTTGTAAATCAGCATCATAGTGTACGTCTAGAGCTTTCGCTTTTTATCCTGACAAGGCCTGGGGCACACCAGGTCACCGGGCAGTCTAATATCCTAGTTAACTTTGTGGCTTATTAATAAAGAATTGAATGTCAGTAGGGATGCGCCGATACCAGTATATGTATCGGCGCCGATGCTGGGCATTTGCATGAGTGCTTGTACTCGTGAAAATGGACTGATACTAAGCCCTGTTACCAGCGCTTTAAATTTTTAATCATGACCTGCTGCCTGAGGTCCCACACTTGCTGGCCCCACATTTCCTCCTTCCTGCCACTCGGGCAGCCATTGGGAGGCCCAGAACAGCCCTGGAAAGACTCGCACTCGCCCCAGCAGCCATGCTGAGACCTGGAACAGCCCTGGTAAAACCCCCACCCGCCCAAGCAGCCATGAAGAGACCTGCATGTGGCCGTCATGACACTACACAGCCCTAGTGAGACCTGCACGCAGGCCTGGTGAGGCCACACAACCATGGTGAGACTAGACACAGCGCTATTGAGACCGCACAGCCCTGATGAGACTTGCACGTAGCCCTTGTGACACTGCACAGCCCTGATGAGACTTGCACGTAGCCCTTGTGACACTGCACTGCCCTGGCGAGACCCATACGCAGCCCTTGTGACACTGCACAACCATGGTGAGACCATGTGCATCCTCCTGAGACCCCACACAGCCTGGGAGATACCCTGCACAGTGCTGGGGAGCAACACAGAGTATGTAGCTTCATATTATTCTGCATTGCTGTATAATGGATTGCTGGGATTTGTAGTCCTCTGTAGCTGGTGGTATTCTGCATTGCTGTATAATATGTCGCTTGGATTTCTAATTCTCTACAGCTGGAGGGATTCTGCATTGTTGTATAATGTATTTCTGGGATTTGTAGTCCCTATACAGCTTGGCAACAGTGGCAGGGCTAACAGGGTTGCATCAGCTGAGCCTGGGCCCTGGCGCTCCACCACTGTGTCGCATGACACGTCAAAGGTATGACAAAAAGGTATCGGTAATTGGTACTCGTACTAGGTCTTTAAAAAATGGTATTAGTGCATCCTTAAATGTCAGCTTCCCCACATGTTTGTTAATGACTCATTTGCCTGAATGCAATGGCTTACTAACCAGCACTGATCTTCCACTGAAGTTCACATTTGCTAATACCTTTTCCTGCATGTTCTGTCATTCACTCTCTGCAACATTGGTCATCCTTCTTTATAGATATCAGTGAAAGCTGATAAACAAAACTGATGAGTCTAAGCAAGCTAATGTATCTGATTCACCAGGCCTCTTTTAGCTCCCTGGTTGGTGTTCTGGAAAAAACAAATTCTAATCCTAGGACAAGTATTCTCTGCAGTGTCCATCAAAACATCACTGTTGTCCAGAATTTTCTAAACCGGTATGTAATGGTAAAATTACATTAAAAAAAGCACAAAGTGTCTAGATTCCTATTCACCTTAAAAGCAACAATAGTGTCAATACATCACAATGTAGGTGAGCTCATATGAACAATCTGTTTCAGAAAATTATCACCACAAACACAAGTTCAAGATAACTTCGCTGTACTGAGCAATTAAATACAGCAGTTCTAGGTGTCCTTCCATGCTGCCAGTCAACTGGCTGCAGGCTAACACATGTTATATAAAGGGACTGTAAATCATTTTACATTTCTAAAGTTTTACTCTGGTGAGTACATCTAACAAAAGACATTGTGGTACTAAATCCTCACGCTCTCACGCTTTTCACCATTACGGTGGTGTATTTGCTTTACCTGATTGTTCAAAGACATTGTGGTGTCACATTATGCCCACTTGAGAAGGTGACATGCTAACAGTAATTGTCATGTATGGAGCAAGAAATTATTATGTTTGTCTTTGTGCTGGTACGTGTATGAAGTGTTATTAAACCCTAGTGAGAAAACAAATCTTGTAGCCTCTTGCTACAACAGGTTCAACCCCTATGATTTCAACAGGTTCAACCTGTTGAAATCATAGGGGCAGAGGACGCTGGTGAATTAAATCTTTCCAGACTCTCCCTGCTACAGGTTCCGATTTCCCATCGAATTCTACATGCTTTTATTCCATTGAATTTCTGTAAGTACAGCCTAGAACTGCGTGTTTTATTATTAAATTACATTTTTACACTATGGAGGTGCCCTTTTTCGTTCTTTGTTTCCTAGATTGGCGGTCTATTTGACCTGTGGGAGCTGTCTCTTTCGTGTTTGCCTTATTAAGCTGCTGGTCACCTTGAAATTGAAGGCGCCGGTATATTTTCTTGCTTCGTACAGTAGAAACGGTTGCACGCCTTTCATACATCTGCCGATTATCGTACGAGACATTACACTAATAGTACGATAATCGCCAGGTGTATGGGCACCTTAACACTAACCCTCCCTGTAAGTTCAGTACTCACCCTAACCCTCACACCAACCCTTACTTCACTCCCAACCTTAACACTAACCCTTACTGTACTCCCAATGCTAACTCTTCCTGTAAGCACAAACCTAACGCTACCCCTCACACATATCTTCCCTGTCACCCCAACCCTCACACTAACCTTACCTAATGTAAACTTAAATCTTTATTTGCACACTGACCTCTTCTGTGCTGGGATCCTCTGCACCAAAGACAAACCCTTTGTGCATCAAAAGACACCAGCACTGGGGTCCTGGCACTTTATTTCTCTGTCTAAAGTCCAATGTTACAATTTTATGAGACTATTAATAGCATGCAATATATTACTAGCTAGTTTGTTGAGACATGTATGGTACATTTACTTTTATATACTGTACAACAATGTTTATCAAGAAAGGAAAAGTACATCATATGGTGTGACTTTACCTGCCCTGAAATATCTTTTGTTGCTGGCCATAGTCACTAACTATTGAAGGTTCTCTTCACAATCAAATTATGCTTCATGCAAGAATTATGAGGTGATAGGAGGGGACTGTGGTGTCTAATATCACAAACCAGAGGGTCAATAAGTCAACCTGTCTCTGATAATCTGTCCATTTTCTTAGAGGATGGCTGACCTACACAAATGCTGCATCTCAGATTTCACAACATAATCATTTCATCCGGCAAAGCCAGCACCTAATGAGCAAATGCATTAAGCAAAGTTCTGCCTGCGCATTTCCCTTCAAGCCATCATTTGGTTTGCATAACATATTTTTCATAAATTAATTATTATGTATTAGTTCATCCCTGTGCTATTTTGGTTAATTACATTGGGGTGCGCAAGGCTAATCTCACAGACTTAAAACTGCTTTATTTTAACGTCATTTTAAAATGGGTTCTGTTGGGATAGGAATATGGTAATTGTCATTCCTGACTTGTTTTTCAAAGGTACGTGTTCTGGGGCTGGCAGTTTTATCCTTTCTTCATTATCTGCCGGTACATGACCTGTAACAGGAATGCAATTATTAAAATATAGAAGATACGATATACCTTTGCTTGTATTATTTCAAAAGCAAATTGTGTGAAGATTCTCAGCTCCTTTTGTAAATCAGCATCATAGTGTACGTCTAGAGCTTTCGCTTTTTATCCTGACAAGGCCTGGGGCACACCAGGTCACCGGGCAGTATAATATCCTAGTTAACTTTGTGGCTTATTAATAAAGAATTGAATGTCAGTAGGGATGCGCCGATACCAGTATATGTATCGGCGCCGATGCTGGGCATTTGCATGAGTGCTTGTACTCGTGAAAATGGACTGATACTAAGCCCTGTTACCAGCGCTTTAAATTTTTAATCATGACCTGCTGCCTGAGGTCCCACACTTGCTGGCCCCACATTTCCTCCTTCCTGCCACTCGGGCAGCCATTGGGAGGCCCAGAACAGCCCTGGAAAGACTCGCACTCGCCCCAGCAGCCATGCTGAGACCTGGAACAGCCCTGGTAAAACCCCCACCCGCCCAAGCAGCCATGAAGAGACCTGCATGTGGCCGTCATGACACTACACAGCCCTAGTGAGACCTGCACGCAGGCCTGGTGAGGCCACACAACCATGGTGAGACTAGACACAGCGCTATTGAGACCGCACAGCCCTGATGAGACTTGCACGTAGCCCTTGTGACACTGCACAGCCCTGATGAGACTTGCACGTAGCCCTTGTGACACTGCACTGCCCTGGCGAGACCCATACGCAGCCCTTGTGACACTGCACAACCATGGTGAGACCATGTGCATCCTCCTGAGACCCCACACAGCCTGGGAGATACCCTGCACAGTGCTGGGGAGCAACACAGAGTATGTAGCTTCATATTATTCTGCATTGCTGTATAATGGATTGCTGGGATTTGTAGTCCTCTGTAGCTGGTGGTATTCTGCATTGCTGTATAATATGTCGCTTGGATTTCTAATTCTCTACAGCTGGAGGGATTCTGCATTGTTGTATAATGTATTTCTGGGATTTGTAGTCCCTATACAGCTTGGCAACAGTGGCAGGGCTAACAGGGTTGCATCAGCTGAGCCTGGGCCCTGGCGCTCCACCACTGTGTCGCATGACACGTCAAAGGTATGACAAAAAGGTATCGGTAATTGGTACTCGTACTAGGTCTTTAAAAAATGGTATTAGTGCATCCTTAAATGTCAGCTTCCCCACATGTTTGTTAATGACTCATTTGCCTGAATGCAATGGCTTACTAACCAGCACTGATCTTCCACTGAAGTTCACATTTGCTAATACCTTTTCCTGCATGTTCTGTCATTCACTCTCTGCAACATTGGTCATCCTTCTTTATAGATATCAGTGAAAGCTGATAAACAAAACTGATGAGTCTAAGCAAGCTAATGTATCTGATTCACCAGGCCTCTTTTAGCTCCCTGGTTGGTGTTCTGGAAAAAACAAATTCTAATCCTAGGACAAGTATTCTCTGCAGTGTCCATCAAAACATCACTGTTGTCCAGAATTTTCTAAACCGGTATGTAATGGTAAAATTACATTAAAAAAAGCACAAAGTGTCTAGATTCCTATTCACCTTAAAAGCAACAATAGTGTCAATACATCACAATGTAGGTGAGCTCATATGAACAATCTGTTTCAGAAAATTATCACCACAAACACAAGTTCAAGATAACTTCGCTGTACTGAGCAATTAAATACAGCAGTTCTAGGTGTCCTTCCATGCTGCCAGTCAACTGGCTGCAGGCTAACACATGTTATATAAAGGGACTGTAAATCATTTTACATTTCTAAAGTTTTACTCTGGTGAGTACATCTAACAAAAGACATTGTGGTACTAAATCCTCACGCTCTCACGCTTTTCACCATTACGGTGGTGTATTTGCTTTACCTGATTGTTCAAAGACATTGTGGTGTCACATTATGCCCACTTGAGAAGGTGACATGCTAACAGTAATTGTCATGTATGGAGCAAGAAATTATTATGTTTGTCTTTGTGCTGGTACGTGTATGAAGTGTTATTAAACCCTAGTGAGAAAACAAATCTTGTAGCCTCTTGCTACAACAGGTTCAACCCCTATGATTTCAACAGGTTCAACCTGTTGAAATCATAGGGGCAGAGGACGCTGGTGAATTAAATCTTTCCAGACTCTCCCTGCTACAGGTTCCGATTTCCCATCGAATTCTACATGCTTTTATTCCATTGAATTTCTGTAAGTACAGCCTAGAACTGCGTGTTTTATTATTAAATTACATTTTTACACTATGGAGGTGCCCTTTTTCGTTCTTTGTTTCCTAGATTGGCGGTCTATTTGACCTGTGGGAGCTGTCTCTTTCGTGTTTGCCTTATTAAGCTGCTGGTCACCTTGAAATTGAAGGCGCCGGTATATTTTCTTGCTTCGTACAGTAGAAACGGTTGCACGCCTTTCATACATCTGCCGATTATCGTACGAGACATTACACTAATAGTACGATAATCGCCAGGTGTATGGGCACCTTAACACTAACCCTCCCTGTAAGTTCAGTACTCACCCTAACCCTCACACCAACCCTTACTTCACTCCCAACCTTAACACTAACCCTTACTGTACTCCCAATGCTAACTCTTCCTGTAAGCACAAACCTAACGCTACCCCTCACACATATCTTCCCTGTCACCCCAACCCTCACACTAACCTTACCTAATGTAAACTTAAATCTTTATTTGCACACTGACCTCTTCTGTGCTGGGATCCTCTGCACCAAAGACAAACCCTTTGTGCATCAAAAGACACCAGCACTGGGGTCCTGGCACTTTATTTCTCTGTCTAAAGTCCAATGTTACAATTTTATGAGACTATTAATAGCATGCAATATATTACTAGCTAGTTTGTTGAGACATGTATGGTACATTTACTTTTATATACTGTACAACAATGTTTATCAAGAAAGGAAAAGTACATCATATGGTGTGACTTTACCTGCCCTGAAATATCTTTTGTTGCTGGCCATAGTCACTAACTATTGAAGGTTCTCTTCACAATCAAATTATGCTTCATGCAAGAATTATGAGGTGATAGGAGGGGACTGTGGTGTCTAATATCACAAACCAGAGGGTCAATAAGTCAACCTGTCTCTGATAATCTGTCCATTTTCTTAGAGGATGGCTGACCTACACAAATGCTGCATCTCAGATTTCACAACATAATCATTTCATCCGGCAAAGCCAGCACCTAATGAGCAAATGCATTAAGCAAAGTTCTGCCTGCGCATTTCCCTTCAAGCCATCATTTGGTTTGCATAACATATTTTTCATAAATTAATTATTATGTATTAGTTCATCCCTGTGCTATTTTGGTTAATTACATTGGGGTGCGCAAGGCTAATCTCACAGACTTAAAACTGCTTTATTTTAACGTCATTTTAAAATGGGTTCTGTTGGGATAGGAATATGGTAATTGTCATTCCTGACTTGTTTTTCAAAGGTACGTGTTCTGGGGCTGGCAGTTTTATCCTTTCTTCATTATCTGCCGGTACATGACCTGTAACAGGAATGCAATTATTAAAATATAGAAGATACGATATACCTTTGCTTGTTCCAGATCATTTAATCTATAGGAGGTAAAAAAAAAAAAAGGATGACAGCCCATAGCATGCACCCTAAAAAAAAAGGTCAGCAGCAGAGCTACAATTTTTCTCTCTTGTCTTCCCTTTAATTACCCTTCCTTATACTTGCTTGGAATCAAACCTAAAGTATTTCTAATGCTAATAAGAATATTGGTGATATACTAAATGACCGAGTGTGCTGTAATCATAGTCCAATAATAATAAGGGCTTAACTGTTCTCATCACACAATTCTCACACAAGACACAAGAAGCTTGTATGACAAAAGTCTCTTTCGGTTTCTTAGTTTGATCAGTAAATTACAAACAGTTCTGAACCATCTTATGTTTTAACAGTTGTATCATTATGATACTATCATGATATTTTCCAGCACGCAGCGACAATTATAGCAAATGCTCATAAATGATGCACAACTTGAAACGAAGGCTGGCCATACACTGCTCTATTTTTTTCGTTCAACCCGCAGGCTGAAGGAAAAAAATAGAGCAGATTCCTCCATCAACACTACAAGTGTGTTGATGGAGGAATCCCTGCTGTTGCTTTTTGTATTCTGACAGCGACCTCTGGCCCTTGTCAGAATACCTGAACACAGCTCATTGGCTGTCAGCCCTGTTTGCTGAAAGATTTTCTAACCGCCACCTTCGATCAGCTAGTGGCCACCTCGGTGTATGTCCACCTTAATAAGTCTAGGTTACTGAGTAAAATAAGATAAGTTATGTCTGAAAATAAATTATCTACAGGGACTTCTGCGCTCGATTAACCTAAGAAAACTGGGTGTTTCTCCTTACAGCTGTTCACTTTTTTTTTACGACTGACACAGGACGTTTGCTACTTTATTAATAATTTGGAGTTTTTTAGATTATCACCTTGTGGTTTACACAAACAGTTGACTAGAAGATTTAATGTGGAAAATATTTGAAAAATATTATATATACATATTTTTGTATTTTTTATTTTCTCTCACAATAGTATTTTTCACTATAATTGGTTTTTGCACATATTTGTTTACTTGTTGGGTGATGGCGCCGCTTCACATGTTTGAATGATATGTCTGAAAATAGCTAGTCTATTCTATAGGTACTAAAGCTGATTATTGGGGTGGATAGGCTGATGTTACTACTATCCTGCTGCTGATGGGTGCCATAATGTTACAGATAAATTCCTTGACAGCCAGTGCTTATTAACACTGTGGCCGTTTGAGCTGCTTTTTTCTGAAAACCACCACACTAAAAACTATTTTTCTCTATGTGCTCTGTTCACTCCATAAGTTTGCGGTGGTATGCAGAAATAAAAAATCAGTAGGTTCCATCGTACTCCTGACCGGATAAAACCCTCAAATATCGGGTGGGTGCTGAAGTGACTGCAGATGCCTCTGCAAATCATTGGATATGTAGTCGAAAGTCACTCAAACTCCAACTTGATTCTTAGTCAGTATTTTATTGACCATAGTTGTCACATTGTAAAGCCTTACAATGTGACACAACTATGATCAAAAAAACATTGACTAAGAATCAAGTTGGAGTGCGAGTGACTTTCTACTACATATCCAGGGGTATGCAGAAAAAAGCAGCCCTACAGGCATGGTATGAACAAGTCCTTAATGCCTTTTTTTCATAAATGTTGTATCATCTCATTTTCCATGCATAGTATAGAAGACAGCGATATCTATACTGAGAAATATTTGTATGTTATGTTCGTCTTTCCCTCACAATGTTCTCGAGAACAGGTTCTGTTAAACCTATCTCACAGCAGTAAGTCCTGTCAAAATATCTGCTTTCCCTCCCCCCTTCCAGACCATAAGCTGGTGAGTATATTTATAGCAATGACTTGTGTCCACTCAGCTGTCCCTATCACACTTCAGATATCTGGAAAGAAAAGGGGGAGGATCGAGCTGTAAAGAGTTCCAGAGATCCTAACTTAGCCACTCTCCCACTGCCTGCTCTTTCTGCTTTGTAGGACCTATAGTTGCTGCTCTCCTTTAGGATCCTTGCTGTTGAGGATAATAAACTGCTGCTGAGCCAAGACTGCGACCTTTACAAAGAGGTAGTGTAATTTTATCTTATAACTTCCACTAAATTCATAATGTATCTGCAAGATACAGCACAACATTGAGCCAAAATCTGGCCCACTATATTTTCTATGCCTTGTTGGAGTGGCTATCAAGGAGGTAGACTACAGCGAAGATCCAGTACCTTCTCATTCCCAGTGTTAAAGGTTTAAGAAGTGAATGTTGTATCATGAATTTTCAATGCCTCTGTCTAGAACAGTTCTGATAAAGGGCAAAGAATAAAATGTGCTTTTGAAAAGACTCAAGACAAGGAAGGTTTAAGTTAGAGACAAGTTGTGACAATGTGTCAGGAACTGGAGACTAGGAGAGATTTGTTGGTGACAGTGTTTGCTATATGAGAAGTCTAAATAGTTCTTACTAACAGTTTTCTTTATAGAAATAATTTTATCGTATTCTGCTCTTATTGTTCTGCTTATTGATACAGATTAAACTGAGTGACCTCAAATTTAAGTAAAATAATTATACAATGCCCATTAAATGTTTTAAGTAAATAAAAATCAATTATGTTATTATTATGAAAATACAAAGCATACTCAAAGAATTGTCTGTGTATGGATTCTCCTAAAAGATTTCTGTCATCCGATTTCAGGTCTTCTACTATGGTGGCTTCAGTGATATTGATTTACTAAATCACATCGCATGATAATAATTACCATGTGACATAATGTGATACAACACGCATGCAATGGCTAGGTGCATTCGGGTACCATTAAGAAATAATGGCACTGTAGCACACCCAGCATTGCAACATACGATGCACGCGCTCCGGCATCACATAGATGTGAACAGGGCCTTAATCTACAAGCCATGTATCTGTTCCATTGAAGATGTCCGCTAATCTCATCTCTGGATAATATAACCCATTTAAAGTGACACTAAACTCAGGAGTTAAATCTTAAAAATACATTTAAATACCTTAACTATTAACAAAAATGTATCTTTGTGTATCACTCGGCTGTAGATCTTCAAATCATCTCTGAATTGGTGCTGACACTGTCCTTCCTTCTGGAGGGGGGCAAATTTTGGTCCCCGTGTGTGTTGTAAAGCAGACACCGCCCCAAGCTCGCTCCCTTCATGGACTACAATCTCAATACAAATTAGTAAACTAAACGTGAGATTGTAGTCCATAATGGGAGTGAGCTTGGGGGGTGGTTACTTTTCAACACACATGGGGATCATGGGGAACAAAAGTGGTCACCCTCCAGAAGGAAGGACAGTGTCACCATGAATTCAGAGATGATTTGAGGATCTACAGATGAGTGATACACAAATAAGATACATTTTTGTTAATAGTTAAGGTACTTGAATGTATTTATAGGATTACACTCCTGAGTTTAGTGCCACCTTAATGTGATGGAAGCATTACTGTGTGGTAAGTTTAACTCATGATACATTGTGCATTGTGTGTTTTGTTATGGCAGCCCATTCATTTTGAATAGGCTACCAACACATCCCAGCACACGGAAAACTACATCTTTTTGGGAACACAACCCACACTTATGCGTTTCTGTGCGCTGCACTGCAGGTGCATTGCTTTAGTGCATTGGGGCGCAATTCCTTATGAATGGTACCCCAACACACTAAAGCAATGCACCTAACGTGCATAGTTGCATAGTACAGCACCATGTATTACCACTACCACAAGGTAAAAGTGTGAATCAGCCATTATAAATTTCTTTCATGTAAAGATAATGAAGAGGATTAATATGTTTTTAGATATAAATGTAAAGGAATCCAGTTGAATGCATTATAAATATGTGTTAATGTATCGTAAACATTTCTATGTGTAGTTTGTAATTATATATGTACATTGGTACAGCTATATTTATTAATTACATATGCAGGTCTTGCGTAGTAGTCCAGCACAATGCTGAGCCTTGCTGGTCTTCTTTTCTTACTGTAAGTCTACTAGACAAGGTCCCTGTGTAAAACCCACACAATGCCCCTTGCAGCCACAGACCATGTGATCTAGGCTCCCTAAACTTTAGGTAACATTAGGGTGTCTGAGAACAGGATTTCTTTATTCATTAATAGTTCATGAAAAAATAATGTAATAATTTAATTAAAATAATAATGTGAATTTGTGCAAAGTGTGATAGGTCCACTTCCTGGAAGTCCAACTGCAGGAAGGTTTTAAATGTACCCATCTAAATGTACCCACCTGAAATTAAATGTACCCCTGCACTGCACTAAATGCTTGTTTGGTTAGTGGGAAGGAATAAGTACAAATACTTACCATATTCCTCACTCCTGAAGGCGACCAGTCCCCCAAAGTCTCTTCCCTTCCCTGCCTGGTCGCATGTCTCTCATATCATCACATGCAATGAAGAACTAGCAGTCCAGCAGCAATTAATGGTGATGAAAGTTAACATCATCACAGTTCAGATTTTCAGATAATGTACTTGTAATGTAAGCAGTGTTGGCTACCATAGAAAATACTTTCATTAATGTGCATACATGAAAATTGCCGCAAGGGCCTGCATGGGTGTTACAAGTGGCGGCTAGTGCCCTGGGTGGAAAGGCGGCCTGCCATGTTTACTTTCAGGCAGTGTGCAAAAACAAAGCCTACACCCGCCATGGAGCCATTTCAGCTACAGCTGCTGTAAGGTCCTTCCTTACACTGGAAGAGTTGTGAAAAGGAAGGGGGAGGGGTGCTGAATGCAAAAGTAAGAGCAGTGGATGAAGGTGGCGGGGTGATAGCTGGGTTCAGAGGTGACAGCAATAGATGGAGGCGGATTCAGAGGTAAAAGCTGTGAATAGATGAGTGGTGCAGAGGTGAGAACTG
>NW_017306286.1:3631323-3646942 GCF_000935625.1 Nanorana parkeri
CAGATGTGATATGAACAGGGTGTTCAGAGGTGAGCTGTGGATGGAGTGTTCAGAGGCAAGTTGTGGATGGGAGACGCAGAGGTGAGCTGTGGACTGAGCTGAGCTGTGGACAGGTGTGTGATGAGGTGTGCTGTGGACGGGGTGTAAATTTAATGAGGTAACAAGGAGGAGATGAGCTGTGAAGGGGACTGCAGAGCTAAGCTGTGGATGAGGGGTACAGATGTGATATGAACAGGGTGTTCAGAGGTGAGCTGTGGACTGGAGCCATAGAGGTGTGCTGTGGACAGGGTGTTCAGAGGTGAGCTGTGAACTGGAGTCACAGAGGTATGCAGGGGGTGGGGTGTTAAAACAGTAATCAGCAGTGTGCTAGCCCCATAATCGCTACTATGTAAGGCAACCATAAACTGACAGACTCTGTACCAGGGAAAATAAAAACAATTGGGCAAAATCCTCTTATCAGCTCAATCATTTTATTCCACCACTTGTAATTAAGCAAGCATACTAGTCTGCTCCATATCCATCGGACTGGTGCCTGACCTGGCAAAGAAATGCTGGATAAAGAGACTCTCATCTCATATAAGCACACAAACCTGGGGCTATGCAAAGATATTTAACCACTTGTTAGCATTCAACACATCTGCAGCACACTAAAATCACTCTACTGCTAATGAGATAAATAGATGACCATCTCATCAAATCGCCCCTGTAGCCCAAGACTAAATCTAATATGATTGTACAATCTCCTTCAACTTTGTAGTGCAAGGACCTGCCTGCTTTGATACAAATGGAATGGATTGTTTAGCTTTGCCCTAATATTCCATCGTTTTGGAAATCTAACGGAGGTTACACAGAGATTGTACAATCATATAGTGTAGGTGCAGATGTTCACTTCAAATAACAGCAGATATTGGATATGTATGTCAGATGACAGATGTGAACGTATGCCTTTATCCAACAAATACAGCACACAGGATATGTAGATCTATTTATATATACCTGTATCTATTTATTGATTTGTTTTTTTTTTCACCAGTCGTTGTAGTCTGAGACGTTGTCTTTCATCACTGAACTAGTGACATCTTCTTGATTATGAGGAATTACATCTGAAGCTGAAGTTCATATATTTAGTGTTAAGTTGTGTTTCATTTGCTTGCTGTTCTCCAGCACATTACGTTTACTTTCATTGATCTTCTGGGTAAAGCTGAAGAGAGCCAGTTTAGGCATACATGATTCCTCAAGGGATGCTTACGAAGCACAATTTGAAGAAGGCTTTAATGTAGTGAATCAATTCTACAACACGTTTTGCTTGATTAATTCATCGGTGCTCAGGCAGGTTGTTGGTGGTCTCCAGGACATGGGGGACCTATATCTACTCCAGATGCCTGTTATAAAGCAACGTTGTTTCTGCAGTGTAATGAGTGTGACTTTTCCATAATTATAAATGGAGAAGATGAACTAAAGTCATGGGCTTGCTTGCCACACCATCCGTATTGGGCAATGCAGTAGGGATGCCATATCCTGATTTATTAAACGTGATGTGTCCTCATCCTGTGTTATAGCCAAATGCATAAAGTGCTTGAATCAGAACTGCAGGTACACACATTCACTACAGTAGAGCACATCTCTAGAGCACGCAGTCTCTATTTTCAAGTGTACGCCTCTTTCTTATACTGTATAGTTATAGTTTGTCAGATCTTTTTTCTGGTCTTTTATCTCACTTCATGTCCCTGTGAGACCCACAGAAGTCAATATAGCGGTTCTTACAGGGGCGAGAAGAACAGCAATAAAAACAATATCCGAAGTTCCAACACTTCCTCGCTTTTCTAAAAGCGTGTTTTTGTCCCTGTTGAAAAGATTTCACATCACTTCCTATCCTGACCGGAAATACGGGGAAGTCTCCCCATTTGGAACACAGATAGGTTTCTGACAGAACCTCTATCCCTTTGCTGCTCTATCCAAAAGAAACTAAAGTGGTTTTGCTGTATTTGGGTTCTAACCTGTGCTCTGATTCTAATATATAAACTAAATGACTATGTTATTTATTCTCAGTACTTTATAATCCTTTAAACTTGGTATACAGTATTTGTGATTGTGTGCATCGGAAATCTGGCAATTCTGTTATCACTTTTTCTTTCTTTAAAAAGTTATCCTGGGGCAACTGCTTTTTTTTTAACCTGCTTACATACCTCTGCCTATACACCCCTGCATCCCATACATTATTGTAATTCACTAGCTGCATAAATAGGAAATCATATATATCAGTACCTGTGAGGTCATCGTCAAATGGGTGGTTTTCAAGCTCTCCAAACATGCCAGAAAGAGGGTCTGTGTATCACTATAATGTAAAACAATACAAATCTATAAATACGTGGAGCTCACATATTTATGATGGCACACTATGCTTAAAATATAATGCTTAATTATATCTTATAAGGAGTTCACGGCAAACTTGAACGATTTGTAAGTCACCTATCACAGCCAATGCATGTGCAGGTACGAAGCCTTGCTTCGTAGTGAACGTGTGTGTACATCTGAGACTTGATCGCCGCCCATTATTGTCATATGTTTCTTCTATGAATCTTTAAAAGTTTTTGCTGCCAGTGCGCATATTTTTACAAATAGTTATATGTGAATTTTAACATAGTGTTCTCCTTTACCTTAATGTCATCAGTCCCTAGCTGCAGCTTCACAACTCTAGGCAGGTGACAGTTCACAGTCAAGTATCTCCTTTCTTGAAAGCAATGCCATTCACTGCGCTATTCACAGTCTGCTCCATTGTTCCCCTCCTTATAAAATACTTTAGTTCTTCCCTGTTCTTGTCTTTCCACCATCTGGTTCATTTCCATGTGCACTGCAGCCTATGTTGGAGCTGTACACATTATGGCCTCTAGCGGTCCAGCAGAGTACGGCTCTCTGTTAGGAAAGATGTGTGCATGCACAGGAAGAAGAGGGCCCAGCAGGGACTTTTTCTGTGGAAAGTCTCTGTGGTGGCAGGTGGGGCCTATACCATGAATATTGCTGGAATAGTTTGGAAGGTATTCAACCAGGTGGGATGAGCTCAGGGGAGTAAGAGCATTAAATAAAGAACAGTTGTATTAAAAAGGTTGTGTTCTTTTCTCCCACACATCATGCACTGGAATGGAGGAATCACAGGAGACTTTGTGAATTGGAGTATCCTGAGAGTAGCATCCTGGGGGATTCATGGCATCCGAAAAGCTAAGGATATGGGTGGAAAAACCAGAGTGTATACTGGTCTACTCTAGTGTGGTCATCCGTCTCTGGTAAGTGACCTGGCTTTTAGGACATGGTGCAGCAGACCATGAAAAGCATGGGGAACAGCACAGCATAAGGAAAGATGTATGTTGGCTTGGATAAGTCTGCTGCAGGAGCTGTGAGAGGCCGAACTTGATGAACACATAGAAGTATAACTATAAAGTTATAAGGTCCATCAAGTTCACCTGCTCCTGCAGCAGACATGTACAAGAAAACATGCTGAGCGTGTACACTATGAAAATTCTAGCTGGAATCAGTCAAGTGGGCAGTAGACTTATTTTTAATTAATTTACAAAACGTAAATGATATACTTATTATTTACTCAATAACAGCTATTTATTCAATATCAACATCATATTATTTCACCTTTTGTATAAAAAGATCAGGCTGGAAATTCTTTACATAATTATTAATTTATTACATTTAACTTCATCCCAAACATGATACATAGAATACAACCGTAATTACCAATGACATGCATGAACCTATAGAAGTGACCATTATCTGCTGGGAAGAAAGCATGAACACAGCTCACCCTCACTGGCAATGTGAGTAGTTAAATTAGGCCTCTAGTGTGGATTTCACAAGCATGTGCTTTTTCCCATTCAGTGACAGGTGTGCTTTTACTTCCTTATACTCATCCAAAGGCACAGCTGTCCCCTGGATTTCCAGGCTTTGGGCATTTGTCTGTCATAATGCTTGACTTTGGAAACATCTCTGTGTTTTTTCTTAACACTGATGACTACACAATACAATTCCTGGCCATACTCTGGGGATTTGATTGTTCAAAAACAAATAATCAAACCCCAGTACATCCACCTTTAACTTAATTGCAACAAAGCACATTGAATATGCAAGTCCCATTTTGCAGGATACACATAGATTTGCACTAGTCATGTTCTGGGATCTTCCCCCAGTCCATGCCTTTTAGGTGAATTGGCATTACTAATAACTGAAATATGCATATGAAGAATTACCTGATCAGATGCAATTTTTAAACTAATTTTCTCATCCCTACCTTCAAGCACATCCACAATAAAGTAAAATGTGAATGAAAGAGATAAGCAGGTTGCCATTACAAACCTCCCTCCGAAAATACTAGTATCCTGGTAGCTATGCTCTGGTTCTACGTCAGTGATTCTGTGTGTGGAAACAGGAGGGTTAACATGACAGTCAAGGAAATAACATTTTTAGAAGTGATCTTAGCAATGCAGTTACCATGTACCAATGAGAGCTTTCCTTTAACTTTATGTTGGGCAATTTCCAATTACTACCTACAGTATGTGATAGCTCCTCTTCCTGCTGGCCAATCTCTACTAATCTTATCATTATATTAGAGTAATCCATCTGAGAAAATGTTTCTACACATTAGAACCCTTAGTCACCTTGGTTTCCAGATATGATTGTTTGCACACCATGCATACCATAATTGTTAAACTATCATTCATAACCATAGCTCCCAACAGAGCCGTAGCTAGCTCCTTTTGCACCCGAGGCAAGAACAGAATATTGTGCGCCCCCCCCCCCCTCCACAAGGTTATTTTGAGGAAAGTAAATAGATAACAAGGAAATTAATAATATATTAGAACTATTTATGGGGTGATAGGGACAGAGCAGGGGAGTAAAAGGGATTTTAGGAGGTGAAGGGGACAGAGCATGGGGACATAGAGTGATAAAGAGCAGGTTAATGCAGAAAATTGTCCCAATTACATATTTAGTTAAAGGAGAATTATGAGGTGAGTGATTTTCCCTAACCCTCATAGTTCGAGCATGTAACAATGAAACTGTCACTCGCTGGCTCAATAGATCGGGAAGCGAGCGAACGCATATCGTCGCTCGCTCACTTCTCGATCATCTCTCTGCAGAGAGCGGTGACTGTCACGGCTCCCTGCAGGGTTGACTCTCCTCCCCGCTCCGAATCATCCACCGCTGACTGGAGGAACGGATGGGGGCGGGTACAGCTGGCTCTGCCTCTAGATAGGCAGAGTCAGCTGTCATTCACGCAGCTGGGCGGATCTCGACAGTATTGTCGGGATCCGTCCCGGCTGCGCCGGTCTCAGTATACCACTGAGTATAGCTGTAGCGATATACTGAGCTCTGGGTCATGGGAGGATGCCAATATATGTCCTCCCGTGACCCTTAAGAGAACTATGGGGAAAAACACTTACCCCATAGTTCTCTTTTAAGGTCTCCTTCGTCCCCAAGTCTTCCTTGACATCTCTCAGCACTTTTTAGCTCCGCATGCGGGGTATAGAGGGAGGGGTCATGTGAGGGTCAAAGGTGTGATGCTTCATTGGCTGGTGCACTGAGTTTTCAGCTTGCTTTAAGTAGCATTAGCTGACAGCCAGTTGCCGGCTGGGAGCTCCGCGCATCAGCCAATAAGTGAGACAATCAGCACTGCAGCCGCCCTTAACTCCAACCCTCCTAGGAACCAGCCAATACGCAGCAGCGCTGCATATGTGTCTGCTGGTTGCCTCTATGGTAAACTGAGGCGATCAGCACTGCATCCAAATCCCAAAGCACCTGCCCACCTCTTATCCCCGCTGGGTACAAGGTCCAGCAGGTCCAGGTGTTGCTTTGGCTGCACCCAAGTGGTAAAGACCACTATAAGCAAGGTACTATTTAGCTCCAGTGTTATACTATAATAAATCTTTCTTCCAACCACCTCCTTTTGATTGCATTTGTTATTTTAAAAAGTCAGTATAAAGGAAAAGTAGTGGTGAAAGAAGTATTTAGTGGTTTATTTAATCATTATGTCTTCAGGGTCTGCACAATTGGGGGAATATGTGTCCTATGCCTACATACTTTGCGCTAAAAGGTGTGTCTATTTCTAATCTCAGAAAGTTGTATGGTATGTGTATCTTATTATCATTACTTTAAAAAAAAAATTAAATGTTCCTTAAGTGTATGTTGTATGCCAAATGATGGGATTGTAGTGTGCCATGGTCAGCGGAGACGGATCCAGGAGAGCGCAGTCCTTTGCTTCAGCCGCTGACAATGATGCCTATATACCTTGATGTAACTATTGACTAACACTGGATTCATGTGTGAACTTGCAGTGAGATATCATTGTAATCTGAATCTGTTGCTCAGTTTATGAAAGCACTATAAAATATATCTAGGCTGGTATTTGTGTTGAGGTTTTACATGCATACTATATGGTTGAATGAGCGTAGCACAAGGCTGATCACTGTAATGTTTTTTTTTTATTTTATTACATTTGTACAGCTTGGGTGTCTTGGCATGTGTGCTGCTGAGCAGCCATTAAGGATCAGTTGCAAGTAGCAGCACGTGGTCACAGAACATACAGGGACACTGCAGCCTCATGCATACAAATGTTACATGTCTTCAAATGCAGGATGGTGCTCAGTTAAAGAATATCTGTGCTGCTGAGAGATATATGGAGGCTGCAATTACTGTCCAAATGAAAATGTACGTTTTCTGGCTGGCATGCTGATCTAATGGCTTCAATACCTTCTGAATCATTGACCCCAAACAGGAATGCAGATAAGATGTTCTAACATCACTCTGTCTATACAGGTTGCTTCATGTTCCCGGTCGGGACTCGGGAAGTCACAAAGTCAGAGAATCAGCCAGCCAACTAGCATTTGTAGAAGGAGGTCAGCAATTAAAACTCCCTTATTGCTTTTGATACATTTTTCGTTTAGTATTAAACCCTCAAACTTTTTTCAATAATGCATTCAGATCAAACAAATATAGATTGTCTAGCAAAGTATTTCTTTACATTTTTGCCCAATTATCATGTTTCAGAAATGCTGAGTCAAAATCTCTCATCTCAGCTTCCCTGAACTTCCTCTCCAGTACAAGATCACAAGGGATAGAGCAGTCTCGAGCAGCTGTCCATCTACTAGCCAGGAGGAGGGAGGAGTTGAGAAGAAGGGAATGGCTTTACCTTGCTGTACCTGTGTGTTTGCGGAGACACACACAGCTTACTAGCACGCACATAGGACCCAGCAAGGAAAAGGAGCCACCCTTTTAACAGGATATCAGGGCCAGTGCTCAGGCGACCAGCTGATTCTGCAGGAAACGAAAACTTTCAAACATCAAGGAGCAGCATCCATTTCATCAGCATTTCAAATAGCTAAACAAACCTTTAGACTTTAATATGACTTTAAGTTGAGGTCTGAGACAAAATCGTATTTCATTTTTCCTAGAAGTCTTAAAATGGTTGTGGTTGTTCTGTCACAGCCACCGATTTATGTATTGGCACATACCGTCTGAGATTCAATCTGTCCAGACAGTATGACATCCTACTGAGCTGATGGTATCCACAGGCAGGGTCCAGCTCATCAAGAAGGCTCAGAGTGGAATCCAATTTGGTTTATTTGGGCCTGGCAACACAGAGGATGCGACTCTTTGTCATTTCTTGGAGTGGAAAGACATTTCTTTCTAAAACCTTGTAGCACATGGGTAGACCTCTCTTAACACAGTGAGAAATAGGGTGATAATGAAAAGGGGAAGGCAGGGAGTGTCTAAGGGATGTACCAAATAACATAAAACAGTGGTGGTAAAACGTAGGGATGTACCAAGACACAAATGCAGGATAAACAATAACAAAAAAGAATGTTTGTGGCAGTACCGTGGTCCTGTAATGCCTGGTGCACATCTAGGCGCCATAATTTTTCCTGCTGCTCAAAACTGCCTAGGTTTGAACCAGGCCTTATATCCAATTTCATGTCTTATGTGTTAAAGTCATCTCCTAAAACACAGTTGTACTAAAACCTGTACTGTTCATTTTGGATGGAGCTCTTCTGGTAATTGTGGGTTTATCATGTGTTTTGATATTTCCATCGACTCCTTGGCATTCTACACGCCTGACTATTTGTTTTCTCTGACATAATCGTGGCGTTAACGTGTTGCTGGAACAAAGGCAATGCATGTGAGTTTCTGAGCACAGAGTTTAGCAGGAGAAATTTAAGTGCAGTTGAGCTTGTGCTCATTATAGTCAACCCCATTTATTTCTGCATTTTTTGTCTGTCTGAACACAGAGGTATCACCACTGGAGTACTCAACATATATAAGAAGCTGGAAGGCCGCATTCACACCTACAAATGGGGTCAATCACTTCAGTCTCATGAGTTTCTCTTGTAACCGCACATGATGCATCCAGGTGTGTTCTTTCACTGATAATCACATAATTTTATATCATAGGATTGTCGGGGGGGGGAAAGTTACACTGGGCAAAACACTTTCACTTAAATATATTCCTCAATAGCCACAAAGGATATACATACACTGTGTGTGCACCCCATGCCTATTAAACCCTGATATTAGATTGTAAAAGTAGTGGGAATATCATCACTGTGTGGTACATAGCCTGAGCAGAGCTGTGGAGGTATACATCAGGCTCTACCCACTACAGGCTGCCTGCATAAAACTACAGAGGGGTGGATAAAAGACCAGTCACCTTGCACAAGGATAGGGAGCAGCAGTGAATGGTCTTTATTACGGGAAACTGGAAACGTTCCACTCTGGATTACTGCATAGATCTGGAAGAAATATACAGAGCACGCCAAGATTGCTTATCCCAGAGTTCAGCTCACCTGTGGGGTAATGCTAAAACATAGTTCTGTAAGGGTATTGCAGGCAGAGAGGTGACACGGCAAGCTGCAGAGTTAAAAGAGTGAATAGTAGTGCCACTCCTCTGACTATGAAGCAAGACAGTGGTGTGTGACTCAGAAGTATTACAAATGAATGTGCAATATGCTAAAGATAACGTTCTGCTGTATCCATCATGTAATTATTACATGGCATAAATCAGTTGGTAATATGCATATCTCTCTGATAATCATTTGATCCACACTTGCTATAAAGTATACAACAGGCAGGTATAGTCATATGAACTAATATGTCCATAGGGACGCTGTTTCTTTTTATATTTTGTACAAAGACACAGAGAAGCAGGAGGTGGGAATTGACGTACTCCAAGGAAAGTCCCATTGGGAGCCTGAATTGTACTTTGGGATAACTTCCAGGCAACAAGTGAAATCAATTAGTGAGCTTCAAATACTATCTAAGAAACAATGCAACTGTGCTGAAAACAGCAAAGCTTATTTACTAATGGATTCACTCCGGGGGCATAACTATAAATCATGGGGCCCCATAGCAGAACTCTCTCTGTAGCCGCTGGCAGTGTCAACTGTGACAATACGTGTCATTGATCTTAACATGAAGTATGTATCAAGGACCAGCAGCAGGAGGCCTGCCAAGCACAGGTAGAACACTACTAGGGAGCAGTGCTGGGAGTAAAAGTTATAGTAGCACTAATAATGATATTTTATATTATAATTAGACATGTGCGAATAGTTTTGTTCCGATTTGAAAATCATGAATTTATGTAAATTCAGACATTCAGATGCATCCGAATGACAGAAATAACAAATCCGAACGTATCCCAATGTTTGATAAAGAAATTCAGATACATCTGAATTTTATTCGGAACAAAACGGAAGCGAGGGATCTATGTGTCATTTACAGCTCTCCGGCTTCTCTGCTCTTTGTTAACATTCTGGACTTGTATCCTAAATGAAAACAAACTAACAGAATATTGTTACAAAATGTAAAGAAAGAAAGAAAAAAGCCGAGAGATCTGTGTTATTCTGTAACAGCTTCTGCTTCTTTGCACACTTCATTGCCGAATGCAAAGAATCTGACAGCTGTCACAGAATATACTAAAGTGTTAAACAGTCCACAGAAATAATAATAATAAAAAAAAAGTGTGCAGTTCCCTCAACAATTTATACCAGACCCTTTTGGTCTGATAGGAATGTTAGGGGGGGATCCCTGATGTAAAAACAAAACAAAAACTGTGTGCGGTTTTCCTGGCAATTCATACTAGACCCTTAAGATCTGGTCGGAATTTTAAGTTGGACCCCAAAACCAAAAAAAAAAAAAACGTGGGGTCCTCCCTAAAATCCCATACCAGACCCTTAATCGGGGCAGCAGCCTGGCAGGGCAGGAAATAAAACACATTTTTTTGCTGGCTTACATGTCTAATTAAAACGATAAAACTATGAATGCTTTGCCACCCACTTACTCTTCAACCCTGCTACAAACTTTTTTTAAACTCCAATTTCAGTAAACTTTTTTGTAGAACCACAAACCTCAGCCTATAACTTTTAACAGATGTGAAACTCTGGGATTTAGACATACAGGGTTAATTTCAGTCTGTAGAAGAGTTCAGAAGACCACACATCTACACTAGATATGCAAATGCATCTTACTTTACAGAGAGGGATCTGTGACTACATGATCCTGAGTTCTGACTTAAGCCCTTATATACTGAATGTTTTCTAAAACAGCCCCCCTTATGGGGCCCCCTCCTACCCCAGGCCCCATAGCAGCCATGTGGACTACTATGCCTATTGTTACACTACTGATTCACACAATAAATCGTGTGCATATTCACTTCAATTGTCCGATCATGTCAAAAGGAAATCGCTGTTTACTTATTTCATCTGCACATGATCCATACCTGCCAGCTTTCTGAGGCAAGAAATAGGAACACCTTTGAGTACAATGTATGGAAGCAAAGGACACCCCCCTATCACCACACCTCCAGGGATGTGCCTCACAAAGAATTCATATACAAAAAGTGATCGGGTAAACCTACAAGTGCTTCTTTTGTATTGCTTATTTTGCTTTATACTAGTCTTTACAAAACAAAACAAATGCAATAAATGAGAGGTTGGTAAGTGTGGTAAAACCCATTTGATATATATATATACAGGTGAAACTCGAATAATTAGAATATCGTGCAAAGTTCATTTATTTCACTAATGCAACTTAAAAGGTGAAACTAATATAGGAGAGAGACTCATTACATGCAAAGCAAGATAATTCAAGCCGTGATTTGTCATCATTGTGATGATTATGGCTTACAGCTCATGAAAACCCCAAGAACCCCAAATCCACAACCTCAAAAAAGTAGATTATTACATGCAATCAATAAAACAAGGATTGTACATAGAACAATATCAGACCTCTGAAAAGTACAAGCATGCATATGTACTCAGTACTTGGTTTGGGCCCCTTTTGCAGCACTTACTGCAATTACTTTTGCACGATATTCTAATTATTCGAGTTTCACCTGTGTATATATATATATATTTTATATAGATTTCTTTTACCAAGAATTTTAAGTTGGATCAAAAGAGGGACACCTGGGGTGGAGATAGGGACAGATGAATTTTGTTTCAAATGAAGGACAGTCCCTCCAAATGAGAGATAGTTGGATGGTATGTATGATCGGATAATTGAAGTGAATATTTACAATATATTGTGTAAATATTCTCCACCCATTTAGTAAAATCAGCCCAATAGATCAAGTGAGGTCACTTTATACAGCCAGGTGCCAGACAGCTGCTCACATGTAAGAGCTGGGGGTCTGCTCCCTGTTGTCAGTGATACATCCTCTTCTCTGCTTGATCACCAAACATTTGAAAAGCAAATTGGTGGCTTTTGAACGTACTTAGCGCTGACACTTTGATACATTCCATATGGAAGACTCAGCAAGGAGTCTACAGTGGGTGTGCGGTCCAGGTCACAACATTACCAGCAAACCTAAATGGGAAGGACTTGTACACCACAGCTCTGCTTGGGAAACTGAACTGCTCTAGTAAGCTGTGCTCCCTCAGACCTTTAAATAATTATCTGATGCAAAATCTTGATGTGGATACATGAACTATTATGGCTATCTCTGACTAACAACCAAAACAACATTTCTATAACTAACAATAGATATCAATACCTCCCAACTTTCTGAGATGATAAAGAAGGACACCTTCCTGTACAATGTATTTAGGTAATGTACACACCCCTGCCATGCTCCCAGTTATGCGCACCATTAAGATGCTATCAGTTGCTTGTCAGATGCTGAACGATCACAGCAATTAATTGAAGTGGCCCTTCACCCGTTTCAAAAACGATTTCTCTTCTGGATCCTCCCCCTTCCTCTCACAGAGTTAGAACACACTTAAAGTTATTTTTGTAAATAGAATGGCACTTTTTTTGTGCTGCAGGGTCTAGGTGAGAATTACATAGGGATGCCCCGATGCCTCCCGGGATTGCCACGTTGCATTCCAGGAGGCAGTGTTTTATGGATGCATTTAATGACACAACGTTTACCAATAAGGACTTTTTAGGTTGTACTTTTAAAAATATATATAAAAATTTGTTTTTTTATTACATCCCTTTTTTAAAAACCATTTTCATTCCAGATAAAACCATGATGGGTTACACAGTAACTTGTACAATATGAAGATAGATCACTGAATCTTTAATTTACCTCATATAGTTAGATCTAGATCAACCTTTACTACGGCTTAAGTGCTCTCTTCCCCTCAAATGGTTCATTCCAAAATGTGATATCCATCTATAATATTGTGCACACAGCTTTCTCATCATTATTTGCATGTAGTTAGGGGTCGTGGACACTACACTGGCTTCAATGTTTTTTGCATATTTACATGTCTGCTTCCCCAGAAAGTACGGTAGAAATATATTCAAAATGTGACCTATATCACAAGATGCGGTGCTCCGATAGTTTAATTGGATCCACACATACTATAATTAATACTCAGGGATGCAGACACTTCTCAAGAGTCCCTGCATATGCTGCAGGTCTCTCCCAGGTATTTGTGACCTGCATCACATCTTGGCACACACGGAAGATTTACGTGCTTCCAGACAGATGCCTTAGGTCCCAGATATCAGGAGCATCTGCATGCTTGCACAGGAGTCTCCTGCACGTGTGCTGTAGGTCTCTGGCAGGTCCTGAATACCTAGCAGGGACCTCTGGTACATAGGGAAGAGAGGCAAATATTGCTGGAGTCCAGTTCCTCTTTAAGCAGCAAAGATACGATAAAGCAGCCACAGCACTAATTCTTCAATTCATATTACTACAAACCTCACATTGGTCCAACTACACTGAATGGCATGGTTGTAGCGCGATTGTTTCTTTGGTTATTTTTGTGCTGGAAGTAGTTACCCAAAATTCTGAATATTCTGTTTTATAGAGTGGATAAAGTGATTTATATGCTGCAAGACTGTTGGCACCACTTTGCACTTCATTACAACATTGGTGTAACTTTTCCAATCTATCAGAATGCCTCCAATAACTTTATTTCTGGGGGTTAAACTTTTAGCTAGTTTTAGTAGTTTGACAGTTTAACAAGGATTGCTTCATAAAGCATACAGCATTATGTCCACGGCAACCAAATAGAAGCCATCTTGCATGGTTCTGACTACTGTGAACTTATGCCAAGATGATATCTGATCTGCTGTTGGTGTTTGGCATATTATCACTGTTAGGAATGGAATGTGTGAATTGATTCTTGAATTTGGTTAAACTGGCAAGTTTTGAACTTTTTATTTAAGAGAATTGGGAGCTGCAGTGCATTCCCTAAATATGTGCTTTTATGGAAGATATACATGTTGAACATTCTCCATGAGATTTCTCAAATCATTTTCCCTTTCTTGCTCTTGTACATGGATGCTTCTTATATATATTGGGAAATCTAAGTATAATATGCCCTGCCTGGTTTTCCCATTTTCTCCATGGCCTGTTTATCTGTGTTAATGTTATTTCCCATCTCTGCAGTATGCAATCACTGGGCATATACCAGCACACCTCAGCTTGTTTGTCTTGCATTTAAGGCCTCATGCACATGGGTGGCTTGGGATTCCTGCAGCAACAACATGTGGATTGGCAGGAATTCCAGGTGTGTCCTTACAGATACTGTGCCCATTCAAGGTCATGATCTGTCTGTGACTGTTTGCATGTAATCGTATATGATAATGATGTGATGGTGCCAACATATGTTTTAGCACTACAGTAGGACATACAGTAAACTTTCATATATTTAATAATATAGAACACAGCAAACAAGAAGCATGAGTGCCATCTAATACCATCCCAATGGAAAGGATGAGCCATACTGAATACTAAATGGGCTTGATTTACAAAGCTAACAAGCCATAATAGACTATCTATCTACATTATCTGTCTACCTATCTATTGATCTCTCGATCTATCTATCTATCTCGGTATCCTTTTCTTTTTCATACAAAACTAACAATGTTAAACATCAGTTAAAAAAAATAACAATGTTAGATTAAGATGGGATATAAAAATAATAATGTTAGATTAGGATGGAATAGAAAGCAGTAACTCTTCTGGGTAAACTAAATTTACCTCTGTATCATGAGCTCTGATTTGATACTGTAATGACCCACGTTACTTTATCTGCATCACTCCTCTGCTTGCCAACCAACTTATTTAGTAAGAAAATTAGAGTTTTTTAATGTGCAGGGATCTGATCCCTAGCAATCACTTGGCAATTATCTTTCATTGTTCTAACTGCTGCCATCTCATGAAAGGTGAGATCTGATTTTGGATTTCATTTTGCATTGAACTATCATTTACTATCCAGAACTAATCATTTAGTCAAAGTGATCAATGTAATCTATTAAAAAGGCTGTCAGCTAGTTTTGCAAACAGTTTTTCTATGCTGACAATAAAGATATGAGAACTTGGTGCTAGAGGTGTAACAATGTAGCTGAATTCTAACAATTACATAGCGATGGTTGTTTTTACTGGGTCTGAGTCTGTATCCTAGTAAACGCTATTTACTGTGCTATTCTAATATACACACACCGATCAGCCATAACGTTATGGCCACCCGCCTAACATTGACTAGGTCCCCCTTTTGCTGCCAAAACAGCCGTGACCCCTGGAGGCATGGACTTCACTAGACCTCTGAATGTATGCTGTGGTATCTGACACCAAGCCATCAGTAGCAGATCCTTTAAGTAAAGTTACTTAAAGAATTATACAGTGATCCACTGCGCACAAGTAAATATAAATAAAAAACAGATAAATCCGATGTCTGAAAAATATGTACATACAGAGCAAATGTTCAGAAATCAAATGTCCAATACATTTTGTGAATAATGTCCACGTAAGTGAAACAACAATATTATTAATCCAAGAAAAAGTGTCCCACTTAAAGTGAATAACGTCCAAAGTGCTTCACTCTGTATTCCACACAATGTGATAAGAAGTAATGATCCAAACACAACCAGTAAAACAACAAGAACTGCAAAAAGGATGCACAGAAAGCACCAAAGTATACGTATCTTACATACCATGAAAACACTGGAATCTTTTATGAAAGGTTACCTTTTCAGGCTACCAGAATGAGTAGCTTAGTACCATATATACAGTGTGCATGTATGTATGTAGGTATGTATATATATATATATATATATATACACACAATGGCGCAGGACTGAGGGGGGGCGCCATCACCGACCCCCGCTAAAC
>NW_017306286.1:3647118-3674091 GCF_000935625.1 Nanorana parkeri
GGGGGGGGGGGGGTGTACAGGGACAATGATGGCATGCTTGGACTTGTAGTTCCTTAGCTGATATGTATGTGTGGGGTACAGTTCCAGTGGATGATTATGTAATATGTATATGCGAAAAACAAATTTCTGCCCCGGGCGCCGATAACTCTGGTTACGCCACTGTATATACACACACGCACACACGCACACACACACACACACACACACACACACACACACGCACACACACTGTATATATGGTACTAAGCTACTCATCCTGGTAGCCTGAAAAGGTAACCTTTAATAAAAGATTCCAGTGTTTTCATGGTATGTAAGATGTGTATACTTTGGTGCTTTCTGTGCATCCTTTTTGTAGTTCTTGTTTATGTTGTGTTTAGCTGTGGTGCACATGCTGCTTACGTGGCAATTCTTAGAAGGTTTAGCCCTTGTAGAATGCATACAAAGCATGTTCGCTTGTAGACTCAGTGTTAAACCTGCAGATTCTCAAATCAGTGTAAAATAACAGTGTTGCCAGAAACTTGACATGGTAAATAAGCTGTGCTTGATATACCTTCCTTGTGCTCCCCCAGAGGGCTTCTTCATCTGCCAGCTCAGTCCTCCCTTTCCCACCAAATATTGTTGTGTGAATTAAGCTGGGTATTCATGGTTACAAATTTGTTTGATACATTTGTTTCGGTACGTCCTTTTGATTTTGTTATGGTTAATGGGGTCAAATAGTTAATTGATTTCCTACTATAGTGACAGAAAAAAATCAGAGGTGTAGGATGCAACTTTTTTCACGATTACGCAGTGCTAGAGATACTCCCTCTTCCCCACGCACGGTTTGAGTTTGAGCCTGATAACTGATCACTCAGATCGGTTAGAGCTACGTTGTCGGAGACGGGGAAGAAAGTCATGTGTTCCCCTATACCTGGAGGTGACAGACATTTCTTGTGGTCAGCCAGGCAGTTCTGTTGCCAAGACAATCTGTTACTTATCCCATTAAGGGAAAAGCACAGGTTTGTTTAAGATATGATAAGATTGCGCTAAGAGGTCATAACAGTGGGGTAAGTATCTCAAATCAGAACTCCACAATTTAAATTTTTTTAATTTTAAATGATGAACAGTTGATCATTAGAGTGTAACACTATCATTAGGCTTTGAAATGGCCAGGGGTGTAACTAGAATTATGAAAGCAATGATGCGGCGTGTGTAGCCGCAATGGTAGTGCATGGTGGGTGTGGCCTATTTCCACTGACAGGAGGGGCCTTAAGGGATTTGGTTAAAAAGAGTCCTGAGTCTATTCACTGTATACATGGCATACATATACCACAGTCCTTCAGTACCCGCAAGATATGCTTTAATTTCTGTGCCACAGAACTAACCTTATAGTAGGATTAAAATCTTCATTTTTTTCTTTGCATATATCTACTGTTAGCGAGCAGTAGATACGGTATAGGACACAAAAAAAGTGTCCAGATATGAAATACTTACATTTGTCTGCGCCGCTCGCTCCCAGCTGCAGAACACAGATCCAAAGGGCCATGCAGGAGGATGATGTGGGTGGGCGCATGCGCAGTCTGTATCACCGCCGTACTGACTCCGAGGAACACAGAAGACAGAGGAGTCTGCGCTGGATCCGAGAGCGGGACCAGCGCTGGAGGGACTGCTGGAAACGAGTGGAAGAAGGAAGAAGATGATCGCATCAAGAGGCATCACTTAGGGTAAGTATTAAAAGCAGAATTAGAATGGGGAGGAAAAAAAACATGACTTTAATGTCACTTTAACCTTGGCACAATTAGTTTTAAAATATAAAACTAATTTTACATTCTTTTCTGCACACAGAAAATAAAGAAATATAGAGCTAATACTCTGTTTATGCCTAACTGAAGTTCTTCAGAGTCTCAGAAAGCCAGGGACTGCTAAGGAACCAGCAACTGTTGAGACGATGAACAGTTTGGCCAGGATTATGTAATATATACAATCAACCATAACTCTCCTATTCCGCTTCAACTATAATTCACCTAGATATGGAGAAAAGCCTTGAGCCACAGCACTTACACTAGGAACTAGTGAAAACTGTCATGAACATGAAACTTTACTCGGGAAAAGTGCTTGGTAGGTGCAAAAAGCAGGTTTGAACAGTAGCCTGGCAGATAATATTTGAACTCAACAGATGGTGTGGGCACCTGCTAGAGTGTGGGAAGTACTCTTATCCTAAGCTTCTAAGCTTTCCCTCGGCTGTGTCCTATGGCATATCAGAGCCCAGGAGGAGCTTAGTAGTGCTTCTCTCGGCTATGGGTTGCGGCTTTAAAAGGTGGGTAGACAACACAAGAGCAGCCAAGAATTGTCTAAATTAATGTAGATGTGGACTGTTGAAGTGTCTGGACTCACTGGCCACAACAGTTGACCTGGGAATTTTAGTGAGGAATTCTGGCTGCTGGAAGAGATATTACATTTTAGCATATGATTTACCAAGATGTCAGTGGGTAACTTTATAATAATAATAATAATAATAATAATACTGACAACAGTTCCTAGCTACTATGTATAAAAATGATAATCAAAGCAAGCATGTGCTTTGCCCATGAAGTGGTAAACAAGAGGTATGCGTTATTGCCCTGCCACCCCATCAGGACATACTAACCTTCCTCTGCTGCTCCTTTCAGACACGGCAAGCAAAGAAAAAACCCACTACTTCAAGGTATGGGGGAGCTCATTATTTTTGCCTTGAGATGGACTTTAAAGAATACGTTATCTTATCAGTATGAATCTGTAATGATGATGGTGAGCATTATTTATGTCACTGATGTTACACAATACTCAGACTTTATCACAGGGCATGACATCATGTTAGCTGTGCCTTGTCATCTGTCTAGGAATAAGACATAGACCTATACCCAAGAATCTAATCCTGTAACAACAGTAAAAAGTAAACATATCTACAGGCATATGTACTGTTGTGCTCTTTACAAAATGTGCTCATGACAACAGCATACATTAGTCACACAAAGCCTGCATTCTCATCTGCGTGCTCCGTAAACACGTGCCAAAGCACGTTTTTGTGCACGTTTGGCGTGCGTTCATGGAAATGCAGCAAAACGTACAACACTTTTGTGTTGCCATTGATTTCTCATGGCACCCCAAACACAGGAAGATGCTTGTTTTTGCTCCCCGTTTGCTCGCTTGAAAATGCGGACGTAAAAACCGTGGAACGCGCGTCGCAAAATCTGCTACATGAGCTTTTTTGCCACGTCTGTTGCCCGTGGCAGCCCCACTGAACTCAAAGGACCGTGCGGCAAACTTAGCACATGAACGTGTACAAACACGCACAAGCGTTCACATAACGCACATGTGTGAATGTGGGGGTAAAACCTTGATGGTGATTAAGCAGATTTGATAGAACAAGTGTGGAGTCCACACTGTGAATTGTGTCCAAAGCATCACTGCTGAATATCTAAACTTTTAGAAATGACACAATGGATAGTTGGATGTATGAATCTTATCCATAGTATATGCTAGTCATGTGAAACAACAAGAATTTACTAATCCTCTAAGTCCAATCATTTATTCCTAAGGTGATTTCTAATTTTCTTGTTTTTTTACTGAGATCATTTAAAAAAAAAATGATGATCCATCAGACATTTCTAGGGGTGACAAGATACAATATATCCTTTTGTAGAATAGCTAGTCTATCAGTATGTTAAAGTCGGTTTACAAACTGACTTACATCCAAATGGCCATAACAGTCCACTTACACCTTTGCAAGATCTGACATACAGGCCCACACTGGCCTTCCCAGGGACCACAGAAGAAATCATTTAGAGATCATAGTTGCATACCAGTAGCTGAACTCGTAGCTTGGTCATGTACGCCTGTTTTGCAAGTAATATACTTAATTAATTTCTTATGTGTGATTGGGCAACCAATGGGCCTTGTTAGCTTCCCATGGGAGTAATTAGCTGTTGCGCCCATTAGAAATATTGATATGGTACAAAGATTTTCTAACTGCTTGGCAAATCTCTGGAATGGTCGCTATTCGCTCCCCTCCAATGTGGTAAAAGGAAAAAGTATTTCACTGCTCATGAATTCCCACCATCCTTTTGCAAAATTAGAAAGGAGGTTACGGCCGCAATGTGATGTGTTTGAGGATGAGCTAACATCTCATTGTAACAGCCTGTGAACTATTATCTGAAGGTGCAACATTTTTTTATTTAGGTGGACTGTGGAATATTGTCTTCTAAAAACTCTTTGTTGAAAAACGATGAACGTCATTTGCACCATACAGTTTTATTTTTTGCTTTTTCTTAACTTTTCTTAAGCATTGTAGCCAATTGGCTTTATACTGTTTGTATTGTTGGCACTGTACTTTGTAAAGCGTAGTTTAATATATGAGCTCTATATAAATGCAAACAATAAATAATAAAATAATACAAATTATAGCAGTCTGGCTTATGGTTCAGTTTTATTTTATATTATGGCTCAGAAAGACAGGGCAACTTTTCTCTGTTGTAGAAATAATACATTAGCATATTTAAAGTGAGATTGCGCTTTGCCCATTTTCTTTAATGCTGGCCCTCACAACTGCTTATACTTGAGGAGTAGAAGCCCTATATAGGCTTGCTATTTTATTCTTACACAGGGCTGAGGGCTCTATTCCTGCCGCATGTGACAAGTACCAGCGCTGTTACATGGGAGAAAGGGGAGGGAATCACATGCTCCACCATACTTTTAAATACTGAATATGTCACCTAACTTCTCCACGTGTTTGAAGCAGCAAAGTAGTGAATACAAGTTAAGTAAAAGCAGCTGAGGTAGCAGGCATTAAAGTGAACCAGTTCCCTGTCATTGCATAGACAAAGCACAAAGTACCCACTATGTATATACATACTTTAATTGTCCGTTTAAATGTGCTGATTTGCAGTTTGTGGGCATTCAAGGTAATGAATCCTTGTCATTTGTTTTGACTTGGTGGATAAGATTACTTTGTTTAATTTGAAGAAGTCTGGAAGGGTAACAGGTGTATCCTGTATCATTGAACTCTGCATCATGCTTACTTTCCAAGTGTGGGTGTAGATGTTTTTCACTGTTGGCTGAAAGCTGCGACTTCTGGATCTGCCAGCGGTTAACTTTCTCACTAAATATAGAAAATACACTATGTGTAAAACTGGAAGCCTTTGGGTAACGATTAACTGAGGACGAGCAGTTGGCAGACTATATTGTAAGGAGTATTAGATTTGATGTCATGCAGGATTATAGAAGGTCACGCCAAGTACTTAAAGATAGCTTCATGTCTCACCACTGTGCCCCCCTGGCAGAGACTTGCATACTGTGGAATAATGTGAATTTAGGTTTGATGCCTAAGTATGCCGTGCTTTACTGTCTGTCAGGGGATGTGTTTGAAGGGCACTCTTGCAAAAATAAACTTCTTTAAACACTAGAAGCTGCAAAGCATTAATTGATTTATGGAAAAGGAAATAGGAAATCCTATTAATATAATTACATTAAGATAAGCCTGGCACTTAAAAGGCTGCCACCATGTGTTTTTAACCCTATCAATGGTTTTCATAATTTTCTATCAACCCTTTCTGCTAAAAAGAAAACAAATGTGATTACTTAGTCTCTGAGGCCTTGTTCACACCAAGCGCAGAGCAGGTGCAGAGCAGATCAGTTGCAGACAGCATCAAAACTGCGTCCAATGTATTCAAATGGTATTTTTAGCTCCAATTCACATCGCAGCGTGCAGTTCCAGAGCAGGTCCAGAGCAGGTGAAAAAACTGCAACAGGCCCTATTTTACCTGCTCTGGATCTGCAAACGCATCAAAAACGCATGCGCATGCCTGGAACGCACTGAAAGCCCATTTTAAACTTAAAAAACCCATTTTAAACTTAAAAAACCCAACATTTTTTAAAACAAAAACACGTCAAAAACGCATCAAAAACGCATCTAAAAGATGAGCATGCGTGTGCAGAAACCTGACCGGATCTGCTCTGCATTTGATGTGAACAGTCAGCCACATGAGCTGAATGCAAAAAGTTAGAAGCTACTGCTTAGCATTCCATAGCTGCCGGTAGTTGCGGTGGGCAGAGCTACAGTAGGCCTCTGACTGATTCCCAATGATCTTAAAGGAGGGCAAAACTCAAATGTGAGGCCCCACTTACACCCATAATTAAAATGTTTTAATTGAACTGCAATAAGTGATGGTAGAGCGAGGCGGATGTCCAGCGGAGGGGCCCAGTGCCAATGCATGGATTTTACAGCCTGCACAGGTCAAACCCCCCCACCCTCCCCTTCCCAGCACCCTTAGCTTTTTGATAGATCCAGCCCTGGTCCCCTTTCACCCGGGAGGTGAGCTGATTAGGGTTGCCACCCCAACGCTCCAGCAGTGTGTAGCATTTTATTTTTTTTGCAGAATATACAGGCAAGAGCGAAGAGAGACAGCCAGGAGAGAGAGCGAGCAAAGAGAGACAGCCAGGAGGGAGAGCGAGCAAAGAGAGACAGCCAGGGGAGAGAGCGAGCAAAGAGAGACAGCCAGGAGAGAGAGTGAGCAAAGAGAGACAGCCAGGAGGGAGAGCGAGCAAAGAGAGACAGCCAGGGGAGAGAGCGAGCAAAGAGAGACAGCCAGGAGAGAGAGTGAGCAAAGAGAGACAGCCAGGAGGGAGAGCGAGCAAAGAGAGACAGCCAGGAGGGAGAGCGAGCAAAGAGAGACAGCCAGGAGGGGGGGCGAGCAAAGAGAGACAGCCAGGAGGGAGAGCGAGCAAAGAGAGACAGCCAGGAGAGAGCGAGAGAGTGAAGAGAGACAGCCAAGAGAGAGCGAGAGAGAGAAGAGAGACAGCCAGGAGAGAGCGAAGAGAGACAGCCAGGAGAGAGCGAGAGAGAAGAGAGACAGCCAGGAGAGAGCGAGAGAGAAGAGAGACAGCCAGGAGAGAGCGAGAGAGAAGAGAGGCAGCCAGGAGAGAGCGAGAGAGAAGAGAGGCAGCCAGGAGAGAGCGAGAGAGAAGAGAGGCAGCCAGGAGAGAGAAGAGAGACAGCCAGGAGAGAGAGAGAGTAGGGCATAGCAATGCACCCACCTGAGAACCCACCATAGATCCTGCACAGCCCACAAAGACTGTCTATGGTAAGCTCTGCAGGGTCTCAGGTGGGCTGGTCCGTGGGTGCCCTTTCCTTGCAGCTCCTTACCTGCCGCTGCGGGCTTCTTACAGCACCGGACCGACAGCGACCTCTTCCTTCACTGGACCGGCGGTACTGGGCCCCAGCCTCGCATCCTCCACCTTCTCCCCTGTCAGTGCCCGCCCGGCGGTAGTTCCATCATCCCGTTCTCTGCCACTGCAGGATGGAGTGGAAGAACAAATGTTCTTGGGGTATGTTCTCTTCTAAAAACAAATGTTCGTAGGGTATGCTGTCTTCTAAAAACAAATGTTCCTAGGGTATGTTCTCTTCTGATCAAATGTTCATAGGGTATGTTCTCTTCTGATCAAATATTCATATGGTATGTTCTCTTCTGATCAAATATTCATAGGGTATGTTCTCTTCTGATCAAATGTTCTTAGGGTATCTTCTCTTCTGAGGGAATGAGAGAATGTTCTCAGGGTATTTTCTCTTCTGAGCAAAGCTTTTGGGCTATTTTCTCTTAGGACTGCATCCAGTACTGCTTATTTTTGACAGACAAATCCATACAATAACATGTACTATAGGTAACATATTCCAATTCCATTTGTTTTGACAATATTGGAACAAACAGAATGTGCCATGTGAATGTTACATTTACCCTGAAAAAGACAACTTAAATATCACAAAAAACATTTTGCACATATTAATAACATCTGCAAGGGTATTATTCACGACATGAATGCAAAAACATTTGCACAGCAATTTGTTGAAGAATTCTGGGTTCTTCAGGATCTTTTCTGATTATAGCTGCTAGTGAAATCTTGTTAACACAACAAGTTATGTTTTTGCATGGCCTCTGAATTCCTTTTTTGCGCCTCATTTAATGCAAACATCAGGCCTGCATTTTGCTATACTGTAAGAATAACATGCTTATTTAATCAATCAAAGCTAAATAAAAATACTGCCAACACATAGCAACCAATCAGATCTTAGCTCAAAGAAAGGCTGATTTGATTGCTATTTATATATGTCATCTTTACTGAGAAATTTGGTCAGCAAATTACATAGAAACTCTGTAAATTGCATAAATAAAGCAAATATTTAGATATCTGTGCATTGAAAGTACATTCCATCTACAACACTGTAGTAGTTATCTTGGTTGTGGGATTATTTTGTTTTTCATAGACATGTTTACTTCCCCCATTTGCAGTATACTAATATTCTGAGCTTCACCTTCCAGTAAGTGTGTACACAAGTGTTACCCATAAACTGCAGCTAATCTATATATGATCCTATGTTCTGCACTGCTTGGTACAATCTACTTTATCACTAGGGTTCATGATCATTGCTGTCTCAAGTGCTATAAAGACTTATTATCTATTCTCCACCGTAAGGGCCGGTTCACACCACAAAGTCCGCGTTCCAGTGCGTTCGGCCTCTGGAACGCAAGCCGGCCGGCTCCCTGCTTTTTGGTATAGGCTTTTCCTAGTTTTTAGGGCCGATTCACACCACAAAGGCTGCATTCCAGAGCGTTCAGCCTCTGGAACGCAAGCCGGCTGGTTACCTGCGTTCAGGGGCGGGAGGGGGCGTGACGGTGCATTGAACTCAATGGCACCACAGCCACGCCCCCCACCCGCAGTGCGATATCAAAAACTGGGCAGTGTCTTCTTACATTGCTGTATACATAGATCTACGTGTGTATTTATATAGTAAGATATGTTTTATCACAGACTAACGTAATACATCACTTAAAGTAGACCTAAACCCAATCCTTAAAATCTTTAACATCATATTTTTATTTCAAAAGTATTTTTCAATCTTTAAAAATCTCCAGCTTTCAATTAAATAATACCTGGTGATTCTACTATAACGGTAATTGTTCAAGCAACTCCTGTTACGGGGTGACAACTGTCTCCCAATTGTTCTTCTGCTCTGTTACCCTGTCACCATGTTGGTCCACTGCTGTCAGAAAACCAATCCAGTACAATCATTTGCAACTGCTGTTGCAATGAGTGCACATAGACAGTGTCTAAAAGAGGGTGGAGGAGATCAGTAGTACTGAGATGCAAAAACTGATGAAGAAAATGTGAAAACCATATTGTATGAGGAAAAACATAATTATTGTTTGTGATACACAGTGCTTAAGCAACAAACTGTCTTCTAATTAGGGTTTATATTTAGGGTTAGAGTTAGAACTATGGCCTCCCATTGAAAAAACGATATGTGCTGCATAAATGTATTTGCATTTACATTTTTCTCTTAGCCCCCCTGCAAGATACCACTAATACCTATAGATCCGGCAAGTGAAGTCCACCTAATGCAGCTTCCTGTGGTGGTTGCCACTTTTATATAGGCTGTGCCTGCTTGCACTATTGTAGGCACTGGCGGAACTACCAGGGTCGCAGCGGAACTACCGGGCCCTGGCGTTCTGCCACTTGGGGGAGGGGGGGGCCCAGCGAGGAAGAAGAGGGCCCCCCCTCCAGAGAGTTGCCGCTCCATCCCTGCACAGCCACCCGTAGCATGTACGGGCAGCTGTGCGGCAGCCATGCCCCCCTCCTGAGACCCTCCACACCCCTCCTCAGACCAGTATTATTGAGGAAACCGGGATTTATTTACAAAGTATTTTGTTTAAATCGTTAATTGTGACCGTTAATATTATTCCATCATTTACTGCCTTCCATCATTCTCTGCCATGGACGGCATATTATTAACGGTCACAATTAACCATTACAAACGAATATTGTCTAAATAAATGCGGTTTCCTCGGTAATCCTGTCTGTACGTAAGCGCAGATACTGGGTCGTTTTCTCGACAGAACACCGCACTAAAATTTTAAGCAAGCGGCTGCCCGAGGTCCCGCGCTTCCTGGAGACCTCGTCAGCCTTTCTGTTAACCATGCGGTGCCATGGCGGCTGGGGGGGGGGCCTTCATGGTTACTTGCAGCGGGGCCCTGAAGGTTCTAGTTACGCCTCTGATTGTAGGATAAGAAAACATTGCAGGGAGCATGGCTATCAGCATTGTCACTGCTCAGCCACAAGTCTGTAGCTTGTCATTTAACCCCTGGCCAAACATAGTCCTGCTCACTGCTTTTTGTATTGGCAGCACTAGACTGCTGAAATCCTTCCACTTGATGGAAAGTATGTGAGGCGCAAATAATGGAGGATTTGTTTCAGTCAGGAAAGATAAAGAGAGGCATTTTTTTACTTTATGAAGCCTGTGCATCACATAGTAACTGGATTTGGACTGTCACATAGTCATAGGAGCATTTAGTTGTACTGGGTATAAGTGTATTGGGTATAAATGTAGGCTGATGGAGAATTAACAGCCAGTCATAGTCAGTCATTTACATTCTATTAACACTTATTTAGATCTCACTCAATGTACAATCTTGTAGATGCTTTTAATGAGTCATGGAATGCAACACCAGCAAGTATACATTGGCCATTATGAATAGGGTTGATTAATAACATAACACAGGCACATGGAATTCCTCTATAAAGATATTGTAATGGGCACAAAGAAAGCTGATAATGGTGGCATATTGGCAGACTGCCATGTACTCATTCTCCGGTCCATGCTTACCCCTCAGAGGGAAAGTGAATGCAGTTATTTTAAGACATGCAAACAGTGATGGACTATCACCAGGCAGGAAAAGCAGCAATGGATTCTCATCTGCTGCCCCTGAATAAGTATTTTATCTTAGCTAATCTATGACCTGACCTATAGTTCTACACCAATTTTACCAAGTTGTTAAAGAAAGTGCCTTGCAAATATAGTGACCAGAACATTAATGATTACAAAGATACAAATTCGATATTTTGTAGAAACGTTGACATTTATATTGAGGGTTGTACAACACATAATGGCTGGCAAAAGGCTGTAGTCCCTCCTGGAGGCTTTTGAAAAAAACACCTTACTATCAAACTGCAATTAAATGTTGGTCAAGGTGCATCCATCACACAGTTTGCAAAAGAAGCTCAACACTGTGTACACACCTGTTGGTAACTACAGTATAAGCGACTAAAGCTGGCCATATAAGATTTTCTCGTTTAGTCCAAATGCTAAACAGCATTTCCCCTGCTGGCTTTTGCATTCTAACTGCAAGCACCAGAAGCTATTAGAATACCTGAGTTAAATGGCTGCAGTCAATGTTCATCCAACAATCATCCACCTGGCTCTTTCAACAAAACTTCTGTTAAGCTGAGCAATGCTGACAAGGCCACACTAATGGATCGAAATTTGGCTGATTCAGCAGGAAACAAACTAAATTTGATTCATGTATGGCCACCTTAATAAGAAGTTCTCTTTATGCTTGGAGACAAAGGTGGTATTTAGAGCATAGAGCCTGCATAGAATCACCCCCTGTTGATCATAAATGGTTATATGAAATATTTATAAAGAATATTTAATTGAGCGATGGTATGTCCCATGGCTTTCTCACGTCCTATACACTGTGTATAGAACGTGATGACTCACAGACATTATGCCACTGCAACGGAGGAGGAGAGAGGCTCCAAGAGCAAGCTGGCTCGGAGGATTGGGTGAGTATTACTTTTTTAATTTTGACCCTAGGCAAAAACGAGCACTTACAATTTTACCCGGAGTTCTGCATTAAACAAAACTGAAAGATTTTCTGACTTTAGCATGGTAGTTTGGCTAGTATTAATAGTCCACTGTATAGTTGTAACTGTTACTTGTATCTGAATAATTAGAGTCTGGGCCTAAATAACTTATTTATTTATTTTAGTTTTGGTTAAAATGGAAAAGGACTATATCCATTATCAGGATTATACTGCTATCTGTATTCCCATTTAGGAGATGTCCTCTCACATCCTGTCTATTTGATAGGTGTGGTACTATATGAATGGAAATTAGGAGAAAACTCCCTATCGAACACAAAGACATCAGTAAATAGTAGTAGTAAAAGTTAGAGTCTCTGTCAGGTTTCTTATTTCTGCCTGTGTCCTCCTTATGGAAATGTCCTCTCATTTTCTATTAAGGTGAGACTGAACAGAAAGGGAAGAGAAAATTCCCTAATGGGGGTCAAGGTCCTAACCCGTCCCTACTCTATCCAAAACTAAAACAACGTTTTTGTTGAAGATGGAATTTAGGTGTGAAAATACATTGTAGGGTTCAGGTGGAAAATGAGTGCTGCAAAAATATAATTGAAGTTAGTGAAAATTCATAGATCCTGTGTGTGTAGTCTCCCAACCAATGATCTACCATTTTCTATACTTATCTTGGCATATCAGCTGTATCAGCTGCTATTGTCATAACAAGAGGGCTGTGGAACGTATTGCTGCAGAGTGCTGATAAAGGGGTTCTTTATTGAAAAAAGTTACAAAAGTGAATCCTAAAAATGGCCTGTCCCATGTTGGGTATTATCTTCCTTATATATCTCTATTTAGAATAAAAATGTATTCTGCTATATATACCTGCACTATATTGCCAGAACATGTACACCGATCAGCCATTATAACCACCTACCTAATATTGAGTAGGTTCCCCTTTTGCGGCCAACATATTAGACTTGTTTTTCGGCACATCCCACAGATGCTCAAATGGATTGAGAGCTGGAGAATTTGGAGGCCAAGTCAACACCTCAAACTCGTTGTTGTGTTCCTCAAACCATACTTGAACCATTTTTGCAGTGGGGCATGGGGCGCATTATCCTGCTGACAGAAGCCACTGCCATCAGGGAATACCATTGCCATGAAGGAAACAGTCCATGCTCCAGTTCTGATGCTTATGTGCCCATTGTAGGACATGGGTCAGCACGGGCACCGTCACCGGTCTGCAGCTACATAGCACTGTACGCAACAAACCGCGATGCACTGTGTGTTCAGACATCTTTCTATCAGAACCAGCTTTAACTTTTTCAACAATCTGAGCTACAGTATCTCTTCCGTTGGATTAGACCACATGGGTCAGCCTTCGTTCCCCATGTGCATCAATGAGCCTTGGCCACCCATGACCCTATCACCGTTTCACCGGTTTTCCTTCCTTGGACCACTTTTGGTAGGGCCTGACTACTGCAGACTGGGAGCATCACACAACAGCTGCAGTTTTGGAGATGCTCTGACCTAGTCGTTCTGCCATCACAATTTGGCCATTGTCAAAGTTGCTCAAATCGTCACGCTTGCCAATTTTTGCTGCTTCCAACACATCAATTTTAGGGACAAAATGTTTACTTGCTGCCTAATATATCCCACCCACTTCCAGGTGCCATTGTAACAACATAATCAATGCTATTCACTTCACCTATCAGTGGTCAGAATAATATGACTGAACGGTGTATATTCCCATAGACCAGTTAATTACTGGCATTGAAGGTGTGCTTCACCACTGAGTCTTTTTCACTGCACTTTCATGGCCCTCTTGCGATACCAGCCCATAGGTTTGGTGTACAGACTGAGCTTTTTTTCTGGGTGGTCCAGCCTCTTAAACCAAAATGTTAATAACATTTTTTGATCCAATATATTTGAATCAGGCCAGACAGATCACAAGTATGGTGATTGGTTTGCTGTCTTGCCTCTTTAGATAAACCATAGTGTTCTGGAATCCTTTATCATGTGTTATTATTATACAGAATTTATATAGCGCCAACAGTTTGTGCAGCGCTTTACAATGTAAGGAAGACATTACAATCACAACACAATACAATTCAAGACAAGATGGTAAGGAGGGCCCTGCCCGTGAGGGCCTACAATCTACAAAATGTATTAAATGTTTATTTGTAAAAAACAAACAAACCCATACATACAGTAAATAAAAATAATGTGGAGCAAAAAACGATTACAGTGTCCTTTTAAGAACGTTGTAGCTGTCTGTGCCATCCTCCATAAAATGGCAGAGATGTCAGCCTGTGAGAGGAGCAGACAAAATGAGGGGGAATAAACATTTGTGGTTTTTTGAAGGGTCTGAACTAATCATAATAAGCAGCAAAATATATAAGGGTAAATAAGTTACTCAATGAGGTTTTCTGAGATAAGTAGTTGAAATAAATTACATCTATGTGTTTAAAAGAATCTACCATCAGCACCAGATGTTGGCAAGCATTGACTCTTGCATCCAGCAAAACGTGCCCAACAACGGACAAAGAGTCCCAAATGGTATTGGCAGAGTCACTGAAATGTCTTGAAAAGGGATGTTTATTTTGTTATGGGGGAAAGTTTCAACAACTAGCAGGTAATGTGAAAAGTTCTTGATACGTACAACCCCAATGCTTTTAAACAGTTATATAAATCTGTATGTCAGCTTTCCTTTCAACACAATATCATTTAATGGTGCTTTGTGCTCAGGGCTGGATTTCCCACAAGGCCAACCAAGGCCCGGCCTTAGGGCAGCAGGGAGTAGAGGGGCAGCAGGGGTGTGGAATTCCTATCTCCCGATGCCCGGGACATGCAGTTCTGGGGGCCGGTCAGGTAGTTGTTTTCTACATTTAGCCCTACATTGGGCAAGCAGAGCAAAATGTACAGTGGGGAAGCCGCCGCTTGTTTTGTACAAGTAATCTCGGCGATGTCGCTGAGATCATTTGTGCTACCAGCAGACTCTCTTTGCTGGGAATGACCTTATTATCCTCCCTACTTTGCTTTAGGTGTTCTACCTAAGACTGTTGTCATCGGAAGCACCAAAGAGTTGTAATTATTTGTATCTTAATGCTATATCTTAAGCAGTTAATTGATTAAAAGAGTAGTCTGTTCAATTAACAAAATGAATGCTAGTAAATAAGGTGATACTGTGTATATTTTGAATAACCAATCATGTGCTTAAATTAAATCCTGGTTTTTACATGATTGATAGTGAGTACAGGTTTACCCTATCTACAAACATTCTCTTTACTAAGTTCTTTAGCCTTTACTCCTATGGAACATAAACATACAAAGTATTTTAGCACCCTAGTAATGCCTTTACTTGTAAGACAATAGAGGACAAACAAAAGATCTTTATCTGGTGATACATTATACTATGTAGAAATATGATACTATACATTGTAGATGCAAAAAAAAATCCCAGATTTATACCCACTGAATTGTCAATTGCAAAAGGCACTGATACATAAGTAAAATAGTAATGTGTGTATTGCAACTTACAAGAATAAAGAAATGAAAGATGCAGGTTAACTGGTTCGATTTTTTACTGTGTATATATGTAGCTGTTTTATCATATTAAAAGGAAATACTGTACATTGAGTAATATTTATAGATATATACTAAACTACCATTTCTCTTTTCTTGTTTCCCTCAACCTCACTTCATCTCATCTTGTCTGTCCAGTGTGAAGACTAATGTTTCACTTGCCCTGCGTACATCACTCCTGAAGCCACAAGTTACCTCCAGACATTGTAACAGCATGGCTATCTCCTCACGCCTAGCACTGTGGGAACAAAAGGAAAGTCTCAGTACTAGTTCACATCTTCTATTCACAGTGTTGGAATGCAGCTATTTGAATAATGCATGGAACTTAAAATAATTTACTGTGGAACAACACCCATTAATTTATATAAAAAAGGGGTTTACACTATTCTAAAGCAGGCACTGCTTCCTAAGTACCACTTCTCTTTCACCTGCATGGACAGTGAAACCTGACATGCCCAGTCGTCCATGTCAATGTAATGGTGTTCCTATGAGTATTATTATATAAGCATGGACAGGCAGTCCACCAAATCAGTATAATGATAACCTGGGAGGATAAGGAGGAGGACCCTTCTGTATCTCTACACAAATAGATCTGAAGAAAGGTTCTACTTCTGGATTAAAGCAAATTGAGGCAACTAACATACACTAATTATATTTCCTTTAGTTTAACTTTGCATTGTTGATCATAATTAACAACAGCCCATGCCACTCCGATCTTACATTTTACTTATGTTAAATCTCTTTCCTCATTTATCTAATTTAAGAAAAAAAATGTGTGGATTTGTTTATCCCCAACATAACACCTGCTTTGGATTGTCACTTCAACATGAGGAAAATAATAAATACATTTAACCCTAAATATAAAAAAAACAGCAAAGGAAAGAGAACTGTTGCCTATGGCACCTATTAGATTTGTTAGTTCTCTTGTATTACCTAGAATTTGTGAGGGAACATTTTATCAGTTATTGTAGACAACATTGATTTGTCCTTGGCTGCCATTTCCTACATTTTATGTAAATAGACATATAGAAAATACAAATAAGGCAAAGGCATATAAAAAGCCTATGCATCAAAATATGTTAGCAAGAAAATATCTTGCTCAAAGCAACCAATCAGAATTATTGGTTTGATGTAAAACAATGGACTGTTGGAAAAATAGTTGGAAGCAGATTGGTAGCTATGGATGGAATGTAAAACCTTTTTATCTATCTATATTTTTGGTTGGAGCAAGTATACAAATCCACTAATCTTTGCTTTTTTGCTGTAAATATAATAGGTCTTTCTTGCATGCTGAAGTCTGTGGGGTCAGGGGAAACTTTGGTAAAAGAATGACCTCTACCAAATACCATTCTTCCAATACTACACATTGCATGGAACATCCAAACCATGATGCAGAAACTTAATTGCAAGCTAATATATTTTGTTTTATACATAAATAGATCAAGGAGGAGGATAACGGGCCGAGAGCTACATCTCCTCCGCCTCTGTTTTCAGTCATTCCTGGTGGATTCATCAAACAGCTGGTTCGAGAAACAGAAAAAGAAGCAAAGCAGAAAGGAAAGGAAATAAAAGAAAAGTGTCCAGTAAGTAAAATGTCTGCTGTACCGATATCTCATAAATAAAGGCTTAATAGAATGCTATTTGCATTGTGTCTGAAATGTATTTTATTTTCTAAAACTTGTAGTCTGTTCTCATTTTTAATAACAGCAATAAACGTGAGTGCCAGTTATTTCATATTAGTCACTTCTTCAAATAAGTAATTATGCAAGCCAGGGTTTCCTGCCATGTAGCTATTGTAGTCAGCGGGTTATGCTTGCTTAATGTCATGGTTAATAAGCGATAGGTCCTTTAGTATGCACTTAGCACCAATACATTTTACATAATTGGCATACTCACTAAATTAATTGGTGTTCAACTATAATGTGTAGTCTATATTAAATGTAGTAACCCCAGTTTTTGTGAGAAAATAAAAAAAACTTTATTAGCTCATGCTCTTTGTTAGAAACTCACCATTCCATTCACTTCTTTCTGCCTCTAAGTTAAGTAGGAGGGGATAGCAGTCTTGCTGACATGATCAGTCACAGGGTTGCAATAAGAGAATCACTGCTGGAAAAAACACACGGCCAATCACATGAGCAGGAAATTACATTTCTGTATGTACAGAATGCCCTTATTTCCATAGCTATAAGGCCTGGTTCATGCCTAGGAGTTTTTGAGCAGTTTGAAAAGCGCATTTAAATGCCCAACACAAGAAATCCCATGATTTTCAATGGCCCTGGTTCACACCTGAGCAGAAAAACGCCAAACGCCCAAAAAGGTACATGAGCTTCTTTGGGCAGTTAAAAGCGCTGTTTAGACTTCATTGGAAATGCCCAAAAATGTGCGGCAGAAGCATGTTGCACATTTTCGTGAGCGTTTTTGCGTGTCTAAGCGCATGTTCTGCCCGAAATGTTTTATGAGCTGCCAGTTAAAACATGCATAAAAATGTGCACAACGAACATAAACGTGCAAATAACCGCATGCTGCAAATGCGCGTAGAAATGTGCAAAAACGGTGCCATCTAGGTGTGAATCAGGCCTAAGGAAAGAGCATTTGAACTTTCATCTATACAATAGTTGCATGCAGAGTAAATTAGAAATTACATTTTAATAACTCTTAAATTATAAACTAGCTTGAGTAGCAATTTTATATGTTGCATTATTCTTAACTATAGTAGAACTACCCTATAGGATTGTTTTTTTTAAATGTTTGTTCACCCCATTCGGCTAAAATCCCCTAACCCCTTTACTAGTATTACATTATTATTTAGTTCTCACTAAATACAAGCTTCTGTAATGCATACCATACAACTGATTATATTCATATTCCTGTTTCATTTTATGTGTATGATGGAAATTGTAATGAATATGACGGTGCCTGCTTCTTATGGTAAACAATTGAAACACTTACACCACTTTAATTACCAGGATGAAATTGGTAAAAGGAAAAATGTCTTATTCTTCTTTCAGATGTTAGCTCTTATTACCTCCCAACAAATAAACCCCCAAAAACATTTTTTGAAAAATATTGCATCTAGGACTTAGTAAATATCTATGTTACATATGGACAACATGGAAATGCTAGTCTGATTTCTTCAATCCTTATTTTTCTGTTACAGGTAAAACAAGAACAGCCACCAGAAAGTCTGAAGGTAGGTAGTAAGGTTAATTCTGTGATTTTCAAATAAGCATATGCAGTTTTCATTTTTTAACAAAAACCCATAGTGTGATGTTTTTTGCTTTTGAGAAAACATCAATGCCATACTTCATAGTAAAATAAGGAACACATGGCATAAACTTCAACACAAGGAAGACAATAAATGACTGATTATAAGAATTCAAATGTTTTCACATATACTGTAGCTGCATCTGTCTTTTATTTATATGACCATATAGCAAAGAAAACAAAATTCAGCAAAAACATGCAAAGCACATAAACTTATTGGGGTTCATTTTTAAAGCAAATGAACAAGAGCAAGAACAAGGATAAAACACTGTGGTACACTTGCATCACTGGCCCATGTGATGGGTAAATGTTTGTGTGTGCAACAGTTGCAAGCTCTGAACCTATTTTGCTGATTGTACACTTATGTTCAGCATGTATGCTATAGTTCTAGTTGGCTGTGTGCTTTGCAATTTCAAATAGAAGCTCCTCCTCCTGTTCCAAAAACTGCACCTGTGGCAATATTTTGACCTGAAAAACAATTTAAAAAACTACTGACGGGACAATAAAAATGCTCACATGTCCAGCAAAGCAACGGGTCTAAAAACCTGCACGCTGTGCTATCGAAGCAGAAAATGCAGAGTATGTGCAGGTATTTATTAATGCAATCTCCATTCCAAGCACCATCTTATGGAATTTTGTATTCTGGCTGGTGTATGAATCAATGCACATGCAAACAAATATATGTTCACTCCCAATATGGTTCACAAAAGCTTTAAAAAAAATTAGCAGTGTATACTTTATCCCTATATAAAAGACCCAAAACATTAGAGAGAATCACTGTTTTATTTTATGGTATGCAATGCTTTAAATTTAGACACGGAAGTGTGCATTCCACAAAAAAACAACACTTGTAATTAAGTGTATGTATGCTGTAGCTTGTACATGTTTGCCCACGCATTGCAGACATTATGGCCAATGAATATAGCCACAAAGAATAGGAATCAGCAGTAAAAGCACTTCACACTCGTTCACCTCTTTATATACATATTGAAGAAATTCGTTTTTTAATTTCACAACACAGGCATTGAAATTAGCTTTTTTTCCCCCTGATAGTAGAATCTTGGCAGCCTGCCAGCTCTCTAATGTAAACACACAGCATGTGTTTCTAAAGCTGCCCATACACCTTACAACCATCGCACGTCTTTCGTTGTGCGATGGTTGTAAGGTGATTAAAATTTTGTATGACCTGTCCATCTTGGACAGGCAGATCGTACTTGCGATCATCGCAAGCACTCCCGGATGAGGGGAGGGCTTGCAGATGATTGCAATTGTGAGCGGACAGTGTGCGCATGCAAACCTCGGTCCGTGCGGCTTTCGTCTTGCGATCGCGCTACCAACCCGCTGAAAATCGTACGATTTTCGGAGGGTTTTCTAGCGTGCTCGTAATACAAAAGTTGTATTATCGTACGATCGTGGGATCACCCGCAATTATCGTACGATAATCGTCAGGTGTATGGGCAGCTTAAGTTGTTCGAAATTGACTGCAAGCCCAACTTTAGCATCTCTGAGTAATCGTTAAAGTGGAACTCCAGGAAAACATTTTTTGTTGTTATTTGTTATGTACCAATATATTACCTCTATTATGGGTGTTTCATGTATGGATGCTGCAGCATTAGGTCAAACTCATACTTTATTTAAAGTGACATTAAACCCTGAGATTTTTTAACATAAAACAATACTGTAATGTGTGCCTTATGGTAATCCATGGTTGTTTCCCTTCTCTTTGCTGCTCTTACTTTTAAATCCGTATCTGTTCTCATGCTGGGCAGAACTTCTGTTTTGCAGCAGACTGCCTTGTCTCTGAAATGGATACACGGTGTCTGTGTGTAGGCTTGCAACCTGAGCCAGCACTACAGGAAGAGGCACTCAGCTGAAAAGGGAAGTTCTCCCCAAGCATGAGAAGACATGAGGATTTAAAAGGAAGAGCAGCAAAGAGAAGGGAAACAACCATGGATTACAGTAAGGCACACATTACAGTATTGGTTTATGTTAAAAAATCTGAGGGTTTAACATTATGGCCAATGAATATAGCCACAAAGAATAGGAATCAGCAGTAAAAGCACTTCACACTCGTTCACCTCTTTATATACATATTGAAGAAATTCGTTTTTTAATTTCACAACACAGGCATTGAAATTAGCTTTTTTTCCCCCTGATAGTAGAATCTTGGCAGCCTGCCAGCTCTCTAATGTAAACACACAGCATGTGTTTCTAAAGCTGCCCATACACCTTACAACCATCGCACGTCTTTCGTTGTGCGATGGTTGTAAGGTGATTAAAATTTTGTATGACCTGTCCATCTTGGACAGGCAGATCGTACTTGCGATCATCGCAAGCACTCCCGGATGAGGGGAGGGCTTGCAGATGATTGCAATTGTGAGCGGACAGTGTGCGCATGCAAACCTCGGTCCGTGCGGCTTTCGTCTTGCGATCGCGCTACCAACCCGCTGAAAATCGTACGATTTTCGGAGGGTTTTCTAGCGTGCTCGTAATACAAAAGTTGTATTATCGTACGATCGTGGGATCACCCGCAATTATCGTACGATAATCGTCAGGTGTATGGGCAGCTTAAGTTGTTCGAAATTGACTGCAAGCCCAACTTTAGCATCTCTGAGTAATCGTTAAAGTGGAACTCCAGGAAAACATTTTTTGTTGTTATTTGTTATGTACCAATATATTACCTCTATTATGGGTGTTTCATGTATGGATGCTGCAGCATTAGGTCAAACTCATACTTTATTTAAAGTGACATTAAACCCTGAGATTTTTTAACATAAAACAATACTGTAATGTGTGCCTTATGGTAATCCATGGTTGTTTCCCTTCTCTTTGCTGCTCTTACTTTTAAATCCGTATCTGTTCTCATGCTGGGCAGAACTTCTGTTTTGCAGCAGACTGCCTTGTCTCTGAAATGGATACACGGTGTCTGTGTGTAGGCTTGCAACCTGAGCCAGCACTACAGGAAGAGGCACTCAGCTGAAAAGGGAAGTTCTCCCCAAGCATGAGAAGACATGAGGATTTAAAAGGAAGAGCAGCAAAGAGAAGGTAAACTACCATGGATTACAGTAAGGCACACATTACAGTATTGGTTTATGTTAAAAAATCTGAGGGTTTAATGTCACTTTAATCCCTGCAACTACTGTAATCCCTGAACTTCTGGCACTGTAAATCACAGTTCCTTCTCTCATACAGTCAAAAAAAGCATTGCTTGCTCTCCCCCTATCTCCATTCATTATGCATCTTGTATTCTTTTCACAGAATATAATATGTACTGTGATTGGACAAGGGGAGGTCCTGGCATTTATCTGCCCCTCCTTGACAAATTACAGGACAACTTGTATTCTGTGAAAATAATACAAGACAAGTTTTATAGTGGGGGGACAGGGAAGAGCGAACAATACACTTCCTCACTGTATGAAAAATGGATCTGTGATGTACAGCACCAGAATTTTGGCGATTACAGAATTTGTGGGATCCACACATGAAACACCTACCATTACAGTTAATTTATTGCTACATAGCAAATAAAAAAAAAATGTTTTTGCCTGAAGTTTTGGTTCAAGGATTAATAACTTCACATTCAAAGCAGCTAGAGAGCTCAGAGGTGGCTTGGTTTGACGCTATTATACTGTAAGAGTATGCAAATAGTTTAATACCCATATTATGGGCTCAGGTGTACTTTAACAAACCTAGAGGGTCATTCACTAAAAGGTGAAGAGTTTGGAGACAGTAGAAGTGAACAACCTAGGACAACCAAGCTGAACTGGAAAGTGAGCTGAATTGGAGGATGTTTCCAAATCAGCTATTTTACCCTACTAGTCTACTGGTATGGACATATATTATAAGACACCAGCTGTCAGTATATAACCACTTTTAGCATGTGCTGTGTACTGTAGGATGTGCAGGATGAAAGAGTAATTTGTATCATAATATCTAGATTCCATGCTGCAGGACAAATAACTTGCATCAAATGAAGAGACATGTAAATCTGTATATTCAAGGAATAAAGTCATGGTATTTATAAATGTTCCCAGATAACCAGCCATTTCAATTATTCTCAGGTTAATAGATGTACATATTAACCCCTTCATGACTGAGGCCCTTTTTTCCATTTTTGCACCCATGTTATAGTGGGTTAAGTGGGGTCTAACCAGCCCTTCTCTCACAGATCAATTTGTACTAAGAGGATAAACAAATCTAAGAGACTTATGTTGTGAAAACAGTGACATTCAAACATATCTGACTTTACAAACCATTTTCATGGCATTTTTTATAAACTGAATTTCTGAATAATTCATCCGCTGTGTCTAGTCTGAGTTTATTATAATTGAAACTGTCGCACGTTTTTACCGCAATTCAAGGTAAAAAATGTGCGACAAACGCGCGTTTCCGAGGGCTACCTGGCTGTATCCCAATGGATACGCACGACAAAAATGCCCCAAAGAAGCTCCTGTACTTCTTTGGGCGTAGGCCATTTTGTAGCGCGTTCAGACGGGCTGAAATATGCCCCGGTGTGAAGCATACCCATAGGAAATAATGGGATTTCGGTGTTTGAGCGTTTTGCAGAGCGTTCGGACGCGCTACAAAACGCCCAGGTGTGAACCAGGCCTAAATGGGTGGGGGGAGGTCTAGCTTTAGATCCTGTAGATGCAGAAGTCAGGGTTGTAATCCTTTAACCCTTTGATAGGACAGACACAATTCAAATCCACTTTACAAATCATAATGTAATGAGCCAGCACAATAAAGACAGGGTTAAACCCCTTACAACCCCTCCTAACGCTACAAAGAAGGAGAAGCACGTCTTAGCCCTTAAGAAGCCAAGAAACCCTAACCAAAATAAAAACATTTTAAATTGCAAGTAGCATTTTTTTTGCTATGCTATGTGAATGGGTCTGTGGTCTGATGTAAAGATATCTATGAAAAGGTTCTATTTAACTACCAAAAGTGTTATTTTACCCTGAAACCTTTATCTTATCTCTTCATCATCTTGTTTTCCTATTTTGGCCTTTTCAAATAGCAAAGTAACGGTGAAAAAAGACAAATATTAATTCAACTGTAACCTACAAGTACATATGGAAAAAATATGATAATAATACTAATAATGATTATTATTATTCAAATAATACTCTGATTACATGTATTATTTTCATAAGAGATTTCTATATTTAAGTACAAATGTTCTCTTCTGTTCATCATACACTCTATATTAAAACACATGCACAAGGAATATACAAAGTGTGATGAATGTCACATTCAATGTTTTACAAACCTGCCCCCTGGTGTAAGTTGAAGTACATTGCATATTGTATTATAGTGAAATAGTTTAACACGGTTATTCACTAGAGGGTAAAGAGTTTGGAGAAGGCAGGAGAAGTGAACAATCTAGGACAACATAGCTGATTTGGAAAAATTCGCCAATTCAGCTCACTTTCCAGATTAGCTATGTTGTCCTAGATTGTTCACTTCTCCTGCCTTCTCCAAACTCTTCACCCTTTTGTGAATAACCCAATAAATATTAATTCCTTGATTTACTATATAGTTAATCCGCAAATAATGTTTGACTGGACCATTTTATCAAGTATTTGTACATTCCATTCACTTGGAAGCCTTCCCCTCCTCTTTCATTCCCTGAAATTGATCTTTAAGGACCAGTTCACACCAGGTGCGTTGGGCTACACGGGGCAGTCTCAACGGACAGGCAAGGCAGTTTGCCTAATTTTCAGTTAAATGAATTCACAGCACCACTATGCGTTGGTGTGAGCTGGAAAATAAGTATGATAGTCAGTACCTTTTTTCCCCTGCAGCATGTTTCGATGTATTACACCACACCATAACATTCTGCATTAAATAGAACTGAATGAAATGTCACTTTGTGAGTTTTCAATGAAATTTAAAAAAGGTAAACAGCGCGATGCACTGAAATCAGCAAATTGCACCACTTCCTCACAGCACGGCCACTTGTCCTTAGGCTTAATTATTATTTTACCATGTACAGTAATTCATTCTGCTCTGATAGTGGACAAAGACCTCTACCTTTCCTTCTCTCTACCTTTGTAGCCCACGTTTGTATCTGAAACATTTCATACTGTACAGTGTACACACATCTGTAGTAGTTTACTGTATTAGCCGAGGCCAATGTGGTTATTTGGATCTTTGCTGACCTCCTTTACAGACATTCATTAAAAAGCAGGTCTTGATTATCTATTAGAAAAGTTCCAAGCACAGAAACAAATGTATGTTTTGGTCCTGACACAACAGCTGTTACTTACAGGAAGGTCAGCAGATACCATCTGCCCTCACAGACACACTAGCTCATTTTTCCAAGATCAAGTAACAAACACTCATTTGTCAACAACCAGACAGAAACCACTTGGACTTGTAGCAGATATTTATCAGAATCCTCTGTCTGATTCATATGAACTCCATGGATTAAATTGAAAAAAAAAAGAGTGTTATTATAAAGTAAAGCCCTGAATACTTGGGTTTAATTCATGTTCATTGAAAAGTAACTTTCAGTTATTTAAATAATAATATATGATATGATATTGGGTAACACTCCTTACAGGCAAACTGACAACCCTATATTGTGGTTTTTTTATGGCCTTGCCATTCCTCCTCGCTGTGGCCAATTGTTTACCTTGTAGCCAATGTTGCAGTATGGCCACGGGTGGCAGACCCCACCAGGCAGGTATTGTAATTTGTCTAAAACTTGCTAACAGGAGGATCCTGCAACATTGTATTGGTAAGAGATGGTCAAATATTGTAATTAAGTTATGTAATATATCCAATATTTTCATTAGCCGCAGTATTCATTAATAAACCTGATTTATTTTTGGTTGATCTATGTTTAACCAGTTGACATCCGCGGTGTTAAACCCCCTTCCCATCCAGGCCATTTTTCAGTATTCAGCGCTGCGGTACTTTGACTGACATTTATTCCGTCATGCAGCGCTGTACTGAAATGAATTTTATACCCTTTTTTGGGGACAGATAGAGCTTTCTTTTGGTGGTATTTATTCACCACTGGGGTTTTTATTTTTTTACTATATTATTATATATATGAAAAATCACCAAAATGTAAAAAAAAAAAACAGTTTCCCCTATATTAAATAATTGGGTGTTATGATCGCCCAGGATTCTCAGGAAGCAAGGGTTTGTCTGGATTATGCTTGAGATCCTGGAACTGGGAGATTTCAAAGTGATTCAGGAAGGATGAGATCTCCAGTCCTTGGTCCAGGGTTTAGTAGTGACCAGCACCCAATGATTGCACAGGTGTGCACAGCCCTTAACTACCTCCCGGCCAGCCGTTGTGTATACACGGCCGGCCAGGAGCTTCTTGGATGTAACTGGGCGTGTATACACGTCCTGTTAGATCCGCCCACTCGTGCGCGCCGTGCACGATCGGGAAAGACGAATAATTTAAAAACCGGCAGCGATGCCTGTTATCATACAAGCGATCCACCGGCTATAGAGCTAGTGGATCGCTTGTATGGGGTCCCGATATGTGCGCCGCCCCCCCCTCCACGGCCCCCCTCCCGCTGTCACGCTGATCCTGGGCTCCTCAATCACTGATAACTAGGGTCATCAATCACTGATAAGACTAAACTGATGAGCTATAAAAGCTTTTAAAGCGTCGCCTATGGCCAATTTTGGGTATGCTAGTATTTCGCGAGTGCGCGCAATTTTTAAGCTTGACATGTTTGGTGTCTATTTACCCGACGTGACCCTGTCTTTTATATTTTACCAAAAAAGTGTGTAATATTAGTTGTTTTATAACATAATGTAAAAAAAATTTTTCACAATTTTCAGTAATTTCTCCTGAATATAGTAAAAAATAAAACCGCCAGTGGTGATTAAATACCACCAAAAGAAAGCTCTATCTGTCCCCAAAAAATTGTATAAAATTCATTTCAGTACAGCGTTGCATGACAGAATAAATTTCAGTCAAAATACTGCAGCGCTGAATACTGAAAAATGGCCTGGCCAGGAAGCGGGTCTAAACACCTGGTCTTCAAGCGGTTAAGGAAAGGATGGTGGCTGGGGGAATTAGCTCCTGCTGGGAAATTGGAACAGACCATGTTCAGGGGTCAGGAGGACTCTCCCAGAAGTCAGAGAGGAGTCAGATGAGCTCCTGCTGGGAAATAGGAACAGATGGTGTTCAGGAGTCAGGCGGACACCCCCAGAAGTCAAAGTGGAGTCAGGTGGTTTGTGTTCTGGAGGCCTACGAACACAGCCAGGGAGGCTGGAGAGAACTGGTGAAGCTCGGAGAGCAGTGAGCCTGAGGGGCCACCAGTACAAGTGTTGGACCAGTGGGTCAGAAAAGGTAATGTGTAAAGTAGAAGCCAGGAGGCTAAAGTTGTGTTGTTTTGAAGCATTGCATGGGTGTTATGCTGAACAACTCCTGCAAGTGTATACAAGATAGATGTATGAACTTTTGTTTGAATAAAAGTGGTCTTAAACAGAAGGTATTGCGAGTGGACT
>NW_017306286.1:3674144-3703123 GCF_000935625.1 Nanorana parkeri
CCAGGTGAAGGTTTTATTACTGTCTGTGTATGCTGTGAGATTTAGCCTCTTTATGTGTCCAACTGTCCAAAGAGATATATATCGCCTTACTTCCCTGTGCGACGTGTGAAAAGTGATGTGTAATATCCTCATTGGGAAATAGACAGAAAAAAATAACCCAACAAGGGCTCTAACAACTGTCTACTCTATCCAAAGTGCCAAAAAAAAAGATTGTTCTTGAAGTACTGTGAAGAATCTTTAATATGTGTACATACTCATACTGATGCCCATATATAGGAAGAATATCAGTAGGTTAATCTACTATGACAAACAATTATTTATAACTGTCCAAAGATGAACCCTGTGGGTGACTCGGTTTCATTTTGGATGTAGAGTAGCCAGAATGAGAAACCCAGTAATACTGTTAGTTAATCTACCAGCAAACTGTATGTACTTATCTTACATAATGTATGTGTAATATCAGCTATATTATCCCTTCTGGCATTTGTAATATCATATTTGGCTATATACATGTTCAGTCTTGCAACAGTAAACACATGCATTATAGTTTTCAATTTTGAGATACTTTTAACAAGGTTAATCAGAAAAAACAATAACTATAAAGGAAATAACTTAATTTTTATGTTTTGTCATTGTGTTACAGTCTCCAGGAAAACTGAACAATAATCTTGTTGAACAGTTTGCATTTAAGGATGAAAACATTCTCTCTGTAGGAGAAGAAATGGCAGACAACAATAATGTCTTTATGAATGGACTTAATGGAGACAAACATGCAGTACCAGGGCCAGTATCAGAAAGAGCAGGCAGACGTAGCCTCAGTCTCAAGACTCTTAAGAGCCCTCAAAAGAGACAAAACCCACCAGAAGAACCAATGGCTATTAAAGAAAGCGAGAATCTACTAACAGAAGAAAAGACAAGAATAGACATACAGAAGCCACTAGCAGACCACAAGAATGAAAAACTATGTGATAAAACACCAGAAGTACAAAAGACTAGCAATCAAAGTAATGAAAGCGAGGAGGGAGAAAAGCAAAAAACTCCACTAGAATACAAAAATGAGAAAGTAAGTGGAAAGCCCTCATCAGAACACAAGAAAACCAAAGAAGGCCAGAAATCACTAGAACAAGAATCCAAGAACATTAAAGAGTCTGAAAGTAAAGTCTGTAAGCCCAGCAAGACTACAGAGGGCAAATCACAAGAACCTGAAGGAAGATGTTTATCAACATTAGGGAAGATAGTTCCTGTAGAAAGTCCACTGTCTTCCTATTTAGAAACAGCAGTAGGACAAGAAAGTGCCTATGTTCCTAACGAAAACATGCAAGAGAACAGCAATCAGGAGAAGGAAGAAGAAGGATCACACATAGAGAAACAGGGAAAGACTCCAACTAAGGTAAGCTGTTATGTAGATGTCATTAAAGTGGATGGAAGTTAGAGCAAACTTTAAAGGGTTAGTTCATCTTTCTGCACTTTTTCCAATTAAACCCCATGTTTTCCATCATCACCAGAACATTGCAAAGCACTTGTCCAGATGTTAAAAAAAGCTGCCTCTATCTCATTGCATACTTATAGGTCCGGCTCGGCCTGTGGGCGAAAACCTTTAGGTGATCAACCCTCCTGTATCCCGGTTAAACAACATGACAGGACAGACAGCAAATGGGGACACAGGCAGAAACCTGACCTGACATTTTAACTGTTCCCCACTTTATCCACCACCAAAACAAACAAAAACAAATTACTGGAGTTAAGCAATGTTATCCACTCTCTATGTAGAGCGACTTGTACCTGCATCTATAACTGTAGCTGTCTATATTAGCTTTCCAGTTGATATTCTCCCAGAATATGGTATTTGTATAGTAGCCATGTATTCTTGGAAGCAGCACACAATTCAAACAAATGTATCCTTTTAGGAGTAGTCACCAGAGGGGTTTTTTAAAATAAAAGAACTGCATTAAGAACACTGCGGTTTGCTCAAAACCTGTGCGGCACACTTAAACAAAAAGACAAATCAACACACAACTTACATGAAATAAAGAAAAGTGGAGGGAAATGTGTCCACTTCCTAATAAAACTGTAGTAATTTTATGACCACTTTTAATACTTTCCTTGTCCTCTTGATTTCCTCCAGAAAAATTAATGAATAATAAAAGATCTCTAGCCAAGCAATGTAGGATTACAACATCCCAGCCTCTTAATAATGCATGACTGTAGAAGAATATTTTGCCTTTCTAAAGTTGTTTCTGGTCTTGCTTGAACATCTGTTAGTTTTACCCTTCAATACGTCTTTTTCCTTAGGTCCCGGAAGATGTGTGGTATGAGACAGAGCAAGTCTGGTTCCTACACAAAGATGGCTTCACACTGGGTATGTGTAATATGTTGGTTGTGGGTTCCATGACATGTTTCAAAGAATGGAGCCAATTCCTTTTTTTGTGAGCAATGACCTGATGTCTGTGGATATTTCTATTAAAACGTTTTAAAAAAGTGCTATAGGTATGTTGGTGGTATAAGTGTAGAAAGTCGTTCCATTACAATCTACAGTATCTCTAATAATCATATAGACATGGAATACATTATGCTTAGTTTGAAGCTAAGTGTAAAAAGCAACAAGAAATGCCATGGGTATAAAAGTATTAATGCATATGTGGCATATTTAGTAGCATGGATAGAAACTGATTAAACACATAAATTAAGACAGAGCAACTAAGCCATATTATGTCTCAGAAAGGTTACACAGCAATAAAATGCAGATATATAACAAGTATGCTGAATCAAATACAAAGTACGTGAATTACATCTGTTTACTCTATACTGATTAACTAGAATAACTAAATCAAAGTATTTTTAACTTGCACTAAGAAGAAGAGAGACATGGAACAGATTATACTCACTGGACGTTACGTTTAATGTGAGCATGAAAATGCACTACTCTGCACAAGTGGTGGTCAACTCTCATGCTGTAGGGGGCCTCAAGTGCAGCCACTGATGTAACCAAAGGGTGATATATACTATTCTGTGAATGTAGTGCTACAGAACCTGTCAGAGATTGTAGACATGCAAGATGGTCAAGGACTATTGGCATGCTTTGATAGTCAGATCAAACTTGCTGTAGGAGTTGTTGGAGACTGGGGACATTCATAGACTGGGGGACACATTTCAGCAGACAGTCATAGAAAAAAATGTTACATGACTGCGCAAGATCACTGCTATTTCTGCCTCTTTACAAATCAGTGCTGCCACACTTGTGCACTTTAAAATGTTCTCATGACACATTTAACATTTCTCTCAGCAAGGTCTATTAAAAAAGGCCTGAGGGAAAAAAAACACCCAAAGAAAGACGAACACCACAGAAAAATTAAGATAGTGTAAAATAAATAATCCAAGCCCTTTACCTACTAGAAGCCAATCTAAAGAATATTTTACCTTCACTGGCTTGAGTAAGCACCTATTTAAGGTTAACACAGACTCCTGTCTGCAGGGGCTCTAAAAGCCGCACAATAAGTGCCAAAGGGGCTACAGGTTGGACACCAGGGCTCTATACACTGGAGCTTCTGCCGGTAGTCTAGTTATAGCATTTCTGGGAGGTCTAGTAATTTACATAGTACAGAAGCTAAGACTGAATAGGCAATTTCTCATTGACTGACACTTGCAAAAATGTATGCAATGTCTTATCAATCTCATTTAGTCTTAAAATTTGAATCCAACCTCTAAAAAAATCCTTTATCCAGCCTGTCTTGAATTTGCCTTTAGAACAGTGTACCATGCAAAAAGATTAATTTCTGCTGGTGTAAATAAAAAAAATAAAAATAAAATGTGAATATTTAAAAGTTCTTAGGTAGCTCCCAATTCTCCAAACTGTACTTTATGTATCAAATAACAAAACATGACTGATTTAGCAATATCATAAAGTTATTTTTTTTACTGTGGTTAATAAACATGTTTGACACATGCAACCAGAGCATCTATATCAGGGTTATTCACAAAAGGGTGAAGAGTTTGGAGACGGCAGGAGAAGTGAACAATCTTGGCCAACATAGCTGATTTGGAAAAAAAATTCCAATTCAGCTCACTTTCCAGTTACATAGTTACATAGTATTTGAGGTTGAATAAAGACATTAGTCCATCAAGTCCAACCTATTAGGATCTCATTCTAGGAGTACCCGTACCCCTGTATATTACGGTCCCTTAAGAAATCGTCCAAAAGTTTCTTGAACAATTCCACATTATTTGCTGAAATCACCGCCTGTGGCAGTGAGTTCCAGACCCTAACTGATCTTACTGTGAAGAACCCCCTTCGCACCTTGTGCTGGAATTTTTTTTCCACCAATTTTAGGTTATGGCCTCTAGTTTTTGTAACGGAGTTAATTTTAAACAGTTTATCGCTAATGTTGCTACCACCATTAAACATTTTGTACATGGAAATCATATCCCCCCTTAATCTCCTCACCTCTAATGTGAACATGTTTAAATTTAGTAGCCTCGTCTCGTAGCTCTGGTCCTCCATACCCAGCTATGTTGTCCTAGATTGTTCACGTCTCCTGCCTTCTCCAAACTCTTCACCCTTTTGTTAATAACCCTGTATACATCTGTACTGGTGCTTTCCTTATTCACATTTTTGCTCTTAACTAATGCCACAAGTAGCCTTTCTTCCACCAATGTGCTCCACTATTCTGGCTATTCAAATTCTGTCTTGAGGATCTCTGTGGCTGTGATAGAAAATAGCAGCTTGTTAATGCAGACTCTTACAGCTTTCCTACAGCAATAAAAGACTAACTGTGGGATACATTTCAGCCAATTATGGAGCATTAGAACGATCTCATCAGCTAGATGGCAAAGGATATTACCATTAGTTCCTAAAAGTGGAAAATATCTCTAATTATGTTATGTGCAGTAATTCTAAGGAAATTGGGCAGCAAAGTTTTAATGTAGGACAAGATAAGGACAAGCATAACATGTTTTTAAAATCTGTTAACCCTTTGTGCTTATAGCCACAGAACTAAAACCAGATGTGGGAACGCCGGAGTTAGCAGATGGGAGAGTCAAGATTCGGATTGATGCTGAAAATAGGATACTAGAAGTGGATGAAGAAAATATCCAGAGAGTGAGTACATGAAAAGATGGGGAATGGTTAGGACAGCTTTTGTTTTCACAGGGGCCAACCAGTAAATTAATGTCTTACAAAATTGCTGGTGTCAATGAGCTTTCAAAGTAGGATCTAGGTTAGTGTCTTACTTTGTCAAAGATTACACAGCTGTTTTGTGGATGTGTAGGCACTCCCAGACTTTATCCCCTGATCAAGGTAAGCGATTCACCTTTTCTCTGGAGGAGGACAGCTCCTTTGAACTATTAACCAAATTACCTTATACTCCCTTTTTAACTAAAATTTAGTTTAGTTTCACAATGCATTTAAACATACGATAACAGAATGTGTACATCCTTATGTATTATTAAGATTCTGTTTCAGGCTATGCAGCAGCTGATGCTCAAATCATTAAGGGATAACAGGGACTTCTTCTGAGAAACAGGCAGCAACACTTATCTGAGACTGCCACAGACTAGGTACACATTTCTGCTCTTACATTTTAAAAAATTAAAATGAGCTCCGTGGGTGTTTCTGATTATCTGTCTTGGTGGATAGAAAATGTATTATGCATGAGTATCTTACTGTTATCCTTCCCCAGGGCCTTGCAAACTTTGAAAGGAGTGAGGGAGAAAAATGTGTTTTCCTAAGAGCTTTTTTTGCAAATGTTCTTACGGTAATTTGTCATAGTTATATTGCAGCCGTTTATGCGTGAAAGTTTACTGGCTGGGGCAAAGGTTAGATTAGGTTCATATCTCAATAAATGCTTATTACAGCACTATCTTGCATGGAAAGGAGTCTCTGTGCAAAACTCCCATGCACACATTTATTGTGCTTCTTCATTTTCCATAATGCTTCTCTTTCTTCAAGAGCTTTGACGCATGGTATTCGATACCGATTACACAGCCCTGAGTATGGCAAAGGAAGCAGTAGAGAAAGCCATAAAATTAAATTAACAAAAGTACAGTAAATGCAGTAATCTCTGCTAGTGTAATCTGATTAGCTTTTTGGCATTATATATATATATATACTCTAAGTATTTGTACAGAAAAAACACACAAAAGTACCATTTTTGCTGAAGGTTATGTTTAGACTGATGTGTAATTAAAAGATTAAAGCTGAACTCCAACCTTCTCTTCAGTTTTGCACAGATAGACAGGCAACTTTCCTGTACTGAAATGATTTACTCTGATTTCACTGCACACTTTGAACTGTTCACAGTGTGCAATAGAAATAAGTCAGACAGAGCTTGCCTTTTTTCACGACTGGAGGACATCCAGCATTGTCTTACTGTTCCTGGTCTGTCCCTGTCGTTCATTGGATTTCAGTCCTTTCAATTATGGAGGCTCAGCTTCACATGTGGGTGTTACCTAGGGTGGTCTACATGCACAATGCAGCCTGCCCGGAAACACTAACTCCTCCAGACTGACATCCACACATCAAGGCATTTAGATATTTGCATAACCGTTCCCAAGAACCAGCCCACTGCTTGCATTGGGGCTGAGGGCTCTTGAGGGAAGTACGAAGGCAAGGGGCTGTGATGTTTACAGAATCTATGTACAACACCCTGGCGGCCCCTCCCACCCGTCATGATCAGCTTGCATTGTATAGAGAAGCACAGAGACTCAATGATGACATCACTGGGTCTAAAAGAAAATTTGTTATGAAAATGTAAAGGTTTTATATCAAAGGTTTTATATGTAAAGGTTTTATATGGACATGTGTCCATAAATATAAATGATCCAAGAACAAAGTAGAATCGGAAAAAAGAGTAAAAGAGGAACAAAAAACTATTTCCAGTTACAACATAAAGGACTAGCTAATGCGCTGGGTGATTCATGATTTCATATTAAAATATTAAATCCCATTCTCATAATGAAAAATGGCTAGTAAAAGATAACCAATACATACCCTTCCAGAGGTCGGAACACTGATACCTCATTATTTATATGCTCAAACCTAATCAAATGCCAGACTTTTGTCTTGAATCTAAAAATCAGTCAAAAGGGTATTGTATAGATGGTGCATTATTACACATTCTGCAATCTTTATTAAGCTGGATCACAGCAGCCACACAGTTTTTTGTTTTTTTTTAGTTAAATTCAATAACCACAGAAAAAAAAGACAACCTGTTTTTTGGACTCAACACACCTCTTTATTACCTCAGATTATATATGACCAGCATATGCGTCATTCTGATATCCAGTTTTTATTTCATTTCCATGGAAAAAGACATCACAATTACAAACCATGGTGAATAAATCCATAAAATACCCATATCTAGACCTCATTTCACATAGAGACCTAATCCCCATTGAGCATCACATGAGTATGACATAAGAGTTCCATTCAATTCTTTTATGTATGGATCCTGTGGTTAATATTGTAAACTCCACTTATAAGACTCGAATAAATTCACTTAAAGGATAAAGTGCATTGTCTTGTAGATAAAAGACTAACAACACATTAACAACACATTAACGACACAATTAAAAGTGGCGTTTACAATATTAACCAAAGAACTGAATGGAACCCTCATGCCATACCTATGCGATGCTCAATGGGGATTAGGTCTCTGTGTGAATTGGGGTCTAAATGGGGGTATTTGATATATTTATTCACCGTGGTGATGTCTTTCTTCATGTAAATTAAATAACAATTGTTTTGTACTGTCACATATGGTGATTATAAATATTCTTTCATTAGTTTATTTATGAGGAGGTGTGTTGAGTCAACAAAACAGGAAGTCTTTTTTTGTGTGGTTAATGAATAAAGTGTCTAGTGCACACAAAGAGAAAAAACAGCGCAATCAAGAAATGCTGGTGCACTTTCCAAAAAATGGGCTCATTTATAGTATATCCATACCAATATGTGCTTTTTTAAAATTATACATTTTATATGTTGCCGTATTTGGAGTGTTTCAGCAGAAACCTGCTGTACTGGCCCAGTGTGCTTGGTACTTACATATACCATCTCGATTAATATGATACCAGTTGTGCTACCAGCAGTTATGTGTAGTAACTCTTATCACACATTCAAAAGTCAGCTCATATCAGTCTGACATCTTTGAAACTCTGTAGCCTATTATCAATGCTTATTGCACTATAGTATGATGTCTTTGAGAGTGTAGATAACGAAAGTTTCTGGAATGTAGGGCAAAGTACAATAAAAGTGGCTGCAAGCTGTCCTTAATTCAAAGCAGAACTATATGCAATGATGAAACCACTGCCATTGCCTATCATTAACAAGAACCCGAATAAATGTTCAACTACTGTAAAAGTGACACACCACATTTAATAGAAACTGTTAACTATATGTTCAGATCGTTCTTCATGTAAAAGACATTTAATAACCAGTACACCAAACTGCATGTGACCTTCCAGGACAAGTCAGAAAGCTGTAGTGCATAATGGGAAGTTTTCACAATATCAAGAAATAATATTTAAAACACACAGAGCACAGTCATCTATGTGTCACCAGATGCTGGTATAATTATATAAAAGTGTATATTTTTTGTTATGACCCTTGTTCAATATATAGAATTGCTTGGCAGTTTAGGCTACTCTATATTCAGATCATCAAAAGAGCATGTAAGCAATACTATACATTTATGAGAAAAACATGCAAGTCCAGGAATATTAATTGTGTTTTATCCTTTCACCAGACCAATCCCTCCAAATTTGACTATGCAGAAGACCTAACGACCCTTGTCAGTCTGAATGAATCCAGTATAATCAACACTCTGTGGCATCGATACCAGTCTCAACTTATTTACACCAATGCCGGACCAAATCTCATCGTACTTAAACCAAGTGGATCTGTCACAAACTTTTCTAACAAGGTGGGGGAAATGCCTAGGATTTTGGTAGTGTCTACCTTATGGTGTCATACTTTTTAAGACGCATGGGGCTATGATGTTCAGTAAACATATAACAAGTGGTTACGTTGGTGGTAGCTGCACTTACATATATTTATTTGTGTATTCCAACAAGTGGTTATGAAATGCTAGGACACTATACAAATTAGGGATCTTGCCATTCCAACTCTGGATGGAAGTTAAATAAATGTAAACCCAGCCACCTAAACCTAAAATCTCATAAAGGCTTAACATGTAAGTAATGTCAAGAGTAATGTTGAATATTTTTAAATTGGCAGCTTTTAAAATACTTGGTGATCATGCCGTACAGGTCCTTGCCATTTACTGTTATAATTTGACAATGCTCTTTCACTGTCCCCCCACTCCCCAATTGTTCTTCAAGCCTTTCCACTCTGTCACATGCTCTCATTGTAGAGACTGCAAGCAACCATTGCCATGTACATTGCCCTGGCATGTTACTTTGTTGTCACCATCATGAAACTCTCCCTGAAAAACAATCTGCAGCAGTTGCTAGAACAGATGTCCTTATTGGAAGATTCCCCATCTACTACTGTTCTTGTGGCAACTCAAAATTTAGCAGGGCTATTAACAAAATGGTGCAAGTTTGGAGAAGGCCGGAGAAGTGAACAATCTAGGACAACATAGCTGATTTGTAAAAATTATCCAAATCAGTTCACTTTCCAGTTCAACTATGTTGTCCTAGGTTGTTCACTTCTCCTGCTTCCTCCAAACTCTTCATCCTTTTATGAATAACCCTGTAATTTTCCTCCACTTTCAGTCCCTGGGACAGTGGTCACCAGGACACATAGAGTCCGTGATTCTCCCTAGCAGGGACACAGAGCAATGAAAACCTTACAAGGGGTTCTAATCCTTGCGCACTCTATGCAAAACTAAAAGAAAAGTTTTGCCTTTCCATATACTTAAAGTTTTGGTCAATGAAAAACAAAAGCAAGTTTGACTTTCAGTTTTCAAGTTTGTATGGAGCCTTAAAGGAAACCTGTTATGGGAGAAGCCTGGAGGATACAATTGCTGATCTCTCCTGAAAATGATAGTTGCCTGTTTTTCAAATCTTCACTGACCTGGTACAAGTATGTAGATTAGGACTTTTCTCTGATTTTCCAATTCATATACTTATTTCAAGTCAATGGGGTTGATTTACTAACCTTATAAACACACCACGAACATGTATACACCTTTGTAGTGTGTTCCCTCCCAGCATGATCTATGGATGGAATCTAAACACCTTTGTAGTGTGTACACACCCAGCAGGTGTGTTGTGCAAAGCCAAGCAAGAAGTGCAAGGTGATGTTGTGTAAATTAGCTCTATGTTGTGTTGCTTGCGTTGATGAATGCAGAAATGTAAATGCATGAGCTAACCATTTTTTGTCTAAACTGTGAAGCAGCATTATACATGCAGCATGTGCATGATTTTTCCATATATGGCTTTAGTGGAAATATGCTTTTAGAGACTTTTTGGTTGATAAATACGTTTTGCTGTGTGAAAATCACACGCACCTGGTGCGTGCGTGTGTTTAGGTTAGTAAATCACCCCCAATGTGTCAACAAGTATTAAAGCCAATGAGTAAACACAACCACCAGGCAACTAACATTTGCAGAATATAGAACAGAAAAAAAAAATTAAAGTCCTCCGCCCCCACATTCACACGCAAACATGCATCGGTTGCGCCTACGTGCGAAAGCGACGATTACGCCCATTGTGCTGCACATGTTACATATCATCGGGAACGATGGATCATGAGTAATAATTCTAGGGCCATCAATCACTGATAACACTAAACTGATGAGCAGTAAAAGCTTTTAAAGCGTCGCCTATGGCCAATTTTGGGTGAGCTAGTGTTTTGCACTGGCGTGCGCAATTTTTAAGTTGATATGTTTGGTGTCTATTTACCCGACGTGAACCCGATTTTATATATTGTCAAAAAATTGGGGTGATAATAAATGTTTCATAACATAACATAATAAAGGGAAACTGATTTTGTTTTCAAAATTCTCAGTATTTTTTTTGTTATATAGTAAAAAATGAAAACCTCCAGAGGTGATTAAATACCACCAAAAGAAAGCTCTATCTTTCCCCAAAACATAGTATAAAATTAATTTCACTACAGCATTGCATGACTGAATAAATGTCAGTCAAAGTACTGCAGTGCTGAATACTGAAAAATGGCCTGGACAAGAATTGGGTTTAACACCCCGGTCAGCAAGTGGTTAAGTGTATACTTGCCACAAATATAGCAAAATGTGTCACAACTGTTTCGACATTAGCGAGACATTTCTGATGTTACCAACCATATTACAACAGCAGTTCTGTAACTGGTTTAGGACTAGTTACGTTGTGAGCTGCCTTTAGCCCTTACATCAGCATTCCACCAACGTTATGCAGCCAGCCCTGTGTGCATGCCTGGACATATGATTACATACACAAAGCATCATATAATGCAACTGAAAATTAGTAAATGTAAAATGTGACAAGACAATACAAAAATAAAAGATTTTTAAAAAATGGTACATGATAGGTTAAATTACACTTTATTTTTGTGATTAGCCGCCCAAAATCTGTAAGATATACCCAGAAGTGTTCAAAGAGCAAAATCTTTGTTGGCCATTGTAATCTTATGCAAAGAAAAAGATGCATTTATTTTATAGCAGAAACTATTTTAGTTTTTGTTTCATCACTTCTATTCCCAAAATCGAGCTACATTTAATAGCTGCTTTGTTTCTTTATTATAGTTAATACTACATAAGCTGCAAATATTTGATATCAAAATGCATATCACAATTAGTCCACTTGGTGGCGCCATATATCTGCTAAATACATTTTGCACATAATCTGACCATGTAAATGCTATAATCCTTTAGAGTTTTTTTTTTTCTATCTTTGAAAGCATAGCGTACATTTAAATATTTGATCATATATTGTTTTAAAATAATTGAATTTAATTATCATTCAGTCAGTAAGAGATGTACACAAAGTAAATACCACAATAAGAGAAATCAGAACATTTTGATATTTGGCCATAATGTTTCCATTTAATGATACATGTAGTAATGATAGTAGACCAAGGAATCCTTACTTTGTCTTAGAAATTTGCAGCATGAAAGATACCCGGGTCCCTTGTACTTCCAGCTACATAGCCTATGTCAATGTCCTGGCTCTCCAAAGTGTTAAGCCATATAAGTAATATGAAATGCACCAGTATTCACTTCAAATATATAATTGTGTTCAGGATTTAAAAAGAACATGTTTTATTACAGGACTGGAAGTCTAAACATGGGTGCACTATACTTCATTACACCTAAGTTTACCTTGATTTACAGTATAGGCTGAACGTATTTATGTTGTCTAAAACAGCCAGCCAGATGGCAATGTTAGGGTGGATTGTTGCAGCTGCATTGTAAAAGTAAACTTTGCATGAAATTGCCCATGTTGCATCCATGTACAGATAAACAGTTGGAATTGGATAGGAGTAAGAAACTATAGAGTGCATTTTTCATCTGTTTAGCCCAGAATCATAGTTACATAATAGGTAAGTTTGAATAAAGACACAGGTCCATTCAGTTCAATGTGTGTGTGTGTGAACGCTTTCAACTGATACCACCAACATTTGAGGTGAGTTCAACATTTTCACTGATCTGGCAATGAAAAGCCCCTTGCACAGTTTAAAATTAAACCAGTTCTCATCTAACTTCATGTTGTTGCCACATGTCTTCTTCAGGGAACCCTTTGATTAAACAGTTTATTCCTAATACTGCAGTCCCCATTGACAGATTTGCAATTATATCTTCTCTTAGATGCCTCTTCTCTAAGGAAACAAGTTACATTTCTGTAATTGTTCTTCATAACTGAGGTCCTCCATCCCCTTTTTTAAATTTTGGATGACCTTCTCTGAACTCTCTCTAGTTCAGAGACATAATTCCAAAAGATTCGTGACCAAAACTGAACAGCATACGCAAGAAGAGACTGAACCATTGTTTTGTGATCTGTTGGAATCATAGTTTTATCTCTTGAAGAAGTATTTTCTACTGCAGGATTGTACCCTTCTGGGTTTGCTAGCTGCAGCTTGGCAGTGCATGCTATTGCCTGACTGTTGTCTACCAGGACCCAAAGATCTTTCTCTATCCCCAACTTCCCCAAAGGAGCACCTCCTAAAGAGTATCTTGCATTCATATTTTTAGCATCCAGGTTGCACTCTTCACTTTTATCAAGGCCTTCTTGTAGTGATTCTATATCCTGTTTTAAAGTTGTTGCTCTACATAGCTTGGTATCATCTGCAAATACTGAGTTTGAGTTACTAATTTCAACCTCTATATCGTTTATAAACAGAATTGGTCCTTGGTCCTTGGGCACTCTCTCACAGCCTTAGACCATTTAGAAAATGAGCCATCCTTATGCCCAAGAACTGTCCCTATTTGTTTTACTTGTGAGTTCTGTGACCTGGTAAAGATGTAACAACTACAGTAAGCTACTGAAATGTAAAATTATGTCAGACAAAAGATGTTTTACTTGTACATATTTGTCTCTTGTTTTGAAACATCATAATGATGTAAAAAGCACTAAAACCAGAAACACTGCAGACGTAGGGCACATACAAATTGAACATTATCTGTTTTTTTATGGGGTTTTATTAGCCGGTACTCAACTCTTAAGTTGTAAAGTATTGGTAAAGTGAATCTTAAAATATAAATATCTCACATTAGCTCATTTTAAATATTCAACCATATTTACTTATGAAAGTGCAAAAATGCTAGACTAAAGTACATTTGTCATGAGAGAAATATAGGGACTGCCATTGCTGACTTTCTTCTGCAAATGTTAGTTGCCTTGTGGTTGTGTTTACTCATTGGCTTTAGTACTTTTTGACACATTGACTTGAAATAAGTGTATGAATCAGAAAATCAGAGAAAAGTCCTAATCTACATACTTGTACCAGGTCAGTCAAGAATTGAAGGAATGGGGTTGGCATGAAAAACAGGCAACCATCATTTTCAGGAGAGATCAGCAATTGTATCCTCCAGGTTTCTCCCATAACAGGTTTCCTTTAAGGCACCATACAAACATGAAAATTGACAGTCAAACTTATTTTCGTTTTTCATTGACCGAAACTTAAAGTATATGGAAAGGCAAAACTGTGAATTCTCTCACATTATAGTCATTTTCTCTCACTTTTTTGTGTCTACAGGACAGAAATTAAAGGGACATCAGGGGTTTATCCAAATATAAAATGAAAAAAAAAGTTTTGACTTTAGATATACATTAAAGCCCAATTACAGTCTCTGTTTTCCTTTTCTTCCCCCTTCCATTTCACTGCCACCGTGTGTGTATTTTTTTGCAATTTGTTCTTTATTTTCAGCTGTCTTGAGGTTATTCACGTCATGCCACAGGGTCCTTGTCCTCTTCGCTTCTTCTCTAGGTCAGGTGGTCCTTACTGATTCAGAGAGCAGTGCTGACATAATGACATTGACGCAGCTTACTGCTTCAATACTCTGTAAATGAAGGGTGCTGTGTAGCATACACAGCGCCCTTCATTCACAGAGTACTGAAGCAGTAAGCTGTGCCAATGTCATTACGTCAGCACTGCTCTCTGAATTAGTAGGGGCCACCTAGCTTGGAGAAGAAGCGAGGAGGACTGCTTTTTTTTAAATCTCTGCCTGGGCAATCATATAGAGAAGAAAGCCTGGCATTGGTCTTTAATATTATTTCACATGGGAATCTGCACTCATTTAATATGAGATGCATGTAACTGTCCTGGTTGTAATGTAAAATGCATTATTGGCTCCAGTGCCATGTTTTCATATGGTTTAGGCAAGTGTATCAGATTGCAGGAAAGATGAAATGATGTGAAAATATCCTGTTCATACAGCTGGTGAGCGAGAAAAAATGGAAATGAGAATGCATTTTATCTTTTTATTTTAAGATGTATAGAAACATTTAAATGTTAGAGAATCTTATGTTGTTTTATGAGCAGGTCTGAGTACATTTAATGTCATGCCTTTTTAACTTTTATTGCTGCATCAACATAATGTTCAGATTTTCCCTAACAGCAAATGATCACAATGCATTATTTAAGGTAGGAGATGTGGTGTCTGAATGTCAGGTTGCTGCAGAGCTTATCACACACTCACTAACTCTCATGTCTCCTTCTCCAAGGTGTTCAAAGGGAAGAAGGACAGCATGCCACCTCACATCTGCTCAGTGGCGCAGAAAGCCTATTGGAATATGCTAACACAACGCCAGGATCAGACAATCGCGCCCCTGGGCAGAAGCAATGCAGGCAAAACAACATGTTGTCAGGCAGCTTTGGAATATCTGGTAGATGCTGCTGGAAATGTTGACAACAGAGTAACAGGTAGTACTACTTTTAGTAATTACACAACTATTATAACATACATTTAGAGCATATGTGTCATTTTAGACGTTACTGTAAAAAAGGCATGTATTAGTAGATAAGCCCTGGACTAGGGCAGCAAATATATGTTTGGTGTCAAGCTTTGCTTCCTCATGACAAAGATGTACCCCTAAACAGTTCGTTTTTACAGTTCTGCTCTATAAACATTTGTACAAAATTCAAATGTATACATATCCAACTTCCATATGTTTAAAAGACAAATAATGTAACAGTGGGTGGTAGTAGGTACGAAAAAGAAATGAACAAACTTTGACAGTCTCGAGTGAGTCTTTATAACATAACTAACAATTAGTTAGATACATACTTTAAGGTAAACTTGCAGTGGATTTACAAGATTACATTAAGAAGGTCAGAGTGGTTTTACCCTGAAGGAAGTGTCGATTCACACAATTAGTCTCAAGTTTTATTTAAATTGATTTAAATTTAAGAGGGCCATTTGTCCTCCCATACATAACCTTCTCATAATGAATCTTCTGATTTATTTAGAACTTCCACCGGGATAAGCTAAGGGTAGAGAGGATCATGGCTAATGGCAAAGGCCATGCGATCAATGAACAGTGTTTGCTGTAGGATTATTCTGTTGTAGTGTGGCTAGTGTTCTTTGTCCAATAAACCAAATAAGCACATTTTGGGCATGCATAAGCCTGGGGGATTTAGAAGGGTAGGAGGGAAAGCAGTCCCTTGCTTCCAGAAGTCATCTACAGCATGACTGGGCAACTCCAGATGAGATGCAAAAAAACAGCTTGGGGTTGGGTACAATTATGAGTGGTCATATGTTCCAATTTAAATAAAACAGACCAGAGACAGATCGTTTCAGTGGGTATACTACAGCTGGGTTAACGGGTTATTGATCACTGACATATTATGAGTTCTACATTTTGCCTCTAAGCCTTGACTAAGTTGTAGATATTTGTTATTGAAAAAACAAGGCAACTCATACTTTTCTTGGAGTTGTGTAAAGTAGGGCAGAACACATTCATGGTACACATTTAATAAGGTGACGAATCCATAAGATTCCATAAGTAGGTAAGTAGTCAGGAATGGTGGGGGAATATTTAAGAAGCAGGGGATGTTCAGAAAGCACGGGTCCATGGAAGGAATGAAGTAGGGAAGTTCTTGCATTGCAGGTTCATTGGTATAGCTTTCTCTCCAGCAAGGCGATTAGTATGCAGCACAATAAGGGCCAATTTTCACTCCAAATCTCATGAAACTAGTAGTCAAAAGAACATCACCTTAGATGATATCACACTGCATATATACAGCTATAAGACTATAAGCACAGGAGTGACTAGGCACAGTTACATTTAAGTAATTCAGGACATAAGGTAAATCTTTCAGGGTGAAGTGTGGGTGTTGTCACAGCGCTAAAGGTTTAAATAAATGGAAAATAAATATAAATATATAAATATTAATGTGTATATCTAAAACAGGGATTTGCAATAAAAATAATAAAATGGGTAACCACCCGGTGGAAAAGGTCTTCAAAGAAACCTAATGATGTGAATAAAATGTGACAGACAATAGTGTCCGTTAAAAACTAAATATGTGCTGATGTGTAACCATGGAACTCCTATAAACTAAATTCCCCAATAGGGTACCAAGGTGAGTAAATACAGTGTGACAGGGTATACAAACCACAAAGTGAAAAAATACAGAATTGAATGTGTAAAATTGAATAATACATGTAAGACCAATCACTAAAAATTATCTCATAGGTGCGTGATAACGTGCAAATGAAATGAAAAAATGAAAAAATGTGTGGAGCAAATACATCAATCAAAAATGTATTGATATTGAATAACACAAGTCTTTCCAAAAAATTCAATCCGACTTTTTCTCCCAGTCCTGATGATAAATCAGAAGGGATTCAAAAGAGAGAAACAGCCTCCATGGTGCAGTATCAAATAACAAAGTTTTTATTCAGATGAACAGTTCACATACAAGTTTTAAAATGGTTTTTCGGCTGGCCCGACCATCAAATAAGAACAAACACACTGCCAAGCAGCTCGTGTCAGAAAGATCTGCCCCTTGACGCATTTCGTCACTTGACGTTTTCTAAAGGTTAACAGATATTTATATTTATTTTCCATTTATTTAAACCTTTAGCGCTGTGACAACACCCACACTCACCAATCTTTCAGGGTAAAGGTACGATTATCATTTGTAGATATTACTTATAAAATATCAAATATTCACTTTTTGACTTCCGATCCACTTTAAATGTTTATTTGTAAACTAAAATCTTCATCTCAATATTGAATAAAATTAGATAGAATAGAAAAATTTAGATGAAATTGACCAAAAAGCAGACAATTTTTTCTTTAGCTTTAGGTCAGTGACGAGTAGCAGCTGATAATGAACTTTGAATAACCATTTCTTTTTTTTTTTTCTAGTGGAAAAAATTCAAGCAATGTTCACCATTCTGAAATCTTTTGGCTGTGTGCAAACAAGTGAATGCAATAACTCTACTCGCTTCTCCATGGTCATGTCTCTGGACTTTAATTCTGCTGGCCGTGTGACTGCTGGACATCTACAGGTGATAATTTAATTCTACATATGACACAGCCTATATGGAACATATTGCACAAAAAAAATGTGTGGGCTTTAAAAGAGGTTCTGAAACATTCAGAAACACCTTCTGGTTGTAAGCTGCATAAGTAAATAAAATGCCCTCCTCCAACTTCTCTGGAGATGTTAAAGCACCTTACATATGTTAGTATTCTAATTCCTGTCATGTCATTAGTTTTCATTGTTTGCAAAAATTAACCTGCATGTTTGTAAAGCAACATTACAAATCTCTCACTAATACTGAGTCTGCTGCAGAAGAGAGACAGAATGTATTGAATGGGCATAGTTACTAAGACCAAATTGTTGTTTAATTTAATTTTATTGTTCTTATCATGGTTATGATCATGATTATTATATTTTCACAATGTTATGTTTTCATTAACGTGACTCTCTCAAAGAGTAACGTTTAAATAAAAGCATACCTGTCATAAAAAATATTATATACATATTTATGGTGGCCCGTTTGTTGAAATGCCACCTCTTTGCTATTTCCTGGTAGTTACAAGAATTTGACTGTTTTGATGGGTTGAATATACGCTTCCCCTGCAATCCACAGTGGTTCTTCCCACCATATGTCATCCTTCTGTAATTTTGTACGAGGTGGTGAGAGAAACCACTGTGGATGACAGGAAAAATCTATGTATATATTATATGGTCACACAAAAAATTGTGACTTAATTTTAATAGATTTCTGCATAAATTCTTCCAAATTGTGGTCTGATCGTAGCTAGAATCATATAAGGGAAAGCCCTTTTTAACACAAAGGTAGCATCATAGATGGAGATGATCACATTTTAGAAATATATAAATTGCCCAGACAAAAATTCATTGGTAAGATGTTCATTTTAAGGTCATCACAAAGGCTCAATTGAACTGGAATAGAAAAGGTTGAATTTTAGGATGGGGAATAGTTCTTTACTGTTGTGAACACGTGCAATAGCCTTTCACAAGAGCTGGTTCTTTGGTAGTAAATAGTTGGATTTTTTTAAGAATGAAATGAAATGGGTTAGTTACATTTAAAAAAAATAGATTGGTTTGACCTGATTGCCTTAGGGGTCAGGAGAGGTTTTTCTGTAAACAAAAATTGAATAGCATTTTATAAGGGTTTTTTTCTTCTAAATAATTAATTAGGTTTTCTTCTTTTTTTATGTTAACCTGGCTACATGTCTTCTTCTCAGCCTAACTAACCATGTAACTATGTATGTTTGTCTGTTTTAGACAATGCTTCTGGAAAGGATCCGTGTAGCTCAACAGCCAGAAGGACAAAGCAACTTCAACGTGTTCTCTCAAATGCTAGCTGGAGCAGACTTGGATCTAAAGTATGTTATTGTTGTACAGGCTTATTTCCCTTTATAACAAACTGCAAAAATATATTATGTGATTTGTGCCACATTCTCTTCATTGTTATCAGACTATGTTGCTAACATTGGTGCAGGGACACTTTAGTGGTCTTCAGCAGCAGATGTACTGGGCTTCTGGTGTTTCCCTGCAGTTTTAAGGATAAATGGGCTACCGTCAAGCATACCTGTCCTTAATTTACTTATTGCTTAATATGATCCAACATGTCAGCTCTCATAGACTAGAGTTAGGGGCAACACTTCATAGAGGGGCTTTCATGAGGCAGTGTGACTTCTATGTATATTTGCAGATATGTGCAACTAAAACCTTTGTTTGTTACGCAGATTTGTAAACAGTGTAAATTTGTATTAATTTTTTTTTATTGCTGGCTAACAGCAGGTACGTGTGCTGGGAAACAGAGAAGAAGAATTAATGAAATTAAATTGATGATAAAAATAATGGCCAGTTAGGAAACACAGACAGTAAATATTGTAGTGCCCCCCTACATTGATGGTCATTGGAAAGTGGCTTCTTAGATTAGTGGTCAACAAGAGAACGTTGGTGGGGGAAGGAACTCCTTACATTGTTGATCAGGGGAAGATTGCACCCCTTACAAACCGTTAACAAGATCATTGATGTCAGTGGTTACTGAGAAACAGAAATTGTTAATTGCTCAAAGAACCCCTAGCAACTTCTGGAAGACCTCTAGGGATCTAGGGAACCTGATTGAGAAAGGCTGGTGTAAACAATGTCAGGCAGCATGTAGGCACAGAAAATACAGTACCTTGAATACCTGTAGACAAGTCTTTAGGTATTTCAGATTGCTGTAGGTCAGTTGACTGAGGTGAAGTTTTAATTTTCTTAATACTGGTATTGAACATTTTCTATCTAGTAGGTAGATATGTTTCTGTCTATTGATGTCTGAGGGGCACTAACCAATTTAAGCACTAGGTGGAGTACAACATCTACTGAATGCAAAGGACCATTGTGAGCATTCGTTTTGTGATAATGTTCTGTAGTACGTTAGTGGGGGTCACTGGAAGTTCTTTTCACACGTTTAAAAGGCACTGCAAAGTGTTCATTACAGCCAAAATGCAAATGCAGATGAGCGACTGCCCAATAAATCAGGCATTTCTGCATGAAATTTGCAAGCTCGTTTTTCATTAAACTGTACACTTTCCAGCTTCTTCAGAATTTTTCTCCCTACTGCATGCTCAGTGTAGATAATGTGTTGATGTTTCATTAAAAAGTCATGAACTGATGTGACGGTCTTTAGAATTGTGTTTACCTTGTTTCTTCATTGCATATTTGTTTTGCGAAGAAGGGTTATCCTGTGTCCTCTAGGGGTGTTGGATGTATTTGGATGTTATTAATAGTTTGCTAGCTGTCCATTAGTATACTTCAGTTGAAATTGCACTTGATAAAACCTAAGCTCATCTTGTATTTTTTTAGCCAACAGCAGCTTTCCACTTGGCAGTGATGAAGCCCTGGAGATTTTTTAGAAAAAGCTTCTAGCCATCGGTTATCGGCTTCATGTTATATTGACATTGCCTGTAAAGGATTTGATACATGGTTCAGGCAATGGGATTTTTACAGCCAGGGAATAGCCTGATTAATGTCCCGTGTCAAGACAAAGTCTAATGGAAATCAGGAGGGGGCTGATGCATAGTAAATTGGTAAACAGAGAGTCTCCTCGTCCTTAGCTATGACATTGCAAAACTGACACCAGGTTCTTTCTTCTGAGAGCTCCATAGATATGAGCTGAGTGATAGGCAGAACTTCCCTCATACTACAAACTTACAAAAGTTTAGAGCAGAAAGTGGTCACTTTAAGTGCTTTTGGTCCTAAAGCAAACCTGAGCTGAGAGAAACAGGAAGGCTGTTTTTGCTCCCTATGAGCAGTGGCTGTCATACTAATGACGAAGCCTCCTGTGGTTTCAGTATTTTCGTTGTCAATTACCTGGAGTTCTTACCTTACTTTCCACATGCTGCAAGTAGCATTTTAGAAGAGGTCCAATAAATCTAAAATATCTGCACTATTCAAGTTCAAGAAAGGCAGGCAATTAAAACTCAGAAGCAATCAGCTAATGTGCATCCAATGCACTGAAAGAATTGCTAGGAAATTATCAAGCAATTCTTTATCCAAAATATCACCACTGTGTTGTCGGGTACATTCATTTCTGTGTACCAGTGGAGAGCCACTCACCCCTTAAATGTAGCTATTACAGAAAGTACTCAAATCCTTGTCCATCCAGAGAGTAGGAAATTACCTCTATAGTAGTACTGGTAACCACTGCAACCGGGATTTAAAATGAGGGAGTTTCTAAAATTTTAAATGGCCAACAGAACAGGAGTAGAGAGGAGCAATCTTCCAATGGGAACATCTGTTCCAGTGTCAGCTTTCCTCTTACTCCCTGCTGTATCTACAGCACAGAAATTAAGGGAAAATTCCCATTGGGACACAAATGGCCACAAAAAAAGAGGAAAGCCTGCCGGGAGTTTTACCATTCCCTATTCAAAATGGAAAAGCTTTGGCTTTTGATATACTTTAATCCTATTATTTATTACAAAGATGTATATCATTGGATTGGGGGCAATTTCCATTAGAGTGTATATGTGACTTGTGGTCACTATTGTGTTATGCCATTTTAGAGTTAAAATTGATGTAAAAGTGTATGCTAATCTTTGTGACTGCTATTGTAAAGTAAAAAAGCCATTGTTCTGGATTGGTTGGTTATGAGGTGCAGCAAGCAGTAGAAATATGCAAAAATTTAAAAAGAAAATGCTTTAAAAGAGTTTAAAACTTACCTGTGTCTTCTTCGCGTGCTCCCGTCCGAAAATCTGAAAAACTCAGGAGGCCGCAAAAGATCTTGGGGCGGGCACATACGCAGTTCAGATCTTCGGCTGTGAGACGAGGAGAGACACAAGGTAAGTCTATGGACAGCGTGCATCCGCATGCAGACTCAGTGGGACAGGAAGTGCCAGCAACCATAGAGGAGTCAGGGCTGGATCGGAAATCCGCAGCAGCGCTGGACGGACAGATCAAAACGACTGGAAAGAAGAAGAAGATCGGATTAAGAGACATCATTTAAGGTAAGTGTTTACACTAACATTGGGGGGAGGAAAAAAAATATATACTTTAATGTCACTTTAAGCTAAACACATTGGGTAGTAGCAGTTTATTATATGGTTAAGGCTATGTTCACACCATGTCCGGACCAGATCTGGAGCAGATCTGAAAATGTGGTGTAGTGTGTTTTTGTCGTGTTCTGGTGCAGTTTTTTTTTTAGCTTAAAATGGGCTTTCAGGTGCAGTCTAGTGCATTTGCATGCGTTTTTGATGCGTTTACATGCATTACAGTGCATTTTGGACCAGAGAAAATTAGACAAGCAGTTTTTTTTTTGTTTGGTTAGGAACAGATTGCATTGGTGTCAACAGAGCCCAGAAATATTATAGGGATACAATGAGATGCTTCTTTGGACCAGGAACAAACTGTTCTGGTCTGGACACGTTGTGAACAAACCCTTATACATGTTGGGTGCTGAGCGTGTCCCTCTTATGAATTCTTTTTAATTATGGCATTAAAGTATTGGTTTAGCTATTCTACACTGTTGAGAGTTTACGCCTATTTTATTTTTGGTGCTTTTCTCCATCATCTAGAGTTTTTGTCCATTGGGTTGCTGTGAGACTGCACACTGTATTCATGTGAAGAGTGATCCTACAAGAGGGTGACGACTCTCTCACTGACAGCAATAAAAACATAGCAGGGCTTTTTCTCCATGTCGTGGTTAGAGAGAAGGCTAGCAACAGCCTGCATTATATTTTAGAACAGGTTGCCTTTAAATGTCCTCTTAAGAAAAATATAGTACACAATGCTTGTGAACTACAGGAGCCAAAAATATTGTGTTAAAGCTACTGGATCCTATGTAAACTAGGTCTTCTTTTCTTTATCATAAAAAAGAAGCAGCTGCCCTCCCTGCACCCCCACACTTACAATATGCTCTAGCACACAAATATAATCACTATCATTTCCTCTAGCTGTCACTATTTCAAGCATTGCTAAACAGTTACTGAGGTTTGGAATACTGAGGGTAGTGAGAGGAGATATACATTATTGAAGTCTATTATAGGCATGCAGGGTTATTTAAGTGTTCTTCCATGTTACTGTTTTGGTTATCATGTGGTACTAATAGGTTGTAATCCATTAACGATGCCCACAATCCATAATGGTAGAGATAAGGATTGTCTAGTCATGCTCTGTATTCTAGAACAGTGTTGGGTTCTTTGATTCTAAGCAAGTAGCTATAATGATGTGTAATCCGTGATAACCTACAGTCACCTATATGGATTTATCTCAGAAAAGTTAGAACAGCTGAAGATAATTTCTGCATCTGTGAGTTACTGCACATTGGTCATTCCTATTTACCATACTGGAGGAAATACATACAGTAGGCTGCCATTAATGAACTCTCATTTTAAAAGTTCTGGCTGCTTTAATGCCTTTTGAATAACTTACCTCTACCGTCTAAACGTCATAAGGCGTTTTCATACTATTCCTCGTGTCATACAGATGTGGTATGCCTACAGGAATCGAGATTCTCAACAAACTCCTGTCCACGTTACTTGCACAAGCACTACCCCAACTTTCACTGCGCTAACTCTACTGAAAAGAAAAAGGGAGTCCTAATAGCCTTTAGATGGTCACTACCCTTTATATCCTTCGTCCTTCCAAGCGAACCTCACCTCTCTCTGCACTAAATCTCGCACTTTTAGCGCAGAATAGACGGACGACATCCTACAGGATGTCCCACTCCCGCCGATCGCACGGGATTACTTGGACCACCTGAATTCAGATGTGACTACAGAAGAAATACTTCTAGCTATTAAACATCTCAAAACATCCAAGGCCCCTGGCCCTGATGGCTTCCCGGCCCTTTACTATAAAAAATTGGCACCCCTCCTGGCACCTAAATTGGCCGCAATGTACAATTCCCTCAGACAGGGCAGGGCACTACATCCATCCTCACTTCTAGCTTATGTATCCATGATTCCCAAACCTGACGAAGACTTGCTGAACCCCCATAACTATAGGCCCATATCTTTGCTGAACATTGACATTAAAATCCAAACTAAAATCTTAGCCACGCGTCTCAACCTAATCCTCCCCAGTATCGTTCATAGGGATCAGGTGGGCTTTATCCCTGGTAGACAGGCAGGGGATAATATCCGCAAAATAATCCACCTAATCCATACCCTCAAGTCTCGTAACATTCCAAGATTCATATTATCACTAGATTTACAGAGGGCATTTGATTCCATCTCCTGGGAATACTTACACTATATTTTACATAAATGTGGATTCGGAGACACCTTTTTGGAGTGGTTACGGGTACTTTACTCTACTCCGATGGCCCACGTAAAGTACCTGGGTCACCTGTCCCAGGAGATCCCTATCGGCAGGGGAACCCGCCAAGGCTGCCCACTGTCCCCAGCCCTTTTTGCACTGGCAATTGAACCCCCGGCCATACTCCTTCGATCTAGTCCCAACATCAAATGAATTGAACTGGCAGGAGTGGAATATAAGGCCAGCCTGTTCGCAGATGACGTCATGCTCACCTTGACACAGCCGCACATCACAGTCCCTAACCTGCTTGACCTTCTACAGCAATTCTCCATTATCTCTGGGCTGTCAGTGTACTGGGGGAAATCCGCTGCTTTGAATGTAACTCTACGCGGCCCTCTGTATGAGCATGTTCGCACCAATTTTTCGTTTGCCTGGGCCAAGTCCTACATTCGGTACCTGGGTGTTAAAATTACAGCCTCATATGATACCTTGTATTCCGCAAATTATATCCCACTATTCAAAACGTTGAAACAACTACTTACCTCCTGGTTGAGTCATAATCTGTCCTAGCTGGGTAAAATATCAGCGGGTAAGATGACGCTTGTACCCAAACTCCTCTATCACTTCAGAACCTTGCCGGTACAAATTCCCTTATATGCCATGCGCTCGTTGCAGCCGAGTATCCTCCAGTTTATCTGCCATCCTCTCAAGGCCAGGGTGGCGAGAACTACTCTATACAAGCATAAAACTGATGGAGGAGTAGGCCTCCCCAATGTATTGCTGTACTATCAAGCCGCTCAACTCATACCATTGATAACTATGCACAAGCGTCATTCACCCCCTCTCTGGCTTATGTTGGAAATCCCAAACTGCTCTCCATTGCCTCTTACGGCTCTGCCCTGGATACCAGCCTGTGATAGACCGATGATCCTAAGCCCACTCATGTTGCATACACTCAAGGTATGGGACTCCATTAAATATTCAGCACACCTGCTTTCACCATACCCTCTCATTGCTTCCCTTGTTCGCCCAACCGCTTTTCAGGGCAGGCTTGGACAACCCCAAGGCCTTTAGTTGGTGGACAAACAACGAATTCCGGATGGTGTATGAGTTACTGCACTCCTCTGCCATTCCTTCCTGGCAATACTTAAGGGAACATAATCGAATACCGGGGGCTGAACACTTTAGATACCTATAACTCCACCATTGGATCTCCACTCTGATTCAGAGGAGGGACCCCTCCACCTTATTTACCTGTTTCGAACATATGTGTCTTCATTCCCCGGTAGGCCCAGGCCTTATAACAATTCTCTACTCACAATTGAATAGATTGGTCAGCCACACTTCCCACACCTATGTCCGCAGCTGGGAAGGGGACCTATACCGACAATGGTCCATGAAGGAATGGCAACAGATATGGCGCAATATTGCAAGATGCTCCATTAACGTTACAAATGCAGAGGTAGCCTACAAGGTAATGATGAGGTGGTATCTGGTCCCAGCCAGGGTGGCGTGCCTGTACCCAACGTCCTCGGGTACCTGTTTTCGAGGGTGTGGAGAGACGGGGATATGCTACACACCTGGTGGCGCTGCTCCCTGGCTACACGGTTTTGGGTTAGGATATTCAAACTAATTGGATCCCTATTCTCTACACATATTCCAATAAATCTTCAATATGCCCTGTTCCATGTGTCTATACCAGGTCTGACTAAGCCTCAACGGGCTCTGGCACACTTTATTTTTTTGGCAGCCAAGCTGACGCTGGCTGGGAACTGGAAGAAACAACTACTTCCCTATGTGGAATTTACGCACAGGTTGGACAATATTATGCTGAATGTGCAACTGTCTAGTATCTTGGAAGACAAACACTCCAGGTTTCTAAGTGTGCGGGAACCATGGCTCTCATCCCGTCATCCTGGGATAGATCCAATGAGCTACCAAGGTATTTGATGTAGGAGGGCAACCGCTGGATAGCTGAACGAGAAATGGGGAGTGGCAGTTATGGATTAATCAGTAGGATGGTTGGTGTGTGTGAATTATGGGACCCCCCCAATCCCTAGTAGTACGGGTAACCGAATACCCGTACTAACCCCCTAACACCCTTCCCTATTTCTTTCTTTCTTTCTTTCTTTCTTTCTTTCTTTCTTTCTTTCTTTCGGGCTTTTACCCCACCCTATGTTTATGGTTGATAATTGGCTCACCTCCAGGGGGCACTGACCTGCTGTCTATGCAAATGCCATACTGTTGGCTTACTGTGATTAATGCTTATAACTGTACGGTCGCCCTACCCCTTGAGCATACATATATATAACACATAGATACACTAATTGTGATTTTATGATTGTAATGATGATCCACTGTTCTGATGCACTGTGAACCAATATCTTTATATTGTTTGGAACATTTCAATAAAAATATTGATACATAATAACTTACCTAGAACAAATATCCAGAACCTTGTTCAGACTTCATTAGCTGCAAGCTTGTTCCAGGTTCATTAGAAAGTAATACAAGGTTTCAATGAGCATTGTAATGGCATGCAATGTATTGCTATTAAAGTGTGTCTCTGAAAAAAAGTGAAGAAGGGAAAGGGCTGCAGACACTGGTCTTGGAGCCAGCAGGAGCATGGGTTAGTTAAGTAAAAGTCCTCTACAGTACACAGGTCCTCTAGGCAAAAACGAGCAGTTAACCTTTGCAGTGGAGGAGTAGCCCTACTGCAAGGGGAGATTATTTTTCTTTTATCTGGAGATACCTGCATTGCAGCACACTATTACTGCATAAAGAAAATGGGTCATATCGGTTTTTGGCTGTGTTTGGTACATTGGCAGCTCAAATAAACAGGCTGCTTTAATACACATTAACACACAATGGGGGGAATTTATTAAAGCAATTGCAACATTTTTTTTATGTGCAAATCTGTTTACCTGCTCCTTTTAACATAGGCGCCCGTTTTGACCAGAGCTTGAACTATTTTCCCAATTGCACCTGTTTTGCACCTGTTTTGCACCTGTTTTACATGTGTTTTGCGAAAGTTCGCAACTGTTTACCTCTGCACTTGTCCTGTGGCTGTCTAAAAACTGGAGCATCACCTAACAAAGCAATCGCTACTTAAGAAGTTCCCATGAGCACTTCTTCAAGAAGCGACAGTTAAGCTTTTTGCCTGGAGTTACACGTCTTCTTTCCTGGAGTCTATTTAATCCCATTTATGAACAACATTACACTAGGAACATCAATCTGGTGCAAATATATCCCATGCGACCCTATGTGAGTTCAAACACTTGCAATTGCTATTATAAATTCCCCCCCCCAATGTATCTCAGTGCCGAAGTGTGAGACCAAAACAAAATCAGTCTTGGGTATGATTGAAAACATGATGCAACAGTCAGAACTGGTCCAATTTCTCACTTTTAGAGACTGCTGGGCATCTTCCACTGGACTTGATTAGTAACCAGAAGGGAGCCTCAAAACAAAGAAATCAGTTATTACTTGAACTGATGAGACCTGTATGATCACTGCAGTCCCTGAATTCCCTTCCACTTGAATTTCATACAAGTGGTGAATAGACTAGAAAATAAATAAAGCAGGAAAAAAAACATGGTTTACATATAGGGTTTGATTTACTAAGGCGTAGAGAATGTTCGAAATGCAAAGTAAATATTTACTAAAAGCTGAACTCTGAACACAAATTTATGCAGCTCTGAAATTATTAATATATTAGCAATTTTCTAATTTTAAAATGTTTAAAATGTTGAATTTAGTGCCTAAAGGGTTGCTGTTTGGGATAAGCTGGCACACAAGAATAGCATCTGTTAAAAATGGCTTTACTCTCCATACTGTTTACTAGACTGCTTTCTCTCCTGCCTATATTTTCTTGCCCTGATGAAAGCTATGCATGTGAATACATCTCTGAGAAAGGAAAAAGAAACACACAATTTCCAATAGGGATTATAATTACATTTATGTAATAAGATTTCCTGCAGTTGGCCTTAGGTATGCTCAAATGTTCAACCACATCAAGATGTTTGCCTTTCATCGATTTATTAAAACTCATTATACACAGCAGACATACTAGCAGTGACCTCCTCTGGTTTTCAGTTGGGGCACCTTGTTCTTCCCTTACCTGGTATCATCCACTCTGCTTTATAAAAGCTACATCACTACCCTGGAAGCTTACTTTGTGAGTAATGGGAATAATGTAAAAGTAATACTTATATGGGGGGCCTGGGAGGAGGTCCGTGAGCCAAGCTTCTTTTCCTGATGCAAAGTTTAAAAGCAAGGGTAGAATGGAGAATAAGTAAGGTTCACCTTTTTCACTGGGGGGGGGGGGGGCCTTTAAATTGTTGGTTGAGGGCAC
>NW_017306286.1:3703787-3782694 GCF_000935625.1 Nanorana parkeri
TCGTTGTGGGGGGTGGGGGGGGCTCATTATAATTGCTGCTGAAGGCACCATATAAGTGAAGGTCAGTCCTGGGATTCTTAGTGAAGAAATAAGAAGGTTGCCAGAGGAGAAAGGATTGGTCTGGTCTACCTCTCTCTTTACAATTGTTCTGTCAGCCTGAACGTGCAGTACTAATTGGCTGTCATCTTTCTTAAGAGGAATAAAATGTTGTGTGTATATATAACAGTAGATGTCTAATTTTCAGCATATCATTCCCCTTGATACTACATGTTTAAAAAGGTGACAACCTTAGCGTTTACTGATGTAATACTGTTCTCTTGCAGAACGGCAGTATGCATGTTTTGCTTAATGTAGACACAGGTAGTTTTTTCAGATCCACTAATGTGTGATTACTCTAACAACAATCAATAAAAGTAAACAGGGCTATATCAGCAATAGCACTGGTGCGTGATCTTTAATTTCCAAGCATCAAGTGGCCGTTGTTCTTTGACAACATGTAAGCCATTCTCAATACAATGCATACCTCCCAACTGTCCTATATTTGGGGGAACTGTGCCTCATTTGGAACCAAATCCCTCTGTCCCACTATTCTTTTCAGTTGTCGCTTCTTTTTGGTCTTATGTACAGATATCTATGAAAAGGTACTATTGGACTACCAAACATTTTATTTATCACTAAAACCATTATCTTATCTTTTCATTATCCTGTTTACTATTTTGAAAAGCCAATAAAAAAGAAAAGTAATGGTGGAAAACAACAACTCTGGGTATAACCAATCATTTTTGCCAAATAAATTCTTAATGGTGCGCATAACTGGGAGAGGAAGCAGTGTATCCATTGCCTAAGTACATTAGGGGGAATTCATATAAACAGAAGAAGAAAAAAAATCTGGTGTAGTTGCCCATGGCAACTAATCAGCTTCTCTCTTTCATTTTCAAAGCTTAACTGGACAAACTGAAGAGACAATCTGATTGGTTGCCATAAGAAAACTGTCTGCTCCACTTTTAATGAACACCCCCCATTGTGCTGCATGGTGTCCCTCTTTCTCATCCTAGAAAGTCAGGAGGTATGCAATGCACTTCATTTATCAAAATCTAGAGACTCCAGAAACATCTTACTTGATCGAAATCTGGGATCTAGACAAGTTGCAAACTAATACTGTATATCTTTGACTGCATAGACATTTGAGTGCTTGCTGTTCAGTTATACTAAATGTTTCACCAGGATGTGCCTTTCGAAGTTTCATCTTGCTTGTGACTCTGCTTTACTGCCGTTCCATCCAAGTGCATAAGGACAAGGCTATCAAAGAAGATCTATGAGGGTCTCCCTAAGCCATTTCAGAATTATGAGTGGAACTATTAGCAGGCTGTTGTCAGTCTACAGGAAAGAACTGCGTCTGCTGGAAAATCAACCCTTTAAAATCAGCTTTTCTAAGTGCTATAGAAGTGTCCTTTGCTGTTTGTAGGTTGAAGGAAAAACAACTTGATCTCACATTATGTTAGATTTTATCTCTGTAGGTTTGTATAAAAATGCCAGCAATTGGTTTTAGCTGATCTTTACATTTTACCAGTATACAATGTACAAGACTATTTTGAGAAGTGGGAATATATTTGGCACTATGAAATAATACTACTCTTGTGTTATATAACTGTAGCAGTAAAGTATCACTTAACTACATGTTTTTCCCATTTCTCCTCTGGCTGACGTGCCTTTTGTATGGTTGATGCCAATTGTAAAGTGTTATACTTTATAGACTATAGCTTTGTTTATAGTCCAGGCACAGAGTAACTGTAGTATTTCTTAACTATACCCAGGTCGGAGCTGCACCTGCACCAGATGGCAGACAACCACTCCTTTGGAATTGTGCCATGTGTGAAGGTAGGAGATGGTTTTTTATGTAACATAAACACTTGCAGCCTCTTTCCTTTTGATATTTTTGCATATTTTTTTGTTGTTACAGGTTTTAGGTACAAAGCCAAGTGCATTTTATAAGTCTGTGCTGCATACAGACCCATAAAAAACAATTACAATAAAGCTTTCACTATATTAGCACTGAGTGAGCAGTGACAGCTCCTTAGTTTCTATCCTAATAGATTCCCTTTTAGGGATGGGTGAGGTAATAATTCCTATTAAAGAAATGCACCCCTTTGTTTATATTCCCAGGAAGTAGGGCTGAGAAGATGGTGTGGCCATGATTCTGATTTTTTTTTTTAAACTATGCCAATCTCTGTCCATATTTAGGGCCAGATTTCTGCATGGCTAACATAGGACATGACCTAGTGTGACAGTGGTTGAAGGGGTAGCACATATAGTTTTCCTGACTGATAGTCACACATTTCTTGTGCTGTATAATTAAGGTTTCAGACAAGTGCCCTACCTGCCAGTGCAATGCAATTGGACCTTCAAGGTTACTGTGCTTGCATAGTGTGTGCATTTTGTGGGTGCCACATTTATCAGGAAGGTGGGGCGGTGGATCATGACCTGCTTGCCTGTGAAGCTGGTGTTCTAGCAAAAGGACACCCGCTTCACATGCCGAGGCTGCCTGGCTTCCTGACCAATTAGGAAGCCAGACAGCGAGTCATGATCCGCCTTCCTGAATGGCTAGGGAGCCAGTGTCACTTATTGCTAGGTAGCGTGGCTTCCTGACCAATCAGGAAGCCGGGACGCGAGTCATGACATGCCACCCGTCTTCCTGATTGGCTAGGAAGCCTGCTTCATTTGTTCCTAGACAGCCTGGCTTCCTGACCAATCAGGAAGCCAGGAGGCGGGTCATTATTGCCACCCAGCTTCGTGATTGGTTAGGAAGCAAGGCTGCCTAGCAACGAGTGAATTGATTGAAAAGGAAGCCGGTAGGTGTGCCATAACCCACCGCCCGGCTTCCTGATTGAAAAGGAAGTCGGCTCCATGCTCCCTCTGCACTTGTGGTCATAGGGAGGTCTCTCTCTGACCAGAGGTTCCGATATCGGAGGTAAGTATCAGAGCATTTGATGAGTATGAGTACTCGCCCAAATATTCAGTTTCGGTATCGGAGAATCCCTACTTTAAAGGCTTTCACTTTTCTATTTCCTGTGCAGGGGGTCAGACACTTGTGCCTGCTCTATGTGCAGCAGGGTGACCAGTTCCTCAGTGCACCCAGGCAGCTTTAGTGGTGATTGGGCTGATGTCATTATGTCAGTGGAAACTGCAAAGTGGTGGTGTGATGGCAGCAGCCTCAGTGTCCAGTCTAATATCAAGTCTTATCTGATGTAATAAGGTTATCTTCAATCATGAATGAGCCATAACAGTTCTTCATAATTTTGGTGGCATAGGAGACCTGCATATGTCAATAACAGCAGCTTTTTATTGACCCTCTAGAGAAGGGGTAGCCAAACTCCGGCCCTCCAGCTGTGGTGAAACTACAAATCCCATGATGCATCTCTCTCTGGGAGTCATGTCTGTAGCTTTGAGAATCTTGCAATGCCACATGGGATTTGTAGTTCCATCACAGCTGGAGGGCTGGAGTTTGGCTACCACTGCTCTAGAGGGTGCAGCTAAGACAACCCCCTACTCAATCAAAAGAGCTAAAGGGTGTGATGTGGAAGTGCTAAAGAATTTTAAAATACTTTAGTGGACACTCCATTAAACTGGCAGTTTTTATACTACATCAATCGGCTTTACAATCTGTCAATCAACACATTACTGAACAGAATTAAAGGAGAACTATGAGGTGAGTGCTTTTCACTCACCTCATAGTTCTAGCCGACCTGTGACAATGAGACTGTCACAGGTCGGCTCAGTAGATCGGGAGGTGAGCGAACATATACCGGCGTTCGCTCACCTCTCGATCCTGTCATGGCTCTCTGCCGTGACAGGGGAGGGGCTGGATTCTCCCCGCTCCGATCCGCCAGCGCTGACTGGCGGAACGGACGAGGGAGGGGGCGGGTACAGCTGGCTCTGCCTCTAGATAGGCAGAGCCAGCTGTCACTCATGCAGCTGGGCGGATCTCGACATTGATGTTGGGATCCGCTCCAGCTGCGGCGTCTCAGTATACCGCAAGCTGTAGCTCGCCGTATACTGAGCTTAGGGTAACGGGAGAACGCTAGTTTGTGTCCTCCCGTTACCCTAAGGAGAACTATGGCGAAAAGCCCTGACCCCATAGTTCTCCTTTAAGTTATGAATTCATAAAGCCGGAACAAGTAACATATAAACTGGATGCATATATTGCTTAGATGATTTAATGTGTTCCATCCACCTTTTGCATCTTGTAATATAGGCATGATTTATGTCTAACTCATGGTTATTTTCTCATACATCCAAGTATTCACTTTTAATTATTGTGATTTTATCAAAGCAGGATTTATGGAATAATAATAGAATTGGGTTCTGGTAGTTAAAAAAAAAAAACAGACCAGGATGTGTATATGCTTTTATCTCTTTTTGGGCTGTTTTAATTAATATTTACAATAGGGCTGTATTAAAAGTGTCTAGCTTTCCAGACTCTGCTAAGTACTAGGGATGTTCAGATTTCAAGTACCGTACTTGCTACGTACAAGTACAAGTACAGATACTTTTCCAGCTCCAAGACTAGACAAGAGAATAACTCGAAAGTTAGGAGCAGCTGTCATTTTTAAAGAGCACACGGAGCTCCTAGCATTTGTGCATCCCTGTTTAAAAATAAATAAATATATATATATATATATATATATATTAGGGATGCACCAAAACATTTTTCCAGACCCAGTACAAGTACTTTTCCAAGTACTCAATATTAGTGATACATTTTTGTTTCGTTTCATGTGACAGATGACACATGACACGGCCCTGCCACAGCTGCAACTTCTGCAAACCTGGTAGTTCTCGTGAAAATTCCAAGTATCGGCACTGGTATTTGAACTGTTATCTGAACATCCCTACTAAGTATTGTAGCTTTTAGCCAAGCTCATTAACAGGCTGTGCAAATCCTTTGCTAAGCAGAATTAATGATACTGCTAAACTTTTAGAACCCGCGGCTTTAGCTTGAACTGTTTCAGTGTGATGCTCTGCTTGTGTTAGATGTGTCTTAGGCTGAGCTGTGTTATGGTTGGGGTTATATGAGCTGTGTCGTACCAACACTGGCTGTCCAGCCCAGGCATAACATTTAAATCTGACTGACACAGACATGACACTGATATGACTTCCCAGTTCTCCCCACTCAGTTTGAGGTCACCATACCTCTTTATCGTCACAGGGGGTACTGTTATTGGTAAGCATTATTTACATGCCTATCTGTGCTCACATCTAGGGGCATGCAGTTTACAGTCGGCGGTCATAGCTCCTGTGATAGAAATAAATTATGACATCATGGCATTTTATAGAAGCAAATATGTAAGGCTTAAAATAAATTATGCTGGTTTGTCTGGTGGTTGGAGAAAAGAACTCTGAGAAAGTAATTATAGCATCCCAGAGATAAGCTTTAGGATCTAGCATATATAATTGCTCTACAAGACATTCTGTAATTTAATGTTATTAAAAATAACCTCTCCATTTCAATCTGCAGCCTCTATGATTTTCTAACACTGCTAAAATTATTCAGATATCACTCCCTTGCAACTTGAAAGTGTTCTGTATACCATTGTAAAATGTTTTTCCTTATAGTGTGCTTGGGTCAATGGTTTTCTTCTAAGTCTGCACAAAGCTTGACACAAAATTCAGGTATAGGGGTTTCATTTTTGGTGAAAAACTAAATTGGTGCTGAGACTGCTGCTTTTTCTTTTTTTCTTCCAACATTAAGACTGTACAGGTGGTTATAGTGAAGACAGACCCTTCCACATAGTGGGGAGTTTGAGAAACAACATGCTTAGGCTATTATAATTACATTTAGTGTAGTGGAGTAAAACCAACGGTTGGGTGAAATCTCTCCAACATAGTCATGGACGTCAATAAAAAAAACTTGACAGATAGATTTACTCTTCACAAGTCTATCCAAAACACACAAAAATAGTTGTGGTTGAAGCTGGGTTTCAAGATAAATTTACTGTACTGCAATCAGTGAATGCTATTACTTGTTGTCTGAAATAGTGTTTTGCAGTTGTGTTGTTCGTTGTGTAAAGTTTGAATTATTTTAATACCATACCTGCAAATCAGAAAATGTCAGAACTGCTGAAACTGGTAATATTTATCATTTCTCGACACTGGTAATGTGCACTATCAAGTCAGTCTCCCCTAATGTATGGCTGCTTTAAGGCTTTCAGATCAGGAATTTATAGACGTTATATGTGTAGGTTGAGCAATAAAACCTGTTAATCTGTGAAACGATTCATGTGAAATGTTAGTAAATGTAGCATGAAAGACAGCTCGACTGCCTAGAGCACCTCCTGCAAAATTTCCTCCTTGACTCCTCGATTCACTCAGAATGATTCCTCTGTGTGATGATCTCACATGACAAAGCGCTAAATAGCCAGAACCGCTCTTCAAATACCTGCCAGGAAGAAATGTTGCCACCAAATGCAGCTGTTTAAATCTGGATCACTATTAATTTGAGAGGCCGCCCTGTATTTATTATCTGTGCTCGCATTGAAGCTGCTGGTTAGTATTCATGATATGTGCATTAATTTACTGCAAATGTGAAAGTCATCATTGAATTAGTAGGACTCTAGGGTCCAGGCCCCTATAAGCTTTACATTTTATGATATGAAACAGCTGCCATTTTGTAATCTATCCAGCTGCTGAAGTTTAAATTTGTGCAGTCTTAGAGAGAATAACAATATTTTGCATTGCCAGCTGTCACTCTATTGTTCAAATGGTTCAAAAAGTTGTTCTCTGAGTCTTCTAAGGTGTTAAAGAGTTTAAATTAATTCAACTTGACCTCTTCTTCCCTCCAGCACTACCTCCTCTGTTCTGTACACTGACTGAATTCCCATTGCCTTTCAGATTAAAAGTTGGTACCTTTCAGCAGTATGAAAGACCTCAAATAATTTTGAACACTCCTACTTAAAGCATCTGTGGCCAAAAAAAACCCCAGACCTTCCAGAAAAAGATTTTTCTCTACCTGTCCCAGCTGCTCTTGATATTTCACTTTCCTTGATATCCAACATATTGGGTGTGCTGGATCCTTGGTCCCCCGCTGTGCACTTTGGTTTGATCTGCTTGCTCCTATGACACCGTAGTTAACCACAGCATATAGCAGGGGACCAGGCATCTGAAACACCTGGAATTGTGTCAGATGATAAATATTGTAAGGATTATAGGAGGTTTTTAGAATTCACATACATTCTAAAGCTCAATTATAAGTATTAATGTTTATGTATACTTACATTGCTCCAGCTTGGCTCAATGTAGGTATGCATCTTTTTGCATAATTATCTGATTGGATGAGGTGTGGTGTCACGATGTGACCCTCGCCTATCAGAGAATCTGAATGGCCACTGTGCCAAGCGAGTGCCCTTGTTTTCAAAGCACAGGGGAATCCACTCAGCACAGTGCCATACATGACCTGGAAGTTCACTGTAAAGCACAGTAGTAGCCCTGGCCTACTACAGTGCTTTACAGAGGCCCCAAGGGGACCCACCAGGTATAAAATTTGCATACTTATATTGGGCCAAGCTGAATCAATGTAAGTATGCATAAAAATCTATGCTTTAAGTTATACTTATAGCGCTTACAATAACAACTTTTAGCTTAATTGGACCAGGATTCTCCTTCAATCTTCATTTAACGCTTTTCACATTAGTAGGTTTCTATGAGTGCAGTCTTAGGTATTTTTATCTATTGAATGTCAGCCTTCTTTATCTTGATTACTTTCTGTTTTATTTTTGCAGTTCCCTGTCCTGTCTGCACTGTGTTTCAATTTACTTGTTTTATGTGACATTGGCCAAGGCCCACTGAAATGTAACCAAAACAAATTACGCTTATTTTTGCACTGTTCTGTTCCTGACCTAAGCCGTTCTCTTATGGGTTTTTGCCTTAATAAATTGACTTCATTTCTTGCAAAATAAATGTGTATATCTGCTTCCACTATTATACTGTAATTAACCTAACAGGGTGCCTTTATGTGTGTTGCGTGGCATAGAATAGCATTTCTTGCAAAGTGATTTTCCCTTACAATATAGACATTTACAGAAAAATGTTTTTCTGGGCCGGCCTTGCTGTATGGTGTTGAAAAGCTGCTGCAAATATACCTCTTAACAGTCAAGATGTTGCTGTTGATGTTGAGTCCTTCTTGTTTTATTGGGAAACAACAGGAACAGAGAAAGCAGGAAATGAAATCATATCTATGTTGTTCTACTAGAGAGAACAGTACATTATACAAGCATTGTGGCTGACAGAACTAGTAATCACAGTATAATATATGAGAATGGTTGTTTCCACCTAGGTCTGTAATAACAACATGTTAACATATGGACATTAGGAAAAATAATCTCATCAGTTGGCTGCGTGTTACCGGACAGGACTTCATATTTAGAACTTAGATATACCAGAAAGCCTTGGAAGCCATCCATGTGGGATGGTACTAGTAATTATTGGCATAACACAGTGTTCTACTGCATGGAGCATTACATAGCACACTGGAAAAGCAGCAGGTTCACCATTCAATGCCTAAAACTCAAAACTAAAACACTGTATTATCAATATCATCACTTGGCTAATTTTTTAAGATATTTTCAGTTTGCATCAGTATCAATAAATGTTTAATTACAGATACATGAATACTTCATCTTTTTAGTGTATTTTACAATATGGGAGATTTAAAGCAGAACCCCAGTCAGAGGTTAAACTTAAAATCGATGGTGGCAATGCCCCTAGTATTTGTATTTACTTAGAGTTTCACTCCCTTGGGCCATTTTATAAATGCTTTCAAACAAGATTCACACAAGTTTCACCCAGGATTTACATATTAGAAAAATGTGTGAATCCTGGCTGAAATGTATGTGAATTTTATGTGCAAAATGTATAAATAGACCCCCCCAATGCAGTTTCTTCAATAGTTGTTTATTTTTTTCCCACAATTCTTGTGACTATGTAAGCTTCATCATTGCTATTTTGGAAGAATATAACTGGATGATTTTTGCCATATGCATTTTTAGAAATGTGATTTTCAATGACTATTTCTTCAGTTAGTATAAAATATTTGTTGATCTTTGAAATCATGCTTTAGCTATACCTATGAAATACCTTGACAATGCTGTCTTGGGCATGTATATTTAGTCAGTTTTCCAACCCACTGGAAAAACTTTGGGTTTTAGTTTATGTTTACAAAAAAATACAAATAAAATAAAAATTAATAAATATGTATAAACTATTTTACTATTATTTTGTATGTATTGTCATACCTTTTTCATTTGTAGTTTAGCGTGTCATAATAAATTATGTAACCTAGATTTTGCTATGTATTTCTTATTTTATTAATGTCATTGGCTGCTGATTAAAGCTGTAATTTGCAAGTTTGTAGTTTATTACCTAATGTCAGCCCCCTCTTCCCCAACTGTGGTGTAATTTCAAATACCCTGAAATAACAAAGCAGGAATGCACAGATAATTGAGCAAGAAAAGAAGTCTTCCTTATCTGCTTACTGGTGCACATGCACAGTGGCTTAAATCATTTATTAGAGACATTTATAAGAGCCAACTATTTTGCAGCTTTTACATCTGATTCATTTATATCAGTTCCCACCCCCAAGGAGCTTTACAATTTAAGGTCCCTATCTTGCATGCATTCATATGTAGGCCAATGTAGACAGAAGCCAATTAGCATGTCTTCAGGATGTGGGAGGAAACTAGAGTACCCTCACTCAAACACAGGAAGAATATGCAAACTCCATGCAGACAGTGTCTTGTCCAGGATTTTATCAGAGGACCCTAGTGCTGTAAGGCAGAAGAGCTAACCGCTATGCCACTTAAAATTAGTTGCCAAGTAGACAAAATATTTTCAACCTCTATAATCACCTATATGGGGATACACTAGAGCCATCCCCCAAAGTGGCTCTTTTATACCTCCTACCAGGTATAATGGAAAAGCCAAAAACAGATTTTGTTACGCCATTTTCTAGCTGCAGCCCGTCAGCTTATCCCCGTTTTTTGGAAGAAGTCTGTTCTCTCTTTGGGTAAGTCATGTCAAATATATTATGCGAATGCAGGAACTTCTCACCTCGTACACCAACACCTCCAATCATTTTGTAGCTCAGTGGTCCATATAACTACATTTTTCGACTACTGATGATATAGGCAGATTTTTGTGAACCTCCACCACCGTGATCTGCATAGTCTGTCAATCTTTGGATTTGGACTCCCTGGGTCATCTTATTCTTTTCTCTACTCCCTTGTTTTATTTCTTTCTCTTTTATTTATTTTCCTTGTCTTCACCCATTCTTCCTGCTAATCCTCTCACTTTCAATCCTCTCCCCTTCTCCTTAATGAGCAATACATTTTGATATAACCTCTCTCCGTGCAAACAGTTGCCAATTTCGTTAGACTTTGTCATATATTTCGACCCTCTTAACACGACCTATTCACCGCAGTTCTAGCTATATATCTTGATCTGTGTCACCTTACTTTTTCATATTGTTTTTCTACTGTATGTTCTTTGTGGTTCGCAGACATGTCATGGACTTAGATACTCTGTTTGCCTTAACTGAATCTATTATACTTGTATATTGCTCATGTTTTTGTAATTACTGTTGGTATAAATAAACTTGGTTCAGCTATAGAATTAGTTGCCAAGTACTTACATTTAGTTGCCAAGTGAATACCAAAAATGAAATTATTTTAGTTCACTGATTTTAGCAGAGTTCCTTAAAATGGCACTAAACTCAGGAGTTAAATCTTAAAAATGCATACAAGTACCCTTTAAATAAAAATGCATCTTATTTGTGCATCACTCAGCTGTAGACCCTCAAATCATCTCTTAATTCATGCTGACACTGTCCTTTCTTCATGAGGATGGCTACCTTTGTTTCCCATTGACCCTGTGTATGTTGTAAAGTAGCCACCGCTCCAAGCACGCCCCCAGGATGGACTACAATCTCCTGTTTAGTTTACTAATTTGTATTGAAGTTATGGTCTATCACAAGAGTGAGCTTAGAGCTACTTTTTAACACATACAGGGACCATGGGGAACAAAAGTACCCACCCTCCAAAAGGAAAGACAGTGTCAGCATAAATTCAGAGATGATTTGAGGATCTATAGCCGAGGAATACACAAATAAGCTACATGTTTGTTAATAGTTAGGGTGCTTGCATTTAAAAAAAAATACTTCTGAGTTTAGTGTCACTTTAAAGACCCACTGCATAAAAATCATATGCCTGCTTTAATGCATGATCAATGTGCTTTCTATAATGCTGAGGGAAACAACTGCACAATTGTGAAGCTGGTGGTGATATGGAATTATTATGCTTTCCATTTATCTTTGCTTTGTATTATTCTTTAGCTGGGAAATAGAGCTTGATAACCCCACCCCCTCCATATCCTGTACTGTAGCTGCTTAGAAGATGGAATATTGTTGCAAATTAGCTTCTACAAGCAATCGATCATTAGAAACTTAAGTGGGAGGAGTTTGCGTGTCTGGCAGAGAAATATATTACCAATCAATGCAGTTCCACTCCCCACTAATCAGTTACACTTACATAACTGCACTGGCTGAGGACATTGCTGAGAGTAAATGAAAGATTCCCACTGCAGCTAGTTACAATCCAGTGAATTTGTCTTTTGTGATATTTTAAAAATGTTTTCTAACTGCTGTCTGCCATCTCATAATGAAAAGCATAAATGTGGTACACATGAGACTAAAATGGGAAGCATGAGTATCAGTATCTATGTACATAGCTTACTTTACCATAGCGACTTTATCACAATTTTATGCTGCTCAATTTTGCATGTCACGCAAACCACCAAGCATTAACTAATATTTACTCATACATGTATTAATAGGATGCAGTAGGGTTCTATTTAAATGTAATCCATTTTATAATTTACTTATAATCTAATTCAAATAAGCCTCTACAAAAACATAGGACGTTTAGATAAATACATATTTACTAGTAAATTAATTGATGGTTGTTTCCAAATACATACTATATAACCTTAGAGACAATTTTGTCCTTGTCCGTCTCCATAGGCACTATGAGGATTCTTACAGTCAAACTTTTATTGTGTCCCACTTGGAAGCTTATGTCCTCTTAAGTACTCTTTACTTTAATTTGACATACACAATTGATCTTGGTTGGAAATCATCCAAAGTTCTTTACTTCTGACATACACACATACTGTGTTATAGACATGTGCACTGCCAAAAAATGTGTTTAGTTTCGTTTCATTTTAAATTCGGATTTGTGTTATTTAGTTTTTCGTGATTCGGGTGTGAAAGTCAATTCGGATTCGGACGAAATTCGGTAGCGGTAGTTCGAACGTTCGTTTCGTTTTCTGTTCTTATTCGTTTCTTATTCGTTTCTTATTCGTTTCGTTCGTTCGTTTGCAGCAAAGTGACATTTGAGGGCGAAATTTTTTTTTCTCCTTCTCTAATGTCACATTGCTCCAACGAACGAAACGAATAAGAAACGAATAAGAACAGAAAACGAAACGAACGTTCGAACTACCGCTACCGAATTTCGGAAATGGAAATTCGGATTCGTTTGCATTCGTTATGTCTGTAATTCGGAATTCGGATACATCCGAATGTCCGAATTTCCGAAAATTTGTCCGAATTTCGATTCGGAACGAAACGAATCGCACATGTCTACTGTGTTATGAATATCTTCTGCTTATAACACTAAGCAACACCAGTCTTCTCATTTTACTGAACAACTGTAGGGGATTGGCAACAATTATCTGCTGAAATTACTCCTACATATACTGAAGGTTTCCTAAACACACTGAATCCAATAATATCTATGAATGTGAACACTAGCATTACTCCCTCTACACCAGACATTTACAGGGTTATTCACAAAAGAGTGAAGAGTTTGGAGAAGGCAGGAGAAGTATCGGTACCGATGCAAGTACCGATGCTAGTATCGGGGCATATCTAGCTAATACCCCCTTCCTTTTTGCTCTCTGTGTCTGTCAGAGATTTATATTCTCTTTCTGTCCTAGAGAGATAGCAAATGTAAGAGGAGATCTCCCCAAAGTGAGAGGATATTCGCCAGAACAGGTGTTCCTATTGGAAGATTTCCCCTTCACCTCCTGTTTCTGTGACAGCTCAAACATTTTGGAATTCCATCACTTTTTGCACTGGAGACAATAGTCACCAGGACCGATAGTGAGGGTAAAGCCAGAAGTATGGAGTATTGTTATGATTGCTGTTTGTTACCCACATACTGTCATAGCCTATTTCTTGCCTGCATTTTGCCATTATTGCCTGTTTGTTGCCCACACATTGTAACAACCAACCCTTTGTTGCCAGAATATTGTTATTTGTAATTGTCTGAATGTTGCCCATGTATTATCATGATTGTTCATTTTTGTGTATTGTCACAATTTACTATTTGTTTCCTACATGTTTTAGCAATAGTTTGTTTGTTTCCCAAGTATGGTAATGGTTGACTGTTTTTTGTCCATGTAATATCACATTTGCGAGTTCACTTCCTATGCGCTAAAATGATTGCCCATTTATTGCTCCCTTATTTTATTATCAGACTGTTGCCCACATATTGTTATGATTGACCATTTGTTGCCAGTTTGTAATTTACCCTCCCCTATAGTTCCTTCTCCTGCTGCTCTGAAACATTTAGCATTACAAGGGGGAAGGGGGCAGCCCCTGACTGGCACACTTTGCATATATATATATATATATATATACATACATAGTTCATTGGCATGTTAAAACAGAGCTAAATCCATTAATTTAACAGTTTTGCAAAGCAGTTACATTCAAGGCAGCCTCTGGTAATAACTGGCACAGTAGCCAGGGTGCTTATGACAGCTTTCAACCAAACTTTCAAGCCCTCAAATGGCTGGTGTCAAAGCTGAACACATTTGTAATACCATGGCAATTTCAGATAAAACTAAAACTAAGATGGCACCTTCCTTAGCTGTAAAAAAAACAGGAGCATTTAGTTCCACTTTAACCCACAACCTTTGCCTGATTAGCAGACCACAGATCATCATAGTCGTGTTCACACACAGTTCTTTTCTTGTCACTGCTTCAGCTATTTTTTTCATGTTGCGTGAGCACAGGGACCTCTTGACTGGGAAACAAATTTTTATTTTTATTTTACAAGCCTTCTATATAGTTTTCTCCACCGTTACCAAGTGAAAAGCCCAACAAAAGTGACAGCAATAGGGTTAGGACTAACTATATCAGTGCCGGGGTTATTTGAGCAGTTGTAGCACTGGGTTTGGAAGATGAAAAGTACTTTTAGCATTTGATAGTTGAATGATACTTTTCAGGGCTTAGCACCAGAAGGGGCAGAGAGTAATTTTACCATTGAGAGAAGGCTAGGTCCTGTGTACAGCCTGCTCCTAGGATCCAAGTGGTTCTTCAGGGACACAGGGATTGAGGCCAAGGTCAAAATCCCAAGGCAGTAGTAAGGAATATATTAGCCAAAGCCAGTGGTTCCTAATAGTAATAAAACACTGCAGATCAAGTAATTACCCAAAATAAATTTGTGTATTAAATTGCCACACACTTGACAAAAGCTGAGATCTGACTTGCAGGAGTATCTGTTTTTTTTAAAAAGTATTTGTTTAGGCTGACAGATGGTCTACATATCAGGCATATGCAGGCCCCATGACTAATGCTCACAGGTTTGTAGGGTATAATAAGGAGGAAAAATAAAATTATTCTCAGCTACCGACACCATTCTGCTTTAACTTTTTAGACATAGAAAGTTTGGCATGCTTTCACATCTTCTTTCCCAAACAAGTTTGCCCCTTATTACTTAGGTTGCAAACTCTTTTCAGAGAGTGCATCTATGCATTTTAGTAATTACCTTATTGGGCACTGAGGATTGCTGTTTGTGCCATAATATAGATACAGTTTTTCCAAACTGGCCACTGATTGAGGTCACATTACCACTGCTGCATGGAGACGCTAGGGAGATGGGGAGTAAAGTATAATGAAAATTTATGTTTGCCGTTCCACTCCCTCTATGCCATATGTTGGCATTGTAGAACAACCTTTGTACACACGAGGGCTGAATGAACAAGGTACTTTTTCTTATCTGATTTCAGTGCTATTTTCCACCAGGATGGGCAGTAAAACTAAATAAGACTTCAGTCCTAAATTTTGTAAGAAAGTAACTATTGCCTGTGTTCATACGGATGCATTCTAACAAGACAAGAAGCAGTCATTTTGTTGAGTGCTTGTGTGTATTGATCCCTTCATATCACTCTCACATATCACATATAATTTCCTGTCCCAGGTCTTTGCTGCTTGAATGGCTGTTTAACATTGGTTTGTCAAACTCACTACACCAGGAAAGCACTGAATCTTTTAAATGTGACCTCACTGTCGGAACCATATCAATACAAGCATTAGACTTTCTACAATCCATCTCCTAGCTGAAGAGCTGTTTTTCTGTCACAAATACTGCTATAAATACAATTTTTCTAAAACGGTAAATTATCTGTGGACAAATTACTCCCAAATACTTGTTGTATCATCAAACTGGTATTTAAACACATTTTTATTTATCCCTCACTGAACAGATCTAAAGAAATAGCATAAGTAGGCATTGCCAGTTTAGTTAAATGACAGGCAAGCTGCCTCTTGTCCAGATATATTTACTATGTTCCTAGAGTTATGAATCCGCCTAGTACTTTCCATAATATACTCCAATATAATGAGCTTCCGTTATTATTTTCTACTCATGTCTTGAAATAAAATATCATAATTTCAGTAGACTAACGTCCTGTCTGTTTTTGTTTTGCATATCTGTTATCTATCTATCTATCTATCTATCTGTCTATCTATCTATCTATCTATCTATCTATCTATCTATCTATCTATCTCCTTTCTGTAATTATTTTAAACACCATTCACCTAGGACTGTACTTTTGGCTGAAGAAAATTCTACCTGACAGCACTAATTACAGAAGGTATTCTTTAAGAAAGCTCATCCCCTCTCTGTAGCTAACATTTCAATCAATCGTATGTTGTGTGCAATGAAAGCTGTCAGATCAGGAGACAAAAGCTGGTTAACTTTATACTGAAATCTTTGCAAATGCTCACTGTGATACTACATGTCGTATTGCAAACACATCATGGAGAACAAGATTAAGCACAGAAGTAGGGCACTAAAGCAATCATTAAGGAATGTGAGTACTTCATGTAACAGATGGGACCAGCACTTGTCTTGGATATAGATCACCATTTCCTGATGGGCTTGTATTCCAAATTTCGTCACACCAAAGCAAATGAGGATTGTCTGACATGTTTGGTTCCTGCTCTAAACAATCCAATCAGTGATGAACCAAGAGAGTAACATATAGATTTACACATTTTTAAACATTTATAGAGCCTGAAAGTATATGTTTAATACTCCACTATATACTGTATCAGCAATAGAAAATTATTCTAGAATCCAGAAGTTAGTCCATCAAATCTAAGAGCCAGTAGGCACTTGCAGTCAGTAGGAAAATACATTAAAATTGATATTAATGGAAAATACTTCAGAAAGTTAGGCAATGTGTCTACCTGGTGTCAATAATTCCATCAGACCTTTCACTAGTACTTTCAGTTTGTTGTTTTCAATGGCCCTTATCTATCTTAACAAAATCAGCAGTTACATACATAAACATATTCCATCTGTCCTTCCTGTCCTTGTTTAGCTCCAGGCAACGCAGCCTTGGTGTTATCACAGTTATTATCCAGGGTTTGGATTAAATGTTTATGAATTAATGGAATTATGCTGTAGCTTGAAAGCGTATCTGGGTGTATAGAAGAATGCCCTTCAAACAATTGATCTACCACATCAACTAATTGATCCACTAAATGGATTCTCAGTTTTATAATAACATTAATACAGTATTGCCTAAATCTCTCATTGTACACCGAGCCAGGTTTAGAGGGCATATTTATTTACAGATGACACATATTTAATTGATGTTCCTGTAGTTATTATTTGTGTGTTGTTGCAGTTCAATAATGATATAGGTATTATGGAAATGTAAAAATACACACAATATGCTGCTAGGGCCTCATTTATCACCTGAGCTTTATAAATAGAAATCAATTAACTTGCTTTAGTTCATTTTGTCTTTTGCGTTACTGTGCGTAAAAAAGACGAGTGTACTGTTTGGATTTAATCTTGAGACCTGGAATTTTTTGTCCACCATTTGCCAGTTTTCTATGAACTCAGTTTGTATTGCTACCTTGCCATTTCCCATTACTAGGGAAGAGGGAAAAAATTCAGTAAAATTCTAGCTAATTTGGCAAAATGCATTTCAGTCCATTTGGAAGGTGGCCTTACAATGCTTTTTGTTGATTTAGATTGCATTGAGCAATATATAGTTCCGAGGGTTAAGGAAGCTTCTTCAAACCATTCTAAACCTTTTTTGTGTGTGCCCAAAAAGGGCACCTTATTAGTTATCAGCATAATGTTGCATATTATTGTGAACATGGCATATTGTAATGATTGCCTGTGTGTTACTTGTGTACCTGTGTATTGTAATAACTGCCCAATTGTTGCCTGCATTATACTGTAAATAGTGTATTTTGCCCAATTGTTGCATATTGACACATTTGCCTGTTTCTGGCTTTATTGCCCATTAGTTGCTTGCCTATTGTTACAATTGTATGGATGCTGTCCGTGTATTATAGCAATTGTTTAATGCCCATGAATTCCATCAATTTCCTGTTTGTTGCCCAAATATTTTTACTATTGTGCATTGTTGCCCACACATTGTCATAATTGCCAGTTTCTTGCCCATGTATTGTCATTATAGCACGTTGCCTGCAAATTGTCAGGATTGCCTGTTAGTTGCTTGTGCATTGTAATAATGTGCTCTTTGTTGCCCATATGATATGATTGTCAATTTGTTGCCCGTGTATTGTAGCAATTATTGCCTCTGTATTTGCTCATTTTTTTATTTATTTTTCTGCATATTGCCTATTTGTTTCCTACATATTGCCAAAATTGCTCATTTGTCATCTATGTTTTTTCACAATTGCCTGTTTGCTGCCTAATAGTGACTGGGTACTGCTTGGCTGACCTGTGGACCTGTGGAACTGGATTGATTCAGGGTGGTGTTTCTTTATATAATGAACGTATGCTGTGGCCCCAACATTTTAGAATTTCTGTCCCTATTAAGGTTCTGACTAGTCATATTGTATACCCTAGAAAAATTTACATTACTTCTTCTAGGACCGTAAATCTATTTGACTATGCAACCTGTATTAAAATAAATATCTGTATAGTGAATATAACTGAAATGAATTGTATTTGACCTCTCCCAACATCCCTTGCATAAACTTTCCAAATTTTCCAATGTATTTAAATTTAACCACAACAGAGGCTGCTAGAAAAGGCAAAGTAAGAAGAAAGTAAGAAGAGAAAAAAAATACAGTTTTGAGACTGGGTGTTTTTGGTGTAGGAAAGGGCTAAAATACAGTTTTGAGACTGGGTGTTGCCCACCTATCCTGCTGCCAACCTGTATGGTAAAAATTGTCCTGGTTTAAAGTATCTAAAAACAAAATCATCTGGTGTAGGAAAGGGCTAAAATACCTGTAAGATTGTTTTTTGCAGTTTGTGGTTCCCTTCACTGCCTATCCCAAAGACACCACAGGATGTGAATGGACATCTATTTGCTAAGTAAGGGGAAATCCCCTTCTAGACAGTTATCACCAAAACATGTGTCCCTATTAAAAGTATGTGAAATGGCTTTCTCATCACTTTCTTTGTTGATGACAGTGGTCACCAGGGTACAAAGAAAAGGTGAATCAGCCCAGCAAAGCCATAAAGAGTAATATAACCCTAACAGAGGTTCCAACCCATCCACACCATCAAAAACTAAAAAATAAAGTTGTGACTTTAGATGCACCTTAAGGCCACAGGTTGCAATATATAACTATTGCATGTGTGGCAGAGTAGTGGCAATACTACACTGTGATGTCTCCTTTATAATTATGGTATACATATTCTGCACGCATAGTCTGAAGGCCATAGAATGCATACAACATAAACTTGCCAAGCATGCCTTAAATACTGTATATCTTTGGTTAGTTTAGTAATGACCAACTCACCCTGAAGACACTGGACTGCAGCAATCCATTAAAGGCATAACACCGGGAATAAATAACCCCCATAATTTTACACTGATATTGTTTCTCCTTGTCCAATTATAATTTATCATAACCTATCTGCAGGCGATTCTGGCTTCTGGGGATACTTGTCGACTGCCAATTCTCTTCCTTGGCATAATACCAACTTATTGCTCTTTTCATAGAGGTTACACTATCACCTTGCCACTTGCGCTTGGCTTCAATCCTAGAAGCCAGACATTGCTCTTTTCTTAACCTTTCCTGCTGGAATCATAATAAACCTGCAAGTGTGTTATTAAAAACTGCTTTGTCTGGTGAGACAAACATACAATCGGTATACTCCCGTGCTAGCTTGTTCGCTTTCTGATGAATTATATTTTTCAATCACAGCTACATTGGCTAGTTAGAGAAATATCACACTTTCAATTCAATGCACATTTGCCTGCTAATCCAATTTGCACCTCGAGAAGAAGTGACAAGACATACCAACAGATAAACCTGAGCTGTTATCAGACAGACATATGGCTGAGATGTATGCAAAGTAAAATTGCAGAGTGAACTTTTTGAAATGATGATTGCATGACCAATCAGAATCAAAGCTTATGTAGATGCATGCCCACACACTTGGCAGGGATTGTGTGGATGCCCTGGGATGAGTGTTATCATGGATAAATTATTCTGGTCACATAACAAATTCTAGATGCCCAGGCATAACAATTGTCCATTATTGCAGATTTCTGTGATAACCTTTATAGAACAACTCTGGGTAAAAATCTTATTAACCCTTGCAGTGGGACTACCACCGCAATGCAAGGGTTAAGTGCTTCTTTTTACCTAGGGTCCAAAATAACAAAGTTATACTCACCCGATCCTTCAAAACGGCTGGCTGTGACAGCGCTCCTGCCAGCCCCTCCCCTCCTCTGCTGCAGCGATGGTATGTCCCTTGGCGTCCTCACGTCCTATACACTGTGTATAGAACGTGATGACTCGGGGACCTTAGACCGCTGCAGCAGAGGGGGAGAGAGACTCCAGAGACCAGAAAGGAAGCTGGCTCGGAGGGTCTGGTGAGTATAACTTTGTTATTTTTTACATTATTTGCTCCCTTTAGTCTGTTAAATATACAATTGAAAGCATTTTGTTACATCTGTTTGAAAAGTGCAAAAAATAATGTTGATCTTGTCAGAAATCTAGTGAACTGATACATTCCTGTACAGTCTGCCCCTGCTGCACTGTTACCAGTTAGCATTGCTCCCAGTTCTCTCTGTGTACTACAGAACACCCCCTTCCCTTTGTTATAGAGAGAAGGAGAGGGGTAGTTTTCTGTTGTCCTAGCACACTTTCTTTCCCAGGAAGACAATGCTCCTCTTCCATACATACAGTACACTGAGTAGTTGTTGAAACCCTGGGACAGAAAATGTGTTATGTTCAGGATAACCAGTTAACAATTAAGGAAAAACACCTGAATAAAGAAAACTTTTGCAGCGACCACACTTAAAGGAGAACTATGAGGTGAGTGATTTCCACTCATCCTCCATGTTAGAGCCGACCTGTAACAAACAAGCTGTCACAGGTCGGCTTTATCGATCGGGAAGTGAGTAGAAACATGCCACCGATCCGCTCACTTCGCAATCGTCTCCCTGCAGTGACTGACAGTCACCGCTCCCCGCTGGGATTCCCCACTCCGCGATCCTACAACCCTGACTGGAGGAACGAACTGGGGAGGGGGCGGGCACAGCTGGCTCTGCCTCTAGATAGGCAGAGCCAGCTGTCACTCACGCAGCTGGATGGATATTGACATTATTGTCAGGATCCGTCTTGGCTGCAGCGCTCTCAGTATATCGCAGGCAATAGCCCGTTATCTACTGAGCATTGGGTCACAGGAGAATGCTAGTATATGTCCTCCCGTGGCCCTAAAGAGAACAATGGGGAAAAACACTTACCCCATAGTTCTCTTTTAAGAACTGGTAAACTGCAAAATATTGAATTTTTGTTTAGAAATCCAATATATTTTCAGGAATAGCTACACTCTGGGGAATATTATTATGAACCGTTGCAGTGTGGCTAACCCTGCCTTTCAAGGGTTAAGTGCTTGTTGGGGTCTAGGGAAGAAAATAACAACGTTATACTAAGTTGATCCTCAGAGCTGGCTTGCTCTTAGACCATCCCTGAAGCCTACCTTCCACTCCAACCCTGAAGTGACATGTCAGTTATCCTGACCTCTGGGAGTCCTTTGCAGCCTCTTAGGGGGTAAGACGGTGCTGCAGAAGTTTGGATGAATGTGATTGGTGGTACAGGAAACATAGAGCAAAAAATCATACAACACAGACTTCAGGAATTACTTCATGCAGTGACTTTTTGAGTTGGTTTCTGAATTCTGGATTCAGTGGTTTACATAGAATAATATAAATTGAATGAACATTAGGACAGCATTAGTAGCTCACTGATGGATCAGTGCCTGGAATTACTGCTTAATAGACATGTGCGATTCGTTTCGTTCCGAATCGAAATTCGGACGAATTTTCGTAAATTCGGACATTCGGATGTATCCGAATTCTGAATTACAGACATAACGAATGCAAACGAATCCGAATTTCCATTTCCGAAATTCGGTAGCGTTCGCACCAACGTTCGTTTCGTTTTCTGTTCTTATTCGTTTCTTATTCGTTTCGTTCGTTGGAGCAAAGTGACATTAGAGAAGGAGAAAAATATTTTTTCCCCCTCAAATGTCACTTTTGCTGCAAACGAACGAAACGAATAAGAAACGAATAAGAACAGAAAACGAAACGAACGTTCGTACTAACGCTACCGAATTTCGTCCGAATCCGAATTCCGAATCCGAATTGACTTTCACACCCGAATCCCAAAAAACGAAATAACACAAATCCAAATTTAAAACGAAACAAAACGAATTTTTTGGCAGTGCACATGTCTACTGCTTAATGATTGCTGAAAGACTGTCTGATTCCAGTGGTAATTATACTGTACATATGTATGGCCTGACAGTGTTATGCAAAACAGTTCAAGCTTTGCATTATGTGCATGTGCAGGAAACATGCACACTTTAATTGCTCAATTTCTATCCGTAGGAGCAGTAGTAAACCCTGACATCTCTTGTCAAGATTATCACAGTGAAAGCTCTGCCAGTGTTCTCAGAGAGCTTCACTGTCACACTGCTGCACAAGCCTATTGCTGCATCAGCACTCACTATCCTGAGTGAGCTTGCTGCTGTCTGGATCATAGGCACTGGGTTACTGGGAAGGGGGGCATGGGGCACGTTTCTGTCAGTGCTATGCTGTGCTCCCTTTATCCTGGTACTCCAGCAAACTCTTTGCAGACTCTCCATGGGCACTTCACTCATTGGTGAAGGCCTTTATGCAGGTGGTGGTGCACTTTGTTTCCCCTGTTTCCCCTGTTTATGTTCCAGTGACTCAGTGGAACCTCAATTTGGTTTTCCCGAGGCCTTCAGAAGACACCTTTCGAGTTGATCAGAGATATATCTCTGCCTTTGCTTACTTGCAAGGTGGCCTTTTTTGTAGCCATCACTCCTGCTAGGCATGTTGCTGAGGTAGCAGCCTTGACATTCTGGTTATCTATCAGGATAAAGCTGTGCTGTGGTCTAAGGCCTCCTTTCTTCCTAAGGTGGTCTCTGGCTTTCAATTTAACAAGGACATCATGGTACCTTACTTACAGTATGTCCTGCTCCAAAAGACCCTAGGGAAATTTCCTTACACTTGACACAGTTTGAGTGGTCAGAGTTTACCTCTCTGCTATTCACATCTGTCTCTCTGTTTGTAATTCCTTAAAGTTCCTGTATGGAACATCCGGCTTCCCGCTCCATGCTAGCCGTATTTGGTGGACCATCTTGCAGGCCTATAAGATGAATGGAAGAGTTCTTCCATTTCTGGTCACAGTACACTCCACTAAAACTGTTAGTGTTTCTTGGGCTCCTTTGACAGCAAGCTTCTACATACCTCCCAAATAAGTAAGGCTGCCACCTGGTCCTTTTTGCACACTTTTGTTAAGTTCTATCAGGTACATGCTCAGGCTTCTGCTGATGCCAGTTTTGGATGGAGGATTCTTTAGGTGGCCCTGCAATCCTTGGGCACACCTCTGCTCTAGTTCTTTAGTTTTCTCCCTTATTGGGTTTGATATTACTTCAAGATTTTAGTCCCTGTGTCCTGTGATGTACAATCAAGAAAACAGGATTTTTGTTTTACCTGTAAAATCCTCAACATTGTATTCTGTGATCCACTCTGTACTGCTTGCTACAAACCTGAGCCAGGCTGGGAGTGGTGGGTAAAACAGGTTGCTCTGCAGCTTTTAATTGATATGCCAGTGTCCAATTATCTAAAGGTACTAGTGTTACAGAGCGGGCTAAGATTTAACTCCCTGTATCCGGTGATATATTCCAAGAAACAGATTTCACAGGTAAGACAATTTTTCTTTTTTTATATAGTTTAACAACATGCCAATAGACCTTAGAACTGCAGGTGGCTATCATTTTCATTTATGTCCTAAAATATGTCCATTTCCACACTAGCCTATGCTCTGTTGGAGTGAAAAATAGAAACAGGAATTTAATTACAGATCAAAGCAGCTGATGAAATAAAACGAAAAATGATCCAAGAAAATCTAATTAAAAACACAAACAAATTGCTCGCAGTTAATGTAATTTTGTTCTGTGGACTGATCTGAAGAAATCCTGTTATCTGCTGTAGTTTGTGCTGCATAAGCAGTTTTTAAACATTAAGCGTTTTATGGGGTTCTATGCGAACGACATTAGAAAGCCAATAGCAGGTGGTATAGGATGCATTTTAGGAATAATTTGCTTTTTGACAAATAGAAGCATCAATGGATTAAAATATATAGTTAGAGGTGGCCATATATGTGTCAAAGGTCTTTCCAACAAATGATTCAGACATACACGTAGACTTTGTAGAACATATTGCATATGAGTTTGGCATTCCCATACAAGTCTTTTGAAATACAAAACCTGCTTCAAGCAGGTCAAACACAGGTCAGGAGGAGATCACCTAAATATTCAAGTGGCCACATTATGTCTACTGTGGGCTGCATTATGTGTTCTGAGGGCTGCACCTACTTAATTCCAGAAAAAAAGATGATGGCACTTGGGAATTTACCATTGTAGTAGCAATTGCAATTTACCATATTTAATCCTAAAAAGGGGACATTTTCTGAAATATTTATCTGCAAAACAATGTAAGAAGATGTAACGATGTAAGAAAAGGTAACATCTCCAAAATACGCCCCTTCCTCACCAATGAATGCAGCTGCCAGACTCATCCACTTGACTAACCGCTCAGTGTCTGCAACCCCCTCTGCCAATCCCTACACTGGCTTCCACTCGCCCAGAGGATAAAATTCAAAATATTAACAGTCACTTATAAAGCCATCCACAACTCTGCCCCCGGATATATCTCAGACCTTGTCTCAAAATATCACCCTAACCGTCCACTCCGCTCATCCCAAGACCTCCTGCTTTCCAGCTCCCTAGTCAACTCCTCCCATACTTGCTCCAGGACTTCTCTAGAGTCTCTCCCATCCTCTGGAACTCTTTACCCCAACCTGTCCGTCTATCTCCCACCTTGACTGATTTAGGCGTTCCCTAAAGACTCATCTCTTCAGGGAAGCCTATCCCACCTCAACCTAACCACTGAGCCATCACATTCGCAAACAATTCATCCCCACACAGCTACCTCCTCGTGTATCATTTCCCCCTCCCTTTTAGATTGTAAGCCCTCAGGGGCAGGGCCCTCCGTACCATCTTGTCTTGAATTGTATTGTAATTGTAATGTCTTCCTTACATTGTAAAGCGCTGCGCAAACTGTTGGCACTATATAAATACTATGTAATAATAATAAATATCTGTTCTTTAGTTGACAACTTCTTCTCAACTAAAGGACAGCTGGGCACGCATGCAGTCTATAAAATACAAGTTAGAAATGCATATCCACAATGGAGAACATTTTTAAGTAGCCACATTAGTTTTTGTTTTACTTTGAAACACAGCAAGTGGGAAAACCCAGCAGGTGAATTGAAATGATGTTCAATGATATGCATGCATTTGCCAGTACCTCAGCTGTGCTTTGTATCTGGTTGTTTGATCCACTAAGCCTCAAAGTCCCATTAAAAAGATCGATCGACATATATATATATTTATTTTGGCTGTGCAAAATGACTTCCATGGCAGTGCTCAGCTCCCGTTCCCTTTTTGACAATCCCTTGCCTATTAACCCCTAACAATTGCCAGAATTTAACAGTGGCATATGCCCTCCATTGGATTGGCTGCTAAGTTCTGGTTTTGCAGATTTCAGACAGGATTTAACTAACACCCTACGAAATAACCCAGGCAGATTCGCTCATCCTTAGTTATAACAATCATTCATTTAATGCAAACTATAATTAGTGGCCTTCTAATCTATGCAAAGAATATTTTATTTTATGCTGCCGAAGAATACTTGTTCAGTTTTTGTTTGGATAAGGAAAATGCCCAAAAGGGCACAAAAACAGCAAAGTACCTGAATGTACATTTTGAGCCGTTTAGAAAAACTATAGTATATATGATTTTTCTATTATTGCTGAACCAGTCCCTTGTTTAAGTTTTGCAAAATGTAAAGCTAAACTGTGGCAAAGCTCCACCTCTTCACCCCCATTTACTGGGTTATTTTATAAACAAAAGCCCAAAAGCTCACCTAAATCCATGGTCATGCGACATCCCAGGAAGGAGGGATGATAGGGGGGAGAAATTTGCCCTGAGGTGGGCTTTAAGGTTGGATTCACACCTTTGTATTTTTGCTTGATGGTTTTCCATATAAACGGATATGCATTAAAACACGTCATCACATATGATACAATGTAGGTCTTTGCAAAATGGGTGTTTTATTGATTTCATTGGGAAAAAACACATAGGTGTGAATGAGCCGATAAGCTTCCCTGGCACAAGCTCTCATGCTTCTAGCACTAGTCTCACAATACCTGCAGCAGAGGGTTTAACATAATCCACTGGTGATGTTGTGCATTTTCTCTCTCCCTAGGCATATTTCTGTACTCCCTGATATACCTTTAAGAGTAGTGGGAAAATGCAGTAGCAAAAAAAACACCCTTTTTTCTGGTAAAATTTAATTAGATAATATATATCTATTTTCAAACAGTATATAGTAGTACCTTTGAGCTAATTCTAATTGAAATTTTCACATGTGAAAGTTCTCTTTAAGGAGGCTGATTACCTTTTTACGGTGCATTATATTGCACACCATTTTAATAATGTGTTTTACTGCAGCATTCTTTTCCGATTGTAAGTACTATGAAAAGCATTTTTTATTTCAATTTCTGCTTGTTATATTTTATGGAACCATGTTATTAGATTTCTACTAATAATAACATCTCTATAATGATGTGTCTATACTCCTTGCTTTTAAGCATAAATGAAGACCAAATACTATCATACAATAAATCCAAGCTGTAATTTATTGGAGCAATAATCACAAAATACATTATAAAATGTGGTATAAACCACAGGAAAATTAGTACAGTATATTAAAGAATGTTTGCATTATTAGTAAATAACAGGAAAACCATTCAAAATGGAAAAAAAGTCAAATTAGTCAAGCTTTATGGGGAAGAAAGCTATTAGGAACCACAGGAATGTATGTCCTAAAGGTACTTGAATGGCAGCACTTTTGTCTGATTCTTCTAATACAAAAATTAAAAAGACAACTTCAAGCTGCAATAACCTGATTGCATGGTGTTTAAGTTGTAGGGGACAAGCAGTGCATTGCTTTCCTATTGGTGGGATTTTCTAGTTTTTCTTTTTAAATTACCCTCTCACTAAAGGGGCCAAACTTAACTAAAGCCACCCTATAAAAAGATATGGTGTATTCTTACCTTTCTGACAGGCCGGAATCTTAAAAACCTGCCACGTAACAGCTCCTCTGCAATGCCAGTGTCTGACACTAACAGGCATGTCAGGTAACTGGCCCCCTGATCATGTAGGAGCTAATGGGAGGAAACACAACATGTAGTATGGAAAGCAGGTATTCAACACACCTAAAAGTGTGAGATGCCTGCAGCGGCTGGGAATCTGCTACATTGCGGATTTTTTTAGACACAGGCCAATGGAGAAAGTAAGCATGCAGCAAATTTTTTTTTACAGGTGGCTTTAGTTGATTTCTAATCTAACAGTGACAGGGCCAATTTGAAGGCGAATGGTTTGGGTTGTTTTTGTCTTTTTTACAAGTCTATAAATATTGTAAACTTGTTTGTATTTTTTTCTAACTATGTATATGCAATCTTTGTATTACAAATAAAGATCTAATACATGAGAAAGAATTCTCAGAGCACAATTGGTTAGCTAATGAGACAGGACAGTAGATGTCTCCTGCTTTGAGGCTTCAGTTTGTCTGTTTGAAATGTTGGACTGAACCTTCTGAAAGGGATGAATTGCTGGAATGAGTCATTCAATTGTGTATATAAATTTAATTTTGAGCTATTGGGTTCATAAATAACAGGCTTTACAGCAAAGTGAGATGACAACATGGAAAGGAGCGCCACCTGCTGGCTTAAAATGTTAATTCATAATATTTTATACATATTGAGTTAACTGTATTTTTCTTACTTTAAAGGTAATCCTGGCTATAATTAAATACTGGCAGCTTGATTTACTAAATGACCAGAGACTGTTCACTTAGAAAAATGAATGTTTACTAACAAACATAAATATAATCAGCACTTATACTATCTGATTGCTAGCTAACTGAATGTAAAATTATTTTTTAGGTTATGCTTGTGCTGAAAACACTAATAGTTGTAATTCTGTGATTCAAAAGTATCCAATAAAGAAATATTAAACTCTAAAACTTTTTTTCAATAATGAATACCGATCAAACAAATATAGATTGCCCAGCAAAAATTTGTTTTTACATTTTTACCCAGGTACTTGCCCAGTCATCATGTTTTCAAATAGCTGGCTTCAACTCTCTCAGCTCCCCTTTCCTAAACTTCCTTTTGAGCACAAGATCTCGAGGAAGAGCACAGTCTCCAGTAGCTGTCCATCTATTAGCTTGGACAAGGGATGTAAGAGGAGTGGGTAGCTGGGTGCAGGGGAGATGCTTGCCTTGCCTTGCTGTTCCTATATGTTTTTGGAAACACACAGAGCCTATTAGTATTAGTATATAGAGCGGAGGTTCCATAGGACCCTGCAAGGGAAAGGAGCCAACCTAAAACAGGACACCAGGGCTGGTGCTTAGTGGACCAGCTGATTCTGCAGGAAACTAGAACTTTTAATCATCAAGGAGCAGCATCCATAGTATGTGATCTCATTAGCATTTGAAATAGTTTAAAAACCTTTTAAAGACAACTATAAGGTGAGTGATTTACACGTTGACTCTATAGATCACATCACACACGTCACACGTAGACTCTATAGATCGGGAAGTGAGCGAACACATACTGTCACTAGCTCACTTCTTGATATCTCCTTGCAGAGAGCAGTGACTGCCAGTCACCGCTCCCCGCAGGGATTCCCCCCTCCCCTCTCCGATCATCCAGTGCTGACTGGAGGAACGGATGGGGAGGGGGTACAGCTTGCTCTGCTTCTAGATTGTCACGCCTGTATGGACTGGGGTTACGTGGATCGCAGCTGCGGATGCTTCTCAGGTATGGAACCCTGGTTTCACTCTCAATTTAACAGAGAGTTAGGGTTCTTAGCATCACAGCCTCAATTTAAATAATAAGGTGGAATGGCGAGGGTTAATCCTAGCTGTGGAGTACAGTTAGTGAGTAATGAATTAGCAGGACTTAGATGGCTAGACACTGTTATTTGGTATTGGTACAGTTCCCCAGTAGTAGGTTACGCTTTGCAAAACCTCCGGGGCTCCTGGCAGGAGATGGGCGGTCAGGATACCTACTATGAAAAGTTCTAATCAGACGGGGAGCATGGACGTCCGAGGAGTCTTCCCAGGAGTCGTCTAGAGGTCCGTAGCCCCGCCAGCGTATCAAGTATTGGAGACCAGAACCCCGTTTCCTGGAGTCGAGGATCCTCTCCACCTCGTACACGACCTCCCCCTGCACCTCGACCGGAGGAGCCGGGAGTGGTCCCCTGTCGGGGAACGGGCTGGGCTTGAAGGGTTTGAGGAGCGAAATGTGGAACGAAGGGTGTATCTTCCAGTCCGGAGGTAGTATCAGTCTAACAGCATTAGGATTGATCACCTTCTCGATTGGGAATGGACCCACGAACTGCCGGCCGAGCTTCCATGAGGGAATCTTCAGTCGCAAGTTTCGAGTGGAAAGCCACACCATGTCCCCCGTGATGTACGAGGGAGGGGTGGTCCTGTGGGAATCGTAGCAACGTTTTTGTTTCTCCTGTGCTGCTTCCAGGTTGGAGCGGAGAATCCCTGCGGTTTGACTCAGAGTCGAGAAGTAGTCTTCCAACGCGGGGACGTTGTTAGGTAAGAAGGAAGCGGGCAAAGTGTTAGGGTGGAATCCATAGTTCGCAAAGAACGGAGAGACTTGGGTAGAAGCACTGGTTGCGTTGTTGTACGCGAATTCAGGCAGTAAGGAGGACCAGTCGTCCTGGAGATGGGTGCAGTAGCATCGGAGATACTGCTCAAGTGACTGATTAACGCGTTCCGTTTGCACGTTAGTTTGGGGGTGATAGGCAGTGGACATGCGATGGTGTATGTGCAAAGCCTCACAGAGGGTTTTCCAGAACATGGAAACGAACTGGCTGCCCCTATCCGAGATGATCCGAGAGGGCACACCATGGAGCGTGAGGATGTGGGCCACGAAGGCGTGTGCTGTTTCTTTCGCCGCCAGCAATTTTTTCAGAGGGGTGAAGTGAGCCATCTTTGTCAACATGTCAACTGTGACCATGATGGTGTTGGCACCTTCTGACCTAGGGAGGTCGACTATGAAGTCCATAGAGACGGCTTCCCATGGTCTGTTGGGTATAGGTAGGGAGGCAAGCAAGCCATAGGGAGGTCTTCTGGAATGTTTGCTTGTAGTGCAAGTCTTGCAGGTGGCTACGTAGTCTTTTATGGTTTTAGCCATCCCAGGCCACCAGTAGTTTCTCTTCACTAGGTCTAGGGTCTTTGAACCTCCGGGGTGACCCGCTAAGGGGCAGTCATGGTGTTGCTTAATCACCAGGATTTGCAATGGGGAAGGTACGTAGATCTTATCGTCGTAGAGGTATAGGCCCTCGGAATCCCGACGGAGACCAGCGGGATGGGAGGATGGATCCTGCGAGATGCTCTGGAGGAGTAGTTGTTTGAAACAAGTGGTTGACCCGATGAAGCGGTTAGAGGGAATGATGGAGAAAGGAGGGATCTCAGCGTTGTCATCTTCGTTCATGCGGGATAAGGAGTCGGCCTTCTTATTCTGTGGACCTGGACGGTATGTGATGTTGAAGTCGAATCGATCGAAGAAAAGACTCCAACGAACCTGGCGGGCGGAAAGGGTTTTGCAGGTCTTCAAGTATTGCAGTTTGCGATGATCAGTGAGGATGGTGATGGGGTATAGGGAACCCTCCAATAGGTGCCTCCAGTTTGCCAAAGCATCCCTGATAGCGAGTAGTTCTTTTTCGCCAATGGGGTAATTTTCCTCAGCCGGTGTTAGAGTCCTGGAAAAAAAAGCAACAGGGTGCAATGGTTCTGATGGGGAAACTCGTTGGGAGAGTACTGCCCCTAAGGAGAAGTGGGAGGCGTCTACTTCTAGTGCGAAGTAACAGTCTGGGTTGGGCAGCTGTAGGATCGGAGCTGAGGTGTATCTCTCCTTTAAGGCGTCAAATGACAGTTGCGCATCCTTTGACTAGGCAAAGGGAATCTTTGTGCTTGTTAGACTCGTCAGTGGTTTCAAGATCGCCGAGAAATTCTTTATACATTTTCGATAGTAATTTGAAAACCCAAGGAATCTCTGCAGGGCCTTCCTGGAACGGGGGACCGGCCAGGTTCGGATGCAGTCCACCTTCGACTGGTCCATCAGGATCCCTTCAGGTGTGGTCCTGTAGCCGAGGAAGGATATGGAGGGTTGCCCAAAAACGCACTTCTCCAGCTTGGCGTAGAGGGAATGGGCTCGGAGTCGAGCTAAGACCCAGCGGACGTGTTTGCTATGTTCCGCAGGGGTGTCAGAGTAAATCAGGATGTCATCCAAGTACACAACGACACACACATCCAGTAGGTCACGAAAAATGTCATTGACAAAGTGTTGGAAGGTTGCGGGAGCGTTACACAGCCCGAACGGCATGGCAGTATATTCATAGAGACCATACCGAGTTCTGAATGCCATTTTCCATTCATCCCCGGAGCGGATCCTGATCAGGTTGTAGGCCCCTCTGAGATCCAGCTTTGTGTAAATTTTGGAGGTCTGCAACCTTTCGATCAGCTCGTGGGATGAGCGGTAAAGGATAACGGTTTTTCACCGTGATGCTGTTTAGACAGCGATAATCTATTATGGGCCGCAGAGAGCCGTCCTTAATTTTGACAAAAAACATCCCAGCGCTGGCGGGGGATGTGGATGGGCTAATGAATCCCTTTTTCAGATATTCATGCAGGTAGGTTTTAAGGTGTACCAATTCCGGCTACGAAAGTGGGTAAATCCTTCCTGTAAGAATGGGACTGCCGGGGATTAAGTCTATAGGGCAGTCATAGGGTCGGTGTGGAGGCAGGGATTCAGCCCTGCGTTTGCTGAAGACGTTGGCAAAATCAAGGATATGTGATGGGGGCACCCCAGCCTCAGATTCTGTCAGCAAGACAGGGGAGACGGGGTAGCAGGTCTCCCTGCAGTACTGGGACTGCAAGAGGAGCTTTTTCTCCGACCACAATATGGAGGGTTGGTGAAGCAGTGCCCAGGGAAGACCGAGCACAATCGGAAACAAGGGAGATGGGATAATATCGAATACCAGGTATTCTGTATGACCATCACCACATGTCACCAACATAGGTTGTGTTTGGGAGGTCACTGGGCCTGCGGAGGAGGATGAACCATCAATAAAGGTTAAGGACAACGGAATATGCTTAATCACACGTGGTATTTTATTGTTTTCGACAATTCGTGAATTGATGAAATTGCCGCAAGCCCCCGTGTCCACCATGGCGTCATGGTCCCACCGTAGAGTGAGAGGAATGAGAATACAGCGGTTAGAGAGGGGTTCATAATGGTTGACCTTACAAATGTGTGCAACGTTACCTTCTGCCTTTCTCTTGAGGAGTGGACAAGTGGTGACCGAGTGGTCAGGCCCTGAGCAGTACAGGCAAAGGTTTTGGGCTCTCCTCCTCTCTTTTTCAGAGTGGGGCAGAGGACCCCTAATCGCTCCTATCTCCATGGCCTCGTCCTTCGGGGGTGATCTGGCAATCCTACAAGGTGCTGGACTGTAGGTGTAGGCACGTTCCGCCCTTCTTTCGCGGAGGCGACGGTCAATAGCTAAGGATTGTTGGATGAGGTCATCTAAGGATGTGGGCAGTTCCATGCGAGCGATCTCGTCTTTCATCGCATCGGATAGACCTAGGCGGAACTGGTTCCGGAGTGAGATGTTGTTCCATTGGGTCTCCCTGCTCCAGCGCTTAAACTCTGAGATATAGTCCTCAACAGGTCTGATGGCGTTCTCAGCAGTCAGCTGCAGGGATCCTCATAGAGGAGAGACATGGCTTCCAGGAAACAGTTGAAGGGCCCCAACAGCTCCCCTTCCTCTTCTAGGTAAGTCTCAGCCCATGCTCTGGGCTCTCCTTTTAGATAGGAGATTAGGGTGAGTATTTTTACCCTGTCAGAATGGTAGGTGCGTGGGCGTAGTTCAAACATCAAGAGACAGGAACTAACAAACTGGCGGTAGACCTTCCTGTCACTGGAGAAGGGTTCCGGAGGGCAGACCTTGGGCTCTGGACGCTCCCGGGGTGGCCCAGTGTCCTGAACGGCGCGGATGCGAAGAGCCTCGTTCTCCACACGAAGCTCATGCATGGAGGCAGTAAGAGTATCAACCCGTTGGGAAAGGCCAACACGATGTTCTGCAAGCTCCGCTGGATCCATTTTAGTGGGTTCCAATATTCTGTCACGCCTGTATGGACTGGGGTTACGTGGATCGCAGCTGCGGATGCTTCTCAGGTATGGAACCCTGGTTTCACTCTCAATTTAACAGAGAGTTAGGGTTCTTAGCATCACAGCCTCAATTTAAATAATAAGGTGGACTGGCGAGGGTTAATCCTAAAGCAAGCTAATCAAGAAGCTGTGGAGTACAGTTAGTAAGTAATGAATTAGCAGGACTTAGATGGCTAGACACTGTTATTTGGTATTGGTACAGTTCCCCAGTAGTAGGTTAAGCTTTGCAATTTGTAATTCAAAACAGTCCTGATGACAAAGTGTGCAACTGCACTCAGTATACTTGCTCTTTGGAGTTTTGGCAATGGAGGTAGCTGGGGGTCCTTTGTGGTGTCCGGTTGAGACTGGCTGGAGGGCACAATCTGGGGGCTATGGAGGGGCCCAGGAGACCGCAAGCGTTCTGGCTCAATATTGGAACGCCATGCTGTCTCATCTGGGCGTTTAAATAGGCCTATGAAGGGGAAGAGGAGCCGAGGCACGCATTGGCGCACTTCCGCGTTCCATGGTGGAACGCACGCGGTCCCAAAACCCGGAAGTGAGGAGCGTGCGCTCCACCCTGGAACGCAATCGGGCCAGCGAAGGAGCGGCTGGCTGCCGCATCCTCCTTCCTTGCTAGCTGTTGACGGCGGCGGCCGTTACATAGATAGGTAGAGCCCACTGTCAATCAGCCAGCTGGGTGGATCTTGACAGTATTGTAGGGATCCATCCTGGCTGCAGAAATCTCAGTAAATATATACTGAGCTTTAGGTCACAGGAGAAGGATAGTATATGTCCTCCCATGGCCCTATAGAGATCTATGGGATAAAAAGATTACCCCATAGTTCTCTTTTAATATCACTTTAAATTTTAAGCCTTTTTCTCTTACTAATAGACAGGATACGTGCACTGTTAATGGGCAGCTGATCATGCATGCATTTTTTACTTTGTTATTTGGCTTAGACAGAAATGTTAACCTTAAACTAAATTCGGCAGAACCATAAACATGAACGCTTAGTTTACAATGCTACATACAACAGAGAGACACGGGCTTTATGGACTGGAAAATAAGTATGCTTTGTGGAATCCCTAAAACAGTAAACCGATTTATACTTTCAGCAGCTTTAAAAATATCAGCTTGTAGCTATATAGTATATATAATAATTATCTACCGTGTTTCCCCGAAAATAAGACACTGTCTTATATTTTTTTTTGCCTCAAAAGAACACAATAGGTCTTATTTTCGGGGTGGGTCTTATTTTTTTTTTATGTACAACAATCCACACTTATTCATGTAGAAAAGTCTACAAGTATTCATGTACAAAAATATGGTGATCAGGGCAATCAGGGGTGCCGTACCTTTCCAAGAGCAATTTGCTGACTAATCGCTGGCCAGAATGAGTGAAGCGCACTTTCACTATCGATTCCTCACAGGCGGAGTGCATTTGGTATCACTCCGCCTGTGACAGGAGTCGGCGCTATAGAGGAAGCATCGGCTTATGCGGCTCTGCTCACTCCGCTGTTGCTTCCTCTAGCGCTGGCTTCGTTGGCACCGCTGATTCTCTCCTGCCTCTCCCACGGCTCTTCAAGTTCCCCCTTATGCCACCACCGACCCTGGGAATGGTCACAACTAGGTCTTATTTTCGGGGTAGGTCTTATATTTTAGTAATTCCCAAAAATAGTACTAGGTCCTATTTTCAGGGTAGGTCTTATTTTCAGGGAAACAGGGTATCTATCTATCTATCTATCTATCTATCTATCTATCTATCTATCTATCTATCTATCTATCTATCTATCTATCTATCGTATAAACGATACCCATGTAGAACCATAGGCATGTACAGCCACACAAAAGTACAAACACGCACATATATATATATAGTGTGTGTGTGTTTGTATATATATATACATATATACATATATATGTATATATAGATATATATATATATATATATCTATATATACACACACACACACACATACACAGACGTGAGGCATTGTGGATTCTCATCTCTTCAACTGTCCCTTACCTCTTCCAGCAGAGGTACAGTAATGAAGCAGGGAGCCTGGCAGGTGGTCATGTGACCACCCGCCCGGCTTCCTGATTGGTTGAGAAGCCTGGGAAGCCACAGCCACACTTCCTCGCAGCTTCCCAGGCTACAAGGACTATGGCTGTTCAATGTGTCGAATGTAAGTGGCAAGTGCTGCTGTGCTCTGTATCGCTGAGCCAGTCACAGAGAGATCTTTGTGATTTATCCACTGGCTCAGTGACTAAAAACACAGCTCCTGCTGTTGCGGTTTGCGTGTGGCACTCTGGTGATTAGGGTGTGCCCAGGCACACCCCGTGCGCACGCCTATGTATAGAACTGCATTTTATAACCAATAGTGTACAACCTATTCAAATCCTTAGAGCGTATAAATGCTATTGTGTGTGATTCACAGTAAATAATATTCTGATAACAGCTAATTTCTGATTTGTTGTTGCACAAAAAATAGCAAAGAAAGCAAAACATGAAAAAATTATTTTTACTCACAATTTGTTAGCAGACCTAGATTTGTTATGTCAAACTAAAGGATAAGTGGTGTATTTATGAACAATTCACAGAGCAATCATCCTTGTGAAATTGCACATACATTGGTTCTGTGCGAATGAAGGCAAGAACAAATATTAACAGTATATTTTCTTTCCATATTGTGTGTAATTTTAGTTAAATATGGCCACTAGATGGAGCTGAAGAGAATAGGAAAGAAGAATTTACTTCTTATGCTGCTTAATTCCATCTAGTGGCCATCATGCAGTATGTACCAGAAATTACATTTTATATGGAAAGAAAATATGAGTGTGAGTATTACAACATAAACATTATTGTAGGTTCCTGACTTTGTTGGCTCTGCACTTTTATTTCAAAAGGCATAAAAACAACCAACTGCTGTCTGTTATGCATATTGAAATAAAGTGACATTAATTGAAGGAACACATTGCAAGTGCCTCTTTTTACATATTCATTTCATGCAATATTTTATTTCAAGCATTGAAGAAATGTTTCTGAAGAACCTCCCAATTGGCTCGAATTTTGAAAAATGTCCACAGCTGAGATGTCATGAAGTAGCACATTGGTTGCATCAATGGATATACCCATAAGCATATGCTTATGCATGCTTATTGACTTAAGGCGTAGGCGGGAGCCTCACTGGGCACCAAGATTACAGCAGCAGAAATGGATGTGTGAGGATTCAGCTGCTCCATGCTTCTTGATTATCATTGCATGATATGAAGTCAGACTTCCATTCTCTAAAATATCAAAACATGTATTTCTTCAGCTTCCCAATAAACACTTCTAATGAATTTTGCCTCCTACAATATACTTAACAGGATTGACATTAGAGATTATTCACAAGAAAATTTTGCTTTACTTCAACTTTCAACTGACATGTAATGTCACATCAGTGTTACCATGCCATATAAAACAGTCTGGATGCAATATGGCCTCAGGCCATGTGCACAGGTCTTTAAAGGAATAATCTAGCCAGTTTCTATGGTGCAGAGTATAATTTTGTTTAAAGATTTTGTCAGTTATAGAAAGTCCTGGCTTTCTGCACATTAAAACTAAATATTTGTTAAGAAAAGAATTACAACATTTTCAAATGCTTCTCCTTAATGTTTAAAAGTTTTAGTTTCCTAGTTTCCTGCAGAATCAACTGGTCTCATGGTGCCCTAATATCTTGTTCTAGGGTGGTTCCTTTCCCTTGCAGGGTCTTATGGACACAGCAAGGCAAGCCTCTCCCTTGCTGCCTTATCCCTCCTATTTCCTTCTCCCATCTCCAAGCTAGTAAATAGACAGCTGCTGGGACACTGCTCTCCCTTGTGATCTTGTACTGGACAGGAAGTCCAGGGAAGCTAATCTGGGGGAGTTGGAGCCCGCTGTTCAGAAATATGATGACTGTAAGTGCCTCTACAAAAAATACATTATTTGCTGGCCAATGTATATTTGTTTGATGTTGATTTATTGGGCATCATAGTGGAGTAGTGGTTAGCGCTTCTCCCTTGCAGCACTGGGGGTCCCTGGTTTGAATTCCATCCAAGTCACTATCTACAAGGAGTTTGCATGTTCTCCCTGTGCTTGCCTGGGTTTCCTCCGGGTACTCCAGTTTTTTCCCACGCTCCAAAGACATGCTGGTAGGTTAATTAGCTCTTGTCTAAATTGTATGTATATGAGATAGGGACCTTAGATTGTAAATTCCTTGAGGGCAGGGACTGATGTGATTGTGTAAAGCATGTCATAAGTTGTCAGCGCTATATAAATACCTGTAATAAATAAACAATAATGGTGTGAAAGTTTAATAACACTTTATTATCCTTCGATAGAATCTGAGCTGCCCATAACAGGGGCCATTACAATATACATGTTTTTTGCATTGCATTCATGCAGGAAGCCATTAAGCAATTTACAATAAAAGTTTAATTGAAGTGATAATAAGCTGTAATAATTATGCAGTCTTTCCTATTGTTTTCTTGCTGCACATAAGGCAATGAGCTAAAAACAAAACAAGAACTGTTCTTAGACAGGTTGCTTTTTAATGTTAGCTAATGCCCCTCGTCTACTGTCTTTCATAGCCTGAGGAGAAGCAGAAGGCAACTGCAGCGTTTGTACAACTCCAATCTGCCATGGAGGTTTTGGGATTCACGGTGAATGAGCAAAAGGCCATTTGGCGTGTTGTAGCCGGCATCTATCACCTTGGAGCAGCAGGTGCTTGTAGAGGTAAGGGACAAATCTTACAGTCTGAATTCTTCACTCTTGTCAGTTGAATGCTCCTAGATAAACGCATTCAAAGAACTAATGGAGCTAATGCATGTGAGTCTTGAAAAGCCTTCATACTACTCCATAAGTTACAGTCAACCTAAGTTATATAAACAATATATGATTAAGATATATAAATGTTGAGCACATATCCATTCCATGACATTTCATTTAAGTGGAAAACATAATTGGAAAGTTATGTTAAAGCTTTAGATTTCCTTTCACATTTAGTCTCTGTTCACCCTTGTGTGTCTGCCTATTTAAGTGTTTTCTAGCTTGTTTATGTGCTTTTTTAATGCATTGTAATGGGTTTTTCAATTATTTTGTTTTGGCCAATGACAAGCAATATCTAATGTGACATCATTAGGCTGAGTTTCCCATTTATCTGCTTTCTGCTTGTTTTTTGTTGTGTTGTACTGTGTATTTGTGCTTTCTAAGCATACTTTAGTTTATCAAACAAACACTATGTCATAAATAAAGAAATATGTTTACCTTTGTTTAAGAGTGAGGCAGAGTAAGTTCTAATCGGCATACATCCAGTGGGCAATGTCCTCCTGGCGTTTGCAGTGATCCTTGTAATTCAGGTCACTGGGATCTTACACCAATGTCCTTGCCATCACTAGCTGCATTGGTTCTCCCACATGAAGTGTGGTGTGGCCTGCTTTTTCCATCCTCCTATGCAGCCTGGCTAGAAACAAATGTTGGTAGGAGGAAGAGACTAGTGATTATGTGCAGAAATGCACCAGAATTGTGCTGCAGTGCCTGTACATGCATTTGTAATGTGCTCTAATTGAATTCTATGTGGTCAAAAAAATAAACTATGTAACACCAGAAGAAGTACCTGCACCTTTTTCTAAGTCGCATGGCAGTGCAACACATAAGTGAGAACAGGCCACGCAAAAAAATATTGGATTACTCTTGTTGTGTGATGGCCAATATGTGACAAATCTCACAGGTGTGCACAGGGACTTAGGGGGTATATTGGTCTAATAATATGATATACTGTATAATGTGAGAAAGTGGCAAGAAGGACTTGTCATGGGGCCACAATAACAATGTTGGTAAAACAGGCATCTGTCCGGGGCCCACCAGTGCAAGTGATTTGTTGTTGTCTGGCCTCTTGCTATCCAAGCACTGCATCCCAAGTTCCACAACTGCAGGGGCATGAGTTTGTAAATAATAAGAAAAGAGTTTGTAAATAAGAAGAAAATAGCATATTTCTCATAAGAATAGGCACCCACTCAGGAGTGAATGAAAACCCTCTTCTCTTCCATGTGTTGAGTGGGAAGGGAATTGATCCTTTAAAATTACACTGTGCTCCATCTTAAATTAATTAAGCGTAAAAGTCCTGGGAAGGAACAGATACCACCAGATGACTACTAATATTGTTACAAGCCATAAAAAAACTTCTCTGTTACTGGGTGCTAACTTTCTCTGACTTCATGGCTAATATTCCACCCCACTTCCAAACACAGTAAGGCCACAATAAAATAGAGAATCTAAATCAGAGAGGGACAGAGATGAGGTTTATGCATCTGTCCCCCAAGTGACAGAGGTTGGGAAAAACTATAGCACTGCTAGGGGTGCTTACTGTGTGACCTGCTCTTCACAGCCTCTTCTTCAAAATCTTCACTGTTGGGTCCTGTTCCACACATGTGTGCCAAAATATCCATTTATTCCAATGAAGAGAACATAAAAAAGAACCTTTCATTTTATTTATTTTAGGTATTTATATAGCACTGACAGCTTACTCAGCTCTTGACATACTGTACAGTCACATCAGTTCCTGCTCTCGAGAAACTTACAATCTAAGGTACTTATCTCACATACATACACATACTGGGCCTGATTTAGACAGGAGCCAATTAGCCTACCAGCATGTCTTTGGAGTGTGGGAGGAAACCCACCAAGGAGATGGAGAACATCCAACTCAATGCAGATAGTGTCCTGGCCAGGATTCAAACCAGGGACCCCAGTGATGCAAGTCAGAAGTGCTCACAACTAAGTCACTCTGCTGCCATTAAATCTATATAAATAATACTGAAGAGTAATTTGTTGTGTTCACAGCAAGACGTAGGTGAAGTCAAGTGGGTGCCATATGCTTTAAAGGATTAGTTTTGCTTTTACAAAACAATGAAAGGGTGAACTAAATCAGAACACCCTCCTAACCCCCAGTCCCTGGGCTGACACAGGTGGCGGGCAATGCTCATCCTTGCAAATAAGTGCAGAGGGGACCAGACAGTAATTTGTTTTGTTCACAGCAAGCTGTAGGTGAAGTCAAGTGGGTGCCATATGCTTTAAAGAATTAGTTTAGCTTTTCAAAAACAATGAAAGGGTTAACTAACTCAGAACACTCTTCTAACCTCCAGTCCCCGAGCTGACACAGGTGACGGGCAATGGTCATCATTTCAGATAAGTGCAGAGGGAAGCGGGGAGTCATTTTTTTGTGAAAAGATGAACTAACTTACATTACAATAGGTAAAGCTGTCATTTCCTTTACCAATTGTGCTGCTCAGGTCCAGATGTACAGCTCAGATATGTAGAAGCACAAAACATCTGGTGCATTAAGCCCCACCCATAAACAGGCTGCATTTTGAGCAACTGTTGTGCAGTTTTTTTTGTTGTTTTTTTGTAAGCATGTAAATTTTTATTGAAGAAAAAATAATCCTCATAAGTGACATGGCAACAGAAGGACAGTAAATGTCAACATCAGAACGTTATCTTACATACATTTGAGTTGTTCATGAGTCAGCTCCAAAACTGCAAACGAAGACCACGTTGCGTGCAGTTTTTTTAAAATTATCATTACACATTGTGCAGAAAAAAAAAACTGCCCAGTTGATTATTACAATTGGCCAAGAGGTACTGGAGACTGGAATGACAAGGAAATTTACCTACTTCAGCTGTAGCAGCTGTATACCCTTTATAAACCAGAGCAATTTTTAAGTCTTAGCTATGGACCTTTTCATTTACTTAAAAAAGAACGAAAGCCAAACCTTTTTTTGGCTTTTGTCCTCTTTGACTAATGTACTACTGTGACCCAAAGTCAGTATCTAATGGGCTACTGCCCGTTATTTACTGGGATCCACCCCGCTGCCTGATTGACAGCTGGCTCTCTAGAGCTAGGGCTAGCTGTGCCCTCCCCCGTCTTTCCTTCCAATGAGCACTGGAGGAATAGAGAGGGGAATCCCTGTGGGAAGCGGTGACTGACAGTCACTGCTCTCTAAGGCCCCGTTCACACTGAGCGATTTATCGCGCGGTACTTCCCGCGATATCGCGGCTATTTACCGCGCGATATCGCTCTCCAATGCTTGGCAATGGGGCAATGGGGCAAAGGGTCCTGCTGTCGCGGGTCGTGCGTCGCTAAAGCAGGACCCTTTTTGGAGCGGATTTTGCTGCGATTCTAGCTTGCTCAATGCAAGCATTTGCGCGATATCGCGCGACAAATCACGCGATATCGCGCAAAATGCAAAACGCGCGACAAACGCGCGATTTGCGAATCGCGCAGTGTGAATAATTTTTGCTCCCCTTTAAAGCCCCTTACAGCCCCTTAAAGAAGAAGACAGTGAGCTGAGCAATCAGGGGTTCATGATCGCTAAGCTCTCAATCTATAGATGAAGCAAGACTTTATTTTTGTATTATTGTTTGTAAAAATTATTTTTTATGTATAAAACTTCCCCCCCCCCCCAAAAAAAAACGTTTTCAAATTTTACCAGTGTTAGTTTTAAAACAACATATTTCTAAAGCTGCAAAAGTGACATTCATCCCCTGTAATTTATAGCACCTTCACCTACAGTAAATATTTGGTGAAAGTAGGAAGCTTTCTAAATATGCCCCATATTTAAAAAATGACTGTTTTAAAAAAGTTGACAAATGTACTATACTTCTGGTACAGAATATGGCAATGTTATTTACTAATTAAGTAATGGTGCACAAGTCTATTTTTAATGCATTCTTACAAAAATGAATACAAATGAAAAAAAAATTAAAACATAAATGGTAAATAAATAAAATTAAAATAACAGCTAATGCGAGAAGGGAGGAATACGGTTATTAGGGTTGATTAAGGTTATTAGTTATTAGGGGTTCAATAGATGCTCTGGCACTCTCAGGTCTAACGAAATGGAACTTTGTTCCGTTCGTTTTTTTGGGTCTGGCCGGAGTTAGGGCAACTGGGTTTAAACTGACTCGTTCATTTAGAACCAACTGCCCATGGACTAGCATTTGGCATTTGATTGGTTCTGCATGAAAAATTGACAGGTGGACCCAATCGGACCATCCGTGTGAAAGTTGCCTAACTGATGTTATGTCCTTTTTCTATTTAATGAATATTGCTGCAGTGTATTTATAAGCAATCTCTGCAAATATTACTTGTTTGCAGAGTTTGTTTATACAAGAGCCAGTTTCCACGCTCCTGCAGCATAGACATTACCCAGATGTCAAAATGACAATTAAAGCCTGGTATACATGGTTAGAATTTGTTATAAAAGTTTGTAAAAAAAAAATCTCCTCAGAAAATTTTATAATGAAGTATGGAATAATGGATTGAATGAAGTTTCCTTAAAGGAGAACTATGGGGTTAGGGCTTTTCTCCATAGTTCTCCTTAGGGTAACGGGAGGACACAAACTAGCGTCCTCCCATCACCCTAAGCTCAGTATACTGAGACGCCACAGTATACCGCGAGATACAGCTTGCAGTATACTGAGACGCCGCAGCTGAAGCGGATCCCGACAATTATGTCTGGATCCTCCCAGCTGCATGAGTGACAGCTGGCTCTGCCTATCCAGAGGCAGAGCCAGCTGTACCCGCCCCCTCCCCCGTCCATTCCGCCAGTTAGCGCTGGAGGATCGGAGAGGGGAGGGGGGAATCCAGCCACTCCCCTGTCACGGCAGAGAGCTGTGACAGGATCGAGAAGTGAGCGAACGCCGGTATGTGTTCACTCACTTCCCGATCTACTGAGCCGACCTGTGACAGTCTCATTGTCACAGGTCGATAGAACTATGAGGTGAGTGAAAAGCCCTCACCTCATAGTTCTCCTTTAATGAAGACCAAATTCACTGTAATGCCCCTTACATACCTAAGACAAAGAGCCAACACATTCATAATGAAAAAAAACATCACCTTTAATTATATAGGTGTATTAAGACATACATCCACAATCATTTATTCTCTAAATTGGAACACCCTATCCAGATAAATAGTTAAAAAGATTTAAATACGGATCCTGGAAATTGTAACCTTGTTGAAATTTTTGTTGTTGATGAAAACTCTATGTTGTAACATCGAGTAAAAGCCAACGAGTCCACGTGTGATTAAAGCCAGTTCAAATATAACAACTTGTATCAAAATGTATCAGAAATACTTTTTCATTTGTATCTTCATCATGTAATAAATATTATTTTTTTCCCTTGATATCCTTTATTCTTTCTCCTGCAGATGGTTAAATAATACCCAAACTCTTTGTGTAACAAAACTCGAACTGCTTAACTCCATATATGCAGAAATTATGATGAGCCCGGAATCTATGCACGGACCTGATCAGGCCGCCCGTCTAAAAAGGGTCCCTAGAATTTCATAGAGAACAATTTTACATCCTGCGCCTTAGATTTTTTTTTTTGGCACTGTGGCTGAAAATTATCACCAATTTGACATTACCTATTAAAAAAATGAATGAACATCCCAAAAACGTCCGTGTATACTCATCATAAGACCCAGTCTGTTGCAGGAGCTCTGACAGCACTCTTGTAGAAATAAGCCTGTGGCTTCTGTATAGGCTAAGCCTGCAATTTAGTAAAAACTGTCTTTGCACAGTCAGGTGCCCTTGCTGCTTAAATAAAGGCTATTTTCAAGTGCAAAAGTGAATGAGACAGGTGGCACCCCATAGTTTGAAGAGGGCAGCTGATTGGTGCCATCTGTTGCTAAAGAGATACTAGATATTGCATATCGTATCTTATATCTAAATATTGTAAATTTAGCCAAATCCACTATGCTAGTTTCATTGATGTTTACCATATATTCACAGGCATTTAGTGCATTTTTAATATAGTGAATGATCTGTCAGTAAAGGTTCAGACTGGTAGATGGGCAAAAATGCAGTAAATTTGCTGTCATGGTGTAGCTAATATTTAGTAATAACGCAGGATGTGGAAGCTTCCCATTTAGCACACAGTCTGATTGTCCTTGGAATTATCATATCTTTTTATGTAAATATGATTAATTAGTGGCTGTTTATCTTTAGAAATATGTATTTAATAATCTTTGGCTTACAGATATACAAAACCACTTATTCATTTATATGAAGTTCTGTTAATGTATGCCGGGCCATTTCCTGGGAGTACAGCTCTCACAGCGAAAATGAAACATTAGGAATAATTGCTGCACGTAAATCACAGAAATGTTCAAAACTGAAAAAAAAGACCATAATGCTTAAATCACAGTATGGAGACAAATAGAAAAATGTACTTATCCTGCATGTAAAATGTGCATGTTTGGATATAGTGATAAGGATGGGTATAGTGAAGGAGGTGTGATGTGGACAATGGTCAGAGAACAAGAACTGCTATGTGCAGTCAAAGGTCAGGGTACTGTTTGAAACATTCCTACAATTGTGATATGCAACATAATGGAAAATAATGTTTTCCTCAGGAACAAACCTTTGCAGAACAAGGAGCACATTTTTCCTATATTTATTTTCCTATATTTTTACAACTAAGCATCACAATTATTACATTTAGCATTCAATGTAAAAAACAATCAGCATTTCCTGTCATTGCATAAGGAACACCATCTTTAGTATAACACCTCTTAGAGAAGAGCAAAGCTTCATACTAGGGAAAAATGTGTACCGTATTTACACACATTTAGAGAGTTGTTCACTAATGGGCTGAAGGATCCAGCTGTAACTTTAGCTTATCCTTCGGCTCACTTCGGCCACCGAACCGAAGGGCTGTTGTACGGGCTATTTACTAGCAGGGGTGTCACCACTAGCTCCGCCAAATTGTTAAAAAATTATATTTTGCCAGCATCTGCCAGATTCTTCATTCTGCAGCGGGAGCTCGTCATGAGAGGTCGGGTCGGCGGGCGTCGTTATTTTTTTAAACTGTCTTTTATTTATCTATTTTATTTAGCTGAGCCGTCGTCGTGGACAATTTTTTTTTTAAATAAAGGACTTGTTAAAAATAATTTTTTGTGTTTTTATTTCAATTAAAGGATTTTTTTTATTAAAGTCTCGCCTCTTTTTTAACATTTACCCTAACCCTTTAGTGAATGGGTAAGGGTACATGTACTCCTTACTCATTCACAAGGGGGGGGCACATCTGGGTGCCCCTTTATTAAAGTGGTACCCCTATGTGAATAAGCCCCCCCTGCCTGCACCCCCCACAACCAACGCCCCAGGGCTTGTGGGGAAGAAGCCATTGTCCCCATCGGCACGGGGACAAGGTGCTTTTGCAGGGGGGGTGACCATGGAAAAGCACCCAGTTTTGGGGCCAGTGCTCGGATCAAGGATCTGGTTGGGAATTTTAGGGGGGACCCCACTTTTTGTTCCTCATTTTTGGGGGTGACGTTCCTCAAAATTCCTATCAGACCTTAAGGACCTAGTACCCAGATAGCAAGCAATTGCGCTTCAAGTTTGAAAATGACTTGCTAAAGTATTGAAGACTTGCCAAGCTTCACAATTCTGTTGCACAATTACAGCAAGTCTGCATTGCAAGTCTCCAGATCAACGTGCTTTGCAAAAGTGCTGTACACTTGCAGAGCTCTTTCTGTAGACTTTGCTACAAATTTGCTACAAATTTAAAAAGTGTCAACTAGAACTTGTGCTGGAAGTGTTCTGCAAGTCTACAACTTGCCAGGGTATGTGTGCAGCAAGTTAACAAGAATTACAATTTAACCCTGCCACAAGTTTGTGGCAAGTTATATTGCTATCTGGGTATGACTTTAAGTGGGGAACCCCATGCACTTTTTAAATTTCTTTTAACTTGAGGTCCCTCCTAAAATTCCTAACAGACCTAAAGGGCCTGGTATGACTTCTGGGGGGAACCCCACACTTTCTTTTTTTCAAGTAGGGGTCCCTCCTAACTTTCCTTCCAGACCTAAAGGGTCTGGTATGGTTTGGGAGGGGGACCCCACTCTGTATTTTTTTTTCTTTTCTTTACATTTGTGTTAACTATTTTTATAACATTTGTATTTATTTTTCTAACTTTTACATCTATTTAAATATTTTTTAACATTTTAAATGTTTTTTTAATTTTGTTTAATTTTTTTTCTTCTACTCCCTACCTCCGAGGTAGCGACCAGAATAGCCGAGCCGAATGCCGTTCGGTGGCATTCGGCTATTTACTCACTGCCAGAAGTTAGATCGGCTGAGTCGTACTGTTTCTGCACTTCGGCTCAGCCAAACGTGCAGAGCACCCCCCATTTTCTCTGCCCCACATAAAACAATACACCCCCCATATTCTCTGCCCCCCCATAAAACAATCTACTCCCCCCATATTCTCTGCCCCCCCATAAAACAACATACTCCCCATGTTCTCTGCCCCCCACATATAACAATATACTCCCCCTTCCCCCTTACGTACACACAAAAATAGAAGCCCCCTCACCTGCTTATGTTTTTGCAGGGAGGAAGCTGTGAGGAGGCACATCATTCCCTGGTGATCTAGTGGGGATTGATAAGGTCTGGTGCAGACCTTACCAATCTATAATTTCTTTGTTCCTTTTGGCCGGAGCTCTGAGCTGCGGCTGAAAGGAACAGAGAGTAGCACAGCCAGTATCAGCTATGCGGCCTGCATCTGACAGAGATGCAGACCGTGTAGCTGCTCAGGCAAGTCAGGTACGCGGTCCATGACCGCGTACCTGACATGTCAGCTGGCTGTAGGCCACATAGTACCGACTCGCTGGCCACAATTGGCCCGCGGGCCGGTACTTCAAGACCCCTGGTCCACAATCTCAATACAAATAAGTAAACTAAACATGAGATGATGAACAAATAAGCTCCATTTTTGTTAATAGGGAATCCGACACTTCAGAAAGTGTAAAAATCATAACAAACTTGCAATTATTTTACTTTGAAGAGGACAACAATGTTTTTAAAGGATGGAGTACTATAAAGGATCCATAAAGGCCTAAAAAAAGTGATCTGCTCACATGGTTTCTTTAAGGGCCTATTCACACTATAGTTTTGCTCCAAACACGTGGGATATGTCCATTTAGTACACGCTATCACGCAACTCAAGTTACCACACTAGGTGCACTGGGGTGTTGCAAGTCCATTGGTTCTTGTTGCCATTGATTCTGTGTTGCAGCACTACGCAATGCACGGTACTGGAATGACATATGTTGTATTGCTGTGTGGTAAAAAAAAGTAATGCATACATTACTTTTCTTCACCTCACAGTGATGCAACACATGTTGTCATTTTTGGCAGAAGCAAAGTCTCTTCTGCCCAAAAAATTCTTCCTCTCTTCCCCCAGCTCAATGCAGTGTACACTATGTGTGCCCATTCACTGCATCTCTAGGATGCCTTAAATGGGCCTGGTGCTGGGAAATATGGCCATCCAATGGCCAAAGAGAACCCGGAAGTGTTGGCACTAGATTTTGTGGCATTGGGGGACAGAGCTGAAGACAGAACATTGATCTAACAGCACTGGAGAAGGGCACACTTGTAAGGTAAGATTGCCATATTGTGCAAGTATACTTTGCATACTTGCACATTGGGACAAAAAATCTAAATATTTACAAAATGTTTTCCTTACTCATACTCTTGTAGATTAGCTACTAGAGTGGTTTAGTGCAATTATGATTTATCTCTCATAACAACTTTTGAGATAAGATATTGCAATGTATAGACATTGCATTGTTTTTAATGAGTTGGGCGACTCATAGGGGGTGATTTACTAACCTAAACACACGCACGCACTAGGTGCGTGTGATTTTTACACAGCCAAACGTATTTATCAACCAAAAAGTCTCTAAAAGCATATTTCCACTAATGCCATATATGGAAAAATCATGCACATGATGCATATATAATGCTGCTTCACAGTTTAGACAAAAATGGTTAGCTCATGCATTTACATTCCTGCATTCATCAACGCAAGCAACACAATGTAGAGCTTATTTAAACAACATCACCTTGCAATTCATGCAGGGCTTTGCACAACACACCTGCTGGGTGTGTACACACTACAAAGGTGTCTAGATTCCACCAATAGATCAGGCTGGGAGGGAACACACTACAGAGGTGTATACTTGTTCGTGGCGTGTTTATAAGGTTAGTAAATCAAACCCATAGAGTTTGATATACTATACGAAAAAAGGGTGTTTAGTTTGCATGGGAATTTTTCTTTAGCTCAGTAATTAAGGTTCACTTTGCAAAAAGTATATTTGCTTACACAAGATTGGATAATAGACGTCGTCAGAGCTTCACCTCATTCAAAGTGTAAATTCCCTTGCAAAGTGAACAGCCTATTTGCTTCAAGTAAATAAATATTTGGTTATTTGTACTTGCTGATTATATTACAAAATTGGGTATTTTAAGGGGAGTGATGCACTGAGCTTTCTTTCTTGTTTATCTAAAAAAATACAGAAGGTTCTGTGTAAAGATTGTATGTGGTGTAGCCTGCCACTTTGTGATTTATAGACAATTGCACAGGTTGGGTGCAATATGATGGAAGAGCAGCAAATGATTTAGTTCAGTGATGCAATTGGCTGAGTAACATAAATAATGTTTGCTAAAGTTTCTTCCAAACAGATGTGGGTATGGCTTGTAATTTATCATATTTACTGCATCACTTCTGAAAATGTTTGCTTGGTAAGTTGAACAATAACGTTTCCTGGCTCCTAAAGGTCTTTCCCAGACCTAACTGACTGACTAAATATGTATTTTCAAACCGGTTTGTATCAGAAATCATAAAAATGTTAAAGTACATTATGCAGTGGAGTATACAGTATGCTTGCTACATGACACCTTTGGATCTATATGTAATTTTCATCCTTCCAAAAAAGTGGACAAGGAACAATTTCTTCCATAGCTATTCATTAATTTTAAAGCAGTTTTAAAGAACTCCAGGAAAATTTTTTTCTTGACTCTTGCAGTGGGGCTACCCTCACTGCAAGGGTTAAATGCTCGTTTTATCCAAGTTAAAGAATAACAAAGGATTACCCGGTTATCCCTTCCACCTCGCTCCCCCTATCTCTGAGGATTGGGTGAGTATAACTTTGTTATTTTTAATCCTAGACAAAAACAAGCACTTAACCCTTAGCCCTTGCAATGTGGGAGTTCTGCTTTAATAATGATGTTTGCCTATGTCATGTTACTGCTGCAGCTCAAATTATGTGCTCTTGAACTTCATTTGGGTACAGCCTTAAAGCCCCATTGAACCTTCAGTTTAATTCAGCTTAATGCATTCCAGGTGCAATTAAGCAAATGTGTTGAATGTCATACAGTTTGTTTTCTTTCTATAGCAGCTACAAATGAATTGAAAAGTATCCTGCCAGCAGCAGCGAAGTGGCACCCTTGCTAACTGTGTGGAAGCCATGCTCTCTCTTCAGAGGTTTGAAATATCACCTACTGAGTCAGACTTATAGAGAAGCTCTGCAATCAGCAAAGCTCATGCTCCCTGCTGATTGGGGAGTTCTAGCTTTGTCTTTGCAGGGGGAGTGTCACACCTCTGAAGAGAGATGACTGATTACACACTGAGAGCAAGGGTCCCATTCTGCACTGTGGCGGCAGCAAAAAGGCCTTTCTACTCAGGCTGTGGTTTGTGTGCATTTAAGGTGACAAGTTTGCTGCCTAATACAAGCCATAGACAGCACTCCTCTTTAGATGGTGTCTAAGTAACAGCTACCAAAATAAAATCATAAGCAGAAAATCCATCTGGATGTATAATACCAATAAAAATACAAAACATATAAACAAACACAATTAGTCACATGCAAATGTAAACAAATGCTCATGTGTGCAATCTTACTAAAATATATAATCAAGGTGCAAAATCCATTCTATCAAACTGCAATTCATAAAACTGTGCACATCAAAATATTGTGTAAATGTGGTAACCGGAATCAATGTTCAAAACTCCAATATTCTCACCAGTATCAAAGATGAGCTAGCTAATGCACCTCTGGCAAGCTTCCATATGAAGGTGTGCCCCAGTTTTACGAGTGGGGGTGGGGGCTGTTTGCACAGCTGGATAGGTCTCCAGGTGTTGGACCTCCTTGGCTTTCACTGTGCATGATACTTCCTTTAGGGCACAGTTCTGGCCATTGAACTCTGTACATAACACACTCCTGACTGCTGTACTTTGTATTTTACATAATCCTAACCCCTGCACTCTCCACACAACACACTCCTGGCCCCTGCACTCCCCTCTGCATAACCCCGGCACCATATTTCAGTGATTTAAAAAAATAAAAATTGTGAATGAAAGTGAATGCCAAATTTATAATTGATGCTAAAAAGGTAGAACAAGTTTATATTTTTACAGGGACATTTGGATTTCATTTTTCAAAGTTTTCTTTAAACCTTTGGGTTTTCTATGTTATTTTCTTAAAAAAGTGCATTGCACCCTGGTAATCTTCCTTGTTGTTTCGGTAGATCTCCGAGGTTGCCTACCTCTGCTCTAACCACTATTCCTGATCTCTTGCATGCCAGCAAGGCACTCCCCATATTTTTCCCATGACAGGTTTACTTTAAGAAAACTCTTCAGGTGAGAGAGGGTTTGCCCGTGGAACCAGTAAATGGGGGAATTAGTGATTTTATGAATGTTTTTTTTCCCCAATGTTAAAGTGCAGAGCGGAAAAGTACAAACTACATAACACTTGGCCATCGTTTATGTTTGTGCATTCAAAGTTATGGAATATTGAAAAAAAAAATACTTTTAACATTCACAGAAGCTGTAATCAGAAAAAAAACGATTCAAGTGTAACACTACAAAATCAATAAACATCAAAAGGAAAACGAAGCAGAAAATTATATTGATGTTTTAACATATTAACATTTGTGCTCCACATGACAAAGGTGACCCCAGTCCAAGCAATTACGGTAACCTCCCGAGATCTGAGTATATTACCACCATCAACAGTGTGACAACATACTGAAGTTAGTGGCAAGTTTTTAAAGACTCATTTCACAACAAAGGGGAACATATTTATCATTGGATATTTCATATATTTTACATTATGGAGAGAGCAGCAGGAGAAGCGAGACTAACATATTGTAGTAAGAAGAATGTGACTTCATGGTGGGTAAGAACTCTTTCACATAAGGGACAAGATAGGAAAGTAATGTCAAACACAACCATCATGAGGACAACATTGGTGATATTGAGAGGTTTATTAATGAATCTAGGAGAAAGGAAAATAAGCACAGTGGTTTAAAGTTTATTTTGTTTATTTTATTTATTTATTTTTATTATTCTTGCGCCGTCATTTTTCTTTTTGTAGTTCGAAATATACTATATTGCCAAAAGTATTGGGACGCCTGACCATCCTTCCAGAAGCGCATTTGTGCGATCAGGTAGTGATGTTGGACCAGGAGGCCTGGCTCGCAATCTCCGCTCTAATTCATCCCAAAGGTGTTCTATCGGGTTGAGGTCAGGACTCTGTGCACGCCAGTTAAGTTCCTCCACGCCAACTTGCTCATCCATGTCTTTATGGACCTTGCTTTGTGCACTGGTGCGCAGTTATGTTGGAATAGGAAGGGGCCATCCCCAAACTGTTCCCACGAAGTTGGGAGCATGAAATTGTCTAAAATGTCTTGGTATGCTGATGCCTTAAGAGTTCCCTTCACTGGAGCTAAGGGGCAAGCCCAACCCCCGAAAAGCAACCCCACACCATAATTCCCCCTCCACCAAACTTTACACTTGGCACAATGAGGTCAGACAAGTAACCTTCTCTTGGCAACCGCCAAACCCGGACATGTCCATCAGATTGCAAGACAGAGAAGCGTGATTCGTCACGCCAGGGAACACGTCTCCACTTCTCTAGAGTCCAGTGCCGCATTTTTTTCCACTACTGCACTTGACGCTTTGCATTGCACCTGGTGATATAAGGCTTGGATGCAGCTGCTCTGCCATGGAAACGCATTGCATGAAGCTCTCTATGCGCTGTTATTGTGCCAATCTGAAGGCTACATGAAGTTTGTAGGTCTGTAGCTATTGACTCTGCAGACAGTTGGCGACTTCTGCGCACTGTGCGCTTCAGCATGCGCTGGCCCCGCTCTGTCATTTTACGTGGCCTACCACTTCGTGCCTGAGTTTCTGTTGTTCCCAGTTGCTTCCACTTTGTTATAATACCACTAACAGTTGAACGTGGAATATTGGAAATATGGTGCTGCGTTATGATTCACATTTTCATTGCCTTGACACTAAGTAGATGAGAATTAATTCCTGGACTTTTAATAAAATGTGAGGCTCTCTGACCCTTGTTTGGTTTATCAATGGACAAAATAGCATTGTGCATCTAGAATAGTTCCACAGGCTTATTCAGTAAATCAACATCAACAAAGATGTGAAAAATTTAGCAACTCAGGGTAGCGAGTTAGAAAATGTTTGTTAGAGTTGACTGCAGTAAATTGAAATCTGATTGGTTGCTCTGGGCACTTTGTACATTGCACTTTGCAATTATTAATTAACCTCCTAGTTCGTTGTATAACATTTTGCACAGAGGTTTACTTCTCTGATTTCTGTTTGCCATGGCAGAATCTGCAATGTAAGACTAATGAGGGCAAATTCTGTTAAATTAGGGCCTTGGTATATCCTCATCAATGGTAGCCTCCCGAACTTTGGTACTGAAAATGTTAATGGATGTGTGTTTGATGACACTCAGTATATTTTTATGTACAGTGAACATACAGATAGTGAATGTTTTTTTACGGTTTAGCTTTTAAAGCACAACTCCAGCCTTACCTTTGGCTTGCACAGTTTTACAGGCTCTTTTTCTGTACTGAAATTGCTTACTCTGATTTCACTGCACTTTCACTAGAGAGAGCCCACTTCATTCCCTGGCTGGAGGATGTCCAGTCTGACTGTCCCCAGCCTCCACTTTTCATTTATTTTGATTTCAGGTCTTTTGGTCATGGAAGCTCAGCATCACATGTGGGCATTATCTAGGGCAGTCTGCGTGCAAATGTAGTCTGCCTAGGAACACTCACGCCTCCGTATTGACATCTACACATCAAGGCATTTTGATCATTGTAAAATAAATAAAATTAGTATAAAAGGCACTTAAGTTTAATTTAGCAAAATATAAAAGATGTGGTTACGACGATTAAATAGATACCCAACATGCCCAGGTTAAAAATAGTACCCAAAAAAGTCCATAGACGACGATTTAAGAGCCCCTACAGGTCATGAGTTTAGAGATACACATAAATATTAGCCCTAAAATGATTGCTCTCACTTTAGCGTGTGCGGCGATACCCAACATGTGTCGCGTGATCAACGCTTTCCACCTGACGCATGTTTACGTGAATATGCACATATTCACGAGGGCAGGGACTTTAAAAACTTTTACAATAATTTTTACATTTATTTTTTAAATATTTTTTAACACTGTTTTTTTTCTTCTATTTACTTTAATTGCTATCACATAGGGGAGCTTACAAGCTCCGCATGTGTTAGCATATTGGTGGTGACAGGTCCTCTTGAAGGTGAAGCATCACCTTTCCACTTTAACCCCTTCATGACTGAGGCCTTTTTTTTTATTTTTTGCACCCATGTTATATTCCACATTTTAGGCCTGAAAATTACTTAAAACCCCCAAACATTATATATTTTCTGAAAGCCAAGACCCCAAATAATAACATGGTGGCAGTTGAAATTTTGCGCAATATTAGTGCAACTCCTTATCCCCAAAATGTAGTGATAAATGTACTTAAATGCCCAAAAACACAATAAAACCCCCACTATTTACATAAAATATAAAAGATGAGGTTACAACGAGTAAATAGATACCCAACATGTCCAGGTTAAAAAATTGTGTGCGTCCGTGAAATGGCGACAAACGTCAGTACCCCAAAAAGTCCATAGACGACGCTTTAGAAGCCCCCCACAGGTCATCAGTTTAGGGATACCCAAAAATACTGGCTCTAGAATTATTGCTCTTATTCCGGCATGCGCGGCGATACCCAACATGTCTAGTGCGTTCGTCATTTTCATATGTAGGCGCACCCGATATGTGTTTATGTGGGGGCGGGGGACTTTAAATTTTTTAAAATTATTTTTAGATTTATTTTATATAATGTTCATTTTAAAAACTGTTATTTTTTTAACCTTATTTTAATTGCTATCACATAGGGGGGCTTCCAAGCCCCCCATGTGATAGCATATGGTGGTGACTGGTACTCTTTGCAAATTGATGCTGGGGGACCAAAAGATCCCTAGTGTCACCTTTACACTCCAAATAAGCTATTGAAGGGCAAATCGAACGTCAATAGCTTATAGCTGGGCTTCAGGAGCCCAGCACTGACAGCTATGGGACCGGAAGTGATGCAATCTGCATCGCTCCCGGTCCAATAGAACAGGGAGGGGATCAACGAACGGAGGTTCATCCATCTCCTCCCTAGCTCCCCCCCTGACACAAGAGAAACCAGTCCCAGGCCGGTAGGAGGGGCAACGGAGCCCAGGAAGCATGGTGGGGGTGTTGAGCGGGGGGCTGTAGAAGCAATCTGGCGACAGCTGAGCCGCCAGAATCGCTTCTATTGTAAAGCCGATAGTCCGCTTTACAAGTTTTAACCAAAAGCCGCCGGGGGTCTGTTTAAACAGCCCCGATGCTAGCGACATACACTGTACGTCGTTAGTCGTGAAGGTGTTAAATAAGCTATTGAAGTGCAGATCACACTTCAGTAGCTTACTGCACAGGTTTGGGAGCTGAGCAATAACAGCTCAGGGACTGGAAGTGATGCAGTATTCAGAACCAGAGGTCTTGCTGCACTCCTTACTGGAATATACCAAGAGGTGAATGGGTGGGTGCTTGCAGTGACCACAGACGGCACCGTGAAAATGCGAATGAGGAAATAATGTCACCAGCACACCTTAGTAGTAGTAAAGCAATAGTCCATTTAATGACACATTGCCATTCAATGTAAGCGATTTCGGGGCCTCAGGCCCATTTCTGAGCCTGATGAAGGGAACCCCCTGAGGCCCCGAAAGCGCTTGCATTGAATGGCAATGTTTCATTAAATGGACTATTGCTTTACTACTACTATGGTGTGCTGGTGACATTATTTCTTCATCGGAAGTGATGCAATACACGTCGCTCCGAGACCCATAGCACGGGGAGGAGAACAGTGAATGGACATTCGCTGCTCTCCTCCCCCGATTCCCGACTACACCCAAGATGCCAGTCCCGGGCCCCCAGGAGGTGAAGCGGTGTCCGGGAAACATGGTGGGGGTGTCGGTCGAGGGGCAAGCACTTTACCAGCCCGCAGAAGCAATCTGATGGCAGCTGAGCCACCAGGATCACCTCTATTGTAAAGCCGACAGCCGTCTCTACAAATGTTAACACAGTCTGTTTAAAAGGACCCTCTGCCAGTGACGTACTATGTACGTCACTGGTCGATAAGGAGTTAAATATTTGATGATGGTATCCTTATATAATTTGTTAATATGGGTTCACTTAGCGAAACAGACTTAACAGAAAGATGTATAAGGCTGACCTAAAAACACCAGATTCTGCAGTTTCTTGGATTTCTGTATATGTTTTGTGGGTGGGAACTCAGATTAGTATGGGTGCAAGGTCAGCTTCTGTATCTTAGGCTGTGACAACACTGCCTTTTACCACTTTCAAGTGTAACCATGTTGCTATAGATTTTTCTCTCTTCAGGCTACTAAAACTCAGTGCACCTGTATGGTAAACTAAAGGCTGAGCTTCTGCATGGTGGGAGCATGAGACCACAGTACAGTTTCTCTGGCAGTGCCTCCAAAAAGTTGAACCTTGTGTAGTGCAAGTGGGACCCCCAGTTGAGATTAACCTTTTCTCCAGGCATAGTGCTCACTTACCTGTATCCCTTGCAGTAACAACAGTCCAGTCTATGGATGTCTTTTTAAGGTTTATTGCACAACAAAGGAGAAAGAGTAGCATATCTTCTCAAACTGACTGTCCCTGGATGTAGCTCGGATATCTTCTGTATACAGCAGAAAGAGGTAGCAATACAACGGAGGTTTCAATGGTTTTTTCTGTTCCAGGTGATGACTGCAGTATCAGGCCACATGTTAATCTAATATTTCTTCTGCTGCTGGATCAGCATGGGTGAGGTCACAGACCAGTAGAGGTTCAAGTTTAACTCCATTGATCCCATTGATACCCCGTAGCAGAAGCATGGGTTATGTCTTCATTAATCAGGTAGCACATGATGGCCCAAGGGGACACTAAACTCGGGCCAAAGTCCAGTTCCAGTTATAGTGTGTCTGAGCCAGGGATGGGGCAACAAGATATTTACAAGGACAATATGGTGCTAAATGTGAAAAATATGGAAACAAATTGTAATCGCATTTTTTATTTTTATTACGCTCAAGCATTGTTTGGTTTCCCTTTCATCCTTTTTTCATTCCCAAACAGGAAAACTTCTGTTGCTAAGGATTTTAGGAAATCTATGATATCAGCTGAAGTTAGTAAAACAAAGTGTACTTTGATACTTTGAACACTTCCAGATAGACGATAATTTAGGATTTGGGGAACCTGAAGTGATGCTAAATAATGGCAAGGCCACTGAGTGAAAATTCTGTTTACAAAGGCAGGTGTTGTTGATAAAGCATACATGCTGCTCAGCAAGACTATATTAACCATAAGCAACACTTGAGATCTGTACTTTAACGCAAACATGTTTTACTGCTTTGTTATTTTATACTTAATACATGGCTATAATTTTGTGCAGCAAGATATTTATTGCTTTTCTCTACATGGTTTGCAGTACGTTTCATTTCAAGTTTTTCAAGCTTTTCAACCAAATGCAGGAAAAAAAATAGTTTACTGTTTCTTTCTAGTTCAGTGAAAAACACAGGATGTCACTTTAAGCAAAATTGGCCATGCTTTCCTCTGGATCAACTGCAGCTTTACAGTGCTGAGGATGAAAGTTTTTTCTTTTTTTCTCTTTTTGTCTTTTGATTGAACTCAAAGGACATATGTCTTTTTTTCAACTTGACTAACTTGATACAACCTGGCCAAGAAGTGAGAGGAGATTTCTGGAAAAAGGACAAAGCTTGACAAACCAGACAGAAATTCTGAACCTTTCTTAAACTGTATAAAACGTTTTGGCTGAAATTGTTTTTAATGTACAACTCTAGCCAAAACGTGTTTCTGATAATGTGAGAAATAATTAGATTTTCTTTTAGGTTTTATTACGGTCTGTTTCTCCTTTTTGGGTGGCAGGGGATCAGGAAATGAATGGAACTCTTTTTAATTGGGACAGAGACAACAACAAAACATTTTTATTAGAGTCTAAAAAGATCAGAACCTCTGCCAGAATTTTATTGTTGTCTTTGCTTTGCTGTCCTGGTGACCTTCTCATTTCTTGTCCTGGTGTCCAGGTGTGAAAAGTGAGCAGAAATCATCCCATTGGGGACATAGAAATCATTACAAATCTGACAATATTTCCACCTCTTCCCTAATCTGTTGCCTTAAATTGGACTTCCATGATTCAATGTTTTATAACTACAAACAGAGCAATCTGGGAGGCGCATGTGCTTTACTTTTATGAACACAACGCATACTTTTGTGTACTTGACAACTTTGCAGAATAACCTGTTTCTATAGTTTCAAATAAATAAGAGGACGTTATAGGTTTAGTTGATTAGGGCCCTCACAATTTCACACATAATTCCAACTTCATGTTGTTTAGGCACATGTATTTTGTTAATGAAAAATTGGATTGGCCTTAGCTGTCAGAGGAACAAAAGGTGCAGGCATAATTGAAGGTACTCACCTTTGAAATCAAGCCACAACCTTCCAGAATCTTTGTAAGTGGTTTGCTTAGTTTCAAAGGGAATCTTTTCATGTACAAGCGAAATACATCTCTCAAGCAGCTAAGGAAAACAGCATTGCCAGGATCTGATTAATCTTCATGAACCTGAACTATACAAGCAAAAACAAAAAAGAAAATCCAATACCAAAAACTAAAGCAGTTAATTTGGATTTTAAAAATAATACTTTCAGCACTTTGTAGCCAGACATTTGAGAAAAAGCAAGTTTTCTTTTTCTTTGAGGTAGACAAATTATGAATTTGCAAACTGGATTTTAATATCAACAATTAATCGTGACTTGATCAAGGAAAGCAGACTTAGTTGCTACAAGCTGTTGCGCCATGCACATTATATTTACCTTTAAGAAATTACCCTGTAAGTGTATAACCATGTGCACCTTTTTCTTAACAAGCTTCATAGATTTGTGACATGTTGTTTAGGAACACCACTGCCTGCCAGAAGTTTGTCAGCATTAGCTGTCTAGCTTTGTTACAAGGAAGCATAATGATTGGGCAGGTGTGAATGCTGCTGCTGGCTTTACTCTGAATTTATGTATTTGAGTCCCTTACCTAACTGGAGAGCAAATGTCAAAAAGGTGTCCCAAGCAGCGACTGACTGTGCACAAAAAGAGTCAGAAAGAGGCACTTCAAAGACAGTCAAAAAGGAAAAGCAGGAAGAAATGTCTATGAAATCCTAAAAGGTTCAGTGCTTTCAAAGGGCCTCCTCTGAGACTTGTTTCCTGCCTTCCTTTGATTCATTTTTTATCCGCATTTTCTTTCATTTCATTTCTCTCTTTGGCACAAGGCAGGGGGATCGATAACGGAGCGGGGGATGCCGAGCTTCATGCTAATACACACTCTTTTTCAAACCCCCACTGCTACAGGGGACTGTAATACATTATTTGCAGTAATCGCTCTAACTATTCTAAGGATGGCAACATCTTCAAGAGCCAAATATAATTGAATAATGGAATTTTTAAATTTCTTTTGTAAATTATATTCCTGAACTTATGGCATTTCTTATTCCTTTTCATTTTTCATTTTTAAGCATTTACAATGGTAAGCAAAAATCCGTGATCCTTAAAACTGTTGAAATCCAAATGCTGTATTTATGAGAAAGGAGCCTGCTTAATCATTAATTCAGCTTTAAACTTACAGAGAAATTATTCATATTCTTTTGTCCTATATTACTATTCCATTCTTGACAAAAAAAAAATACACTGGATTTAAAACAATTACATTGAATGTATGCTTGCTATAGTTAAACAAAGGAAGTTAATCTAATCCTACTTCAGGAAGATATCTCCACGAAAGCTAGCCCTCTTAAAAATTGGGACATGTTAAGCCCTGGTCTACCAAAATCCTCTACCATGTTGTACATAATTGCTCAAACTGTGCTCAGAACGAAAAGACTCTTAAAGCTACAAATGTATTTGTATTAGAAAGCCTGTAGTTGCAGAAGTGCATCTGCCCTGTGAGAACATTAGAAAACACACATCAAATGCAATCTGGAGCAAACATCCTTCTTCTTGCATGACAGACTTGGTTAACACGTTTCTGGGGCGACGCCCCCTTCGCCAAAACCTAGCAGTCCCCTCCATCAGGTTCCTATAAGTCTTGAAATGTGTCCAATCATTAGCTGACTCAAGTGTGACACACTAAGTAGTGGGCCAATGGGCAAATCTCCATGTCTTGGTCACATGACCAGCTGAAAAAAAGTGACAGTACAAAAATTTGCAAGAGGATTTTTGCAATAGGATTTTTGCAACTTAAAGGGGGGAGGAGACTGCTATATGACTACTATTAATATACACATCTGTAATAGCCTACAAAGATTGCTCTAAATAAAACAATCTGTCAAGACAGACGCAAAATACAATACAGTCCAAGGATATCCTTAGGATTAAAAAGAGAAAGGCATTATAAAGGGGTTTAAACAGGGTTATTAAAGTTATAAAAAAAAGTTATTAACAAGGTTGTTAAAAATGTGTCTGACTCATCACACACCACTGTGTAAAATAAATAATTTTAATATATGTATTCTTTTTTATAGCGGTAGCATGTGTTTTAAATCACACTATATATTATTACTTACTTTAGTGTTGCATGGGAAAGATCACTTCCCCCTGAAGGCGCAACACCACTCCGTGTTATAATTCACTTAAAACATAGGAGTTATAACCCCAATTCTCCATTCACTCTGGTTTAACAGCTGGTGCTGTTGCCTTCCACTTGAAGCTCACATGAAAGTTGTGGCTGCATTTGAATTATGTAGGACAGGACTACATGGAATATATGTGAGAGCAGAACTTTCTTTTTAGTAGATAGTGATTTGTTTAACATTAAGTCTGTTTTATTACCTATCTATCTACATCAAGTTATAGCTTTTTCTTTTATGTACTTCTTTTAATAAAAAATACACAGCGATGCAGTAAGTATATTCTGGAGACATTCTATCTTGAGAGCTGAATATCTACTCAGTTGCTCGGTCACCAAATCAGTTGCAATGTTCTGCACTGTTATCATGCCTAACTGAGTAGTTGTGGCTGTGAGTAGACACCAGCAGCCTAAATCCTGTCTTATGACTTCTATATAGGGATGCACCGATACCATTTTTTCCAGACCGAGTAAGAGTAACAATACTTTTCCTTGAGTACTTGTCGATACCAATTACCCACACCTTTTTTTAGTGTCATCTGACAGTTTTACTAAAACAATATAGACTAATGATTTTAGGACAGTGGTAAAGTGCCAGTGCTTTGTCGCAGCTGCATATGCTGCGACCCTGGTAGCTCTGCCGCTGACTCCAAGCTGTAGAGGACTACAAATCTCAAACATTATACAGCAATGCAGAATACCACCAACTATAGAGGACTGCAAATCTCAGCAGTACATTATACAGTAATGCAGAATACCACCAACTATAGAGGACTGCAAATCTCAGCAATACATTATACAGTAATGCAGAATACCATCAGCTATAGAGGACTACAAATCCCAGCAGTACATTATACAGCAATGCAGAATAATACCATCATCTAGAAAGAACTGCAAATCCCAGTGATACATTATACAGCAATGCCAAATGGCAATCAGCTATAGAGGACTACAAATCCCAGCAATGCATTATGCATCAATACAGAATAATATGAAGCTTCATACTCTAAGCTGCTCCGGGGTGCAGGCCTGATGTCTCCAGTGGAGAGGACTGCATGGAGAAGACTGTCTAAAAAGACAGAGCCAGCTGTCAATCAGGCAGTGGGGTGGATCTCAACAGTATTGTCGGGATCTTTCCTGGCTGCAGCACGGCTCTGTGCTGTCAACAAATAGCGGGTCACAGGAGTACATTAGCAAATGTACCCCTTTGACCCAAAAGAGGACTAAAGCCAAATAAAGTTTGGCTTTAGTTCTCTTTTAATTGCATTTTAAAGTTTGCTTTCTAATATTATTTTTCATTAGACGTTTTTGGTGTTGAATATTGAATATATTTTACACTGTGACAAATTTATATAAATATGTGTAAAAGTGCAATTTGTAATCATATTTAGCAGTATATTTTGATTAAAGGTGTAAAACATTGACATAACGGGGCTTAGCATGTGAGAGCCAAGTGTAAGAAGTAATAAATAAATATAGATCCTCTTCTCTAGCTGGCCTTTGGCCTATTGCTAATGTGCAACTACAAGTCCTGGGATAACATACAGATCTATTATGCTGGTATGTAATGTGTACTGTAGATCCACAGCAGCTATAGACCCATATAGTGCTTTCCTGGGCTTTATAAGTGCCAGCTTATTGCTATTTCTTTACACTTCTGTAATACTCACTGAATTTGTGTCCTCTGCCTCAAGTTGGAGGCCATCAACTAAATTAGGATTTAGATAACTAAATGGCAAAAAGGTATGTAGAAGATTTGTTTCATACTATTATTAAAGCAATAAGAATATGTTAATGTATCTGTGTTAGTTCATTGTAACGCCTTCCTGGCTTTTCACATTGATTTAAAATATTGGCAGCTACACATAGAAGTGATTTACTGATGTAGTCAGATCTGCGTTTAATGTTTCCCCATTTTTGGTTTAATTAAATCAATTCTGTCACTATGGATTTAAATGCCAGCATGTAATATTACATTTGTGAAATAGGAATACATGATCTCATGTATTAATTCAGTTTTATAAACTGCCCTTATTTTCTTTGCAAGGGCACAGTGGTATTAATTTGTGTGATGGGATGATTGAGTGATCACTATTAAAGCTAATAAGGTGACATTTTTTTTTCTTCATCATTCCCTGTGTTATCTCCAGAACATTGTCTTAAGAAAGTCACTAACATTCAGTTTAGCCACTGAAGTAGAACAGCAGGGTCAGACAGAGTCAGTTCTGAATCTTAAAATGTACTATACTTGCAGATAGCCTTGCAACAGCCACTGAAATCAATCATTCCTGGTTCAACTGGTACAACCCCAAACTCACTGGAAGTTTGTTGCTGTTTTAAATTGTAAACTTCATATTCAGCTACCTAAACTTTGCCATAGAACTGGCTAATTTATATTTGGTCGATTTTAGTGAAAAACACCAAAAATTGAATGTTAGTATTTTTATTATACTTTTACAGGTTTTGTAATGCATGACACATGGTCCATCATTACCTTTTACAAAATAGCAGAAACGTGCTGACTTCCATTTACATCCAGTGTACACAGACATATTGTGGAAGTGCTGCTGGAAGATGTGAAGAGTTATAACGTCCAACTAAACTAAATTGACTACTGTATTTTCTCTAAACCTCCCTGGCGGTCTGATTATGCAGGATTTTAGCATGCCAAAGCGGGACATTGTTTTTCATGGCAATTTGTTGTTTTATATTGAAGGCCTGTAATTCTTAGTAAATCTTAGGAATAACTCACCTAAATCTGTCCAAAGACATCCCGGGTATGATAAAGTTTGAAAATGAACATGATTGGGTGATGGAAGTCAGCAGAGCTTCCCCTCAATAACTAAACTAAGGGCAAATAGCCCCTGCTAAGTGCAAATTTCCTTGCAAAGTGAACAGCCTATTTGCCTTTTGTAAATTAACCCCTTAGTGTCTAACCTCTTAAATACACTTATCTTGGAAATAGCCATGCTCAGTTGACTAGAATGCTGTGCATAGCACAGATGTGAGAGATCAGGCCCCAACAGTGGCTCACATCATATGTATATCCTAGTTCTGAAATCTAGACTTCTACACTTGTGTCACAAAGCCAACCAGACTGAGCAGTCTGAGCAGCTACTGTAGAACTTTAAAAATTAACATGGTTTTGCTGTAAGTTGAAGTTTACATCACATGCAGTATCATGCTGCACAGATATGTTCACTTCCTCCTTTATCTTATTTTCTCCTGTGTAGCCACCTTTCCGTAAGTGGGGTGACTACTTAAATTTAGTTTTCTAGGACTACATACAGTATGGCTGATTGTATAGCCTGTACTTATATCACGTACCTGGTAGGGAGGCCGAAGTGAGAGGAGGCTTCTCTTGCACCTCGTGTCTTGTGACCTTTGAGGTTGAGGACAAAGGCCAGGCAGACAGGGAGAGGCACGAGTCCTTTAGGAAAGTCCAGTAATCGAGGTCACAACGAGCCGGGGTCAAAAGCCAGGAAATCCAATTCAGTACAAGTAGGGAGCAGGCCGAAGAATATCCAAAACAGTCCGAGGTCAAAAGGCAGGCAGCAAGCAAGGATGGTCGTTTACACAGGAACAGGTCAAATCCAGGGGAATCAGGTATATACAGGACGAGGCTAAACGGGAGACAAGGAACACGATCAAGCTGACAAGACAAACCAGCAACTAGTGGGCGTTTGAGCTGGGCTTAAATAGGGCGGTGAATCCATCTATGATGTAACTTCCTGTGCGCCTCTTGGCGCGTATTTGTTCTCAGCTGCGCCTGCGCGTGTTTGTTCTCCGCTGCGCATGCGCAGAGCGGGAGTTTCGCTGACAACTTATTTGGCTTTCCCTAAGGATTCTGTTGGGTATAACATTGCCACAGAGCAGAGCAACCAGTGGTGGAATGTTATGGATATCTATGTCTCTCCAGCCAATCACTAGGAGTTTCATGGCCAGTGCTGAATGCTGGGAGAGGACATAAATATCTGGGTCTGACCATGTGCCTGGGGGAGGTGCGTTATGTGTGAGCTATGTGTGTGTTATGTGTGAGCTGACTGACCACGCTTGAAGCCTGCAGGTGGCCAGGTGTGGACTCAGTTGGGGTCAGAAATTATTACTGGGATGGAGAGCCAGGGAGGAACTTTATCTGCTGGTAGCTTTACTTCGCAGGGAGTCTAGTGTCTCACCTAGGTGAGATCTCAAACATGTCTGTCAACCAGCTATGGATCTCTAACACAGTGTTACTGCATTTTCAGTTTATCCCCTTCATGACTGAGCTTGTTTTTAGTTTCTGTTCGTAAATGACTGACACACTTTTGACATTTTTGCTGTGTGATTCTTCCACGTCAGTAATATACTTTCTTACAAAGTGCACCCACACATATTATATATTGTTTTTTAGAGGACAGATAGGGCTACATATTTATATCACATATGTGTGTCTAACACCTCACTTAGGACAAATAAAATATAAAAAAAGAGGAAAAAACGTAAAAAAAAAAACTTTTTTCCCAGTTTTGATTTGTGGTATTTTTTACAAAACCAGCACAGCTAAAAAAAATGCAATAAATACATTCATTTATTTGTCCTTTATTTTTGATTTTTTTAACACTTTTTTTCTTTACACTTTTCACTATTTTAATTTTTTTTACACTTTTCACTATTTTTTTAAAACTTGTAAAATTTGTATTTTATTTATTTAATTATATCAAGCAGTCATTGTGAATTAATATCACTATTACTGCTTGATAAATTAATACATTTTTGGTTATTATTAGGCTGTTTCAAACTTCAGAACAGCCAATAATAAGTTAGTGACACTGATCCTGCAGCAGTTCAGGATTCAGCTGTCACTAAGGCCCCGTTCACATTGAGCGATTCGCAAATCGCGCGTTTGTTGCACGATTTGCATTTTGCACGATATCGCGCGATTTGTTGCGCGATATCGCGCAAATGCTTGCATCAAAAACCATTGAATCGCGGCAAAATCCGCTCCAAAAAGGGTCCTGCTGTAGCGACACACAACCCGCGACAGCAGGACCCTTTGCCCCATTGCAAAGCATTGAAGAGCGATATCGCGCAGTAAATAGCTGCGGTATTGCGGGAATTACCGTGCGATAAATCGCTCAATGTGAACGGGGCCTAAATGTTTTCTGAACGTTCCAACAACGATCAGCAAACTGAAACATTCTGCTTTCAGGAATAGATACATTTTGTATCTATTCCTGAAAGTGAAAGAAAAAAAAGCCAGTATACGATCCGAGAGAGATATCTCTAGATCTATACGAGCTGTCAGATGTTTGCCTGCTCTGCTTTGACTCTCAGACACCCGATATTAAGGTATCAGGTGTCTGAAAAAGGTTAACCCTTTCATTAATGAATGCCTCTATACTGAGGCATCTATTAATGAATGTTAAGCGGTTACCAGCCCTCTAATGCAGCAAATAACTCATCACGTACAGTGTACGTGGTCCCTTTGTGGCGGGACGTACAGTGTACGTCTCCCGTCACGAAGGGGTTTAAGGCCCTTTGCACTGTGGAGCTGAGTAGCATTTGGTAAATCTGGAGTTCTGTGTTACGTAAATGTCTGCAGCCCTAACCCTCTCTCCCTGTTTTGCTGTTTTTGGAATAAAGCATTATAAAATCCCTAAAGTGACTGGTACCCAATTTTGCTTTCACACCCCACATTCTGGCTAAGGACTTATCCCTGAGGTCAAATGTCAGCTGTTGTGATTGAGTGGTATCAAATCTTGGTGAAATATTAATAATAGGGTGGTGTCTGAATTATACTTAGATTTAATAGACAGTGCCTCCAGCCGATTACGGCAAATAATAAATCACTTAACAATCAGTATGAATTCAGTTCAGACACTTTATAATGCACCCCAAACCACTTCCCTGAGTTCTTCGAGCTTATGGTGATTTCTTACCACAATATATAAATATCTCCCATTTACACTAATAAATCAAAATAATTTATTAATATACGAGTATAATCATATATTTCTGTACAAAACATAAATTACTGGTGATTACAGGTCAAACACACAATCAATAAAATAAATGTAAATACATCATCAGGAAAAAAATAAAAATAACTAGACACCTTTAAGATTGTTTCTGACTCTCCGTGGCCATAGGAAAGACAGAAACGTCTCTCAAAAGTAAATATTCCCTTATGATCCTAACGATTTATGAAGATGACAGGTTTACTAGTATAATAGGGACAGCAAGCAAATCAGGCTAGTATACCTACAATGGCAACGAGTTACATACAAATCTGTACCCAATTTAACCATACACAATACAATCTCAGGGGTAAAATAGAAAAAGATATGAACAGTGAACAGAAGAATTCACCGTACACACTGTTAATTAGGATTATAAACAAAACAATAATAATAAAATATAACCGTTATGATTTTGGAATAAAACAGAAGTTACTTCTTCATGTGTAATCAATATCTCAACCAATCCTTCAAAAGTAAAATGTTCAGAGTCTTATTTGATGAGATGATGGCTCGTTTTAGGCAGCAAGGTTTCAGTCTTTGCGATGGTCAATGAGTGACAGTCCTTATGTTACATCCAGGAAGTTTTCTTCAGACTCTTCCTTCTCCCTCCTCTTTCTTCTTGGAGGTCTCTCATGGTATTTTATATGGTTGGGAAGCATTGTTCGTATTGACGACTCCCCAGCCACTATTTGCTTTCTTCCTATTGATCGGTTCAGAAATGGTAGTTGATTGGTATGATTTACTCATCTCGTTTGCGTTCAGTTGAGTAAGCCTTGGATGTGTTTGAGAACTTACTCAACCTCAGACAATGATCATAGGTGATATCAATCTTGAAACAATCGGGCAAATTAGCTGTCTTGGAGTTTTATGTTTCTTGGTTGGTTTTTCATATGGGAGCGAAGATATCCTTAATCCGGGTCTTTCTTGTTTAATTTCTTTTATTTACTGACCTTGAAGTCTTAAAGGTCTTTCAGCATTGTCAATTGTGATTCCATGGTTACTCAAATCTTAGACTTCATTTGCAATGTTTATCTCTTTGAATTTAGTTGGTTAGTACAATAGCTGGTTTCTCAAGGGAATTGTTTGTGTCTTGCTTAATTTGTACACAATAGGCTATTTTGGTTGATTAACTTATCTGTCCAACACAGACTTCTGGACCCTTGTACAGAAAAGTTTGATTTAGTTTCTGTACAAGTCATAGTTCATCAGTTTTTGTAATTTTATATAGAAATACCCTGACACAGCTCATCCTGCCACTAGAAGTCAGGGGGTGCTACACCTGTCTATAATGTTCTCATAAAGCATGTTCCATTAGTCCTTCTCTTGCATCTCAAATATCTCTAAAACTGCACTTTACTCCATTTTGCTAAATGTGGAATGCAGCTTAGACTCATCACCTTTGGGGAAGCTCGCTGCTGCCATTAATGCAAACAGAAGGAGAATCATTTTTTAAGCCAATGTTACCAACATCTCTTTCCTACTGCAACAGCAATTTGGTAACTAATTTCTGTACAAGTGTGATTAAAGCCAGCTGAAACTGTGCAATACATTAATAGATTCGATATTGCATTGTTTACTGGTAATATAGCTCTGCAATTATTTGTTAAGGATAAAAGGCTATGTAGAGTTATGTCAATATCAGCTAAACCACACCCTCTTTTTTAACACACTTATTTTTGCATCTTAGGCATCATTTTTGAGGCAATTCCATTTTTATGTTACTTTTATTGATAATCTTCAGGCACAGAATGTATCTAAGGCTGTCAACTTGTACAATTTAATGGATTTCAGTTATTATTGGGATTCACAATGGGTAACATCCATATAATGCTCTCTGTTTATATTCCAATGTTCCTCATAAATTATCAGTTACTTTGACCGGTTATCTTTAATACCACTTGTATGTAAGCATAAAATTGCAATTAACTATTTATTTTTTCCAGTCAAAAACCCTCCTAGGTCAAATGTTGTGCTTGTTATCTGTAAGGAAAATAGACTAGTTTTACAATATCAAAAATGTAACAATTAGCTCTTTTTTAAATATCTTTTCAAATGCACATTTCTTTGAGGCTTGTATAGCAGGATCAGGAAGAAGTTTCAGCTATGAGCAGTAAAAATGATGAAACATTAGTGGATGTTTAGTCCCAGCAGTTGGTATATCTTGTGGTTTTAAATGAAGACGGCGCTGGAGCTCAGTGATACTGTCAGTAAATCTCGGAAGAGCAGATGCCATGCAGCATCTAGAGAGGGACACAGTTATTCCTCTAAAGAAGTTTTCCTCTGAACATTCTTACCATCCCGTTTTTGTTGCCTTTGAGACGCAGTGACCTTTGAATAATTGATGTGGAAATTACATTTTCTTTTCATCTTTGCCAAAAGCTGGCAGCCCAGAAATAGAGAGCACCAGTCTTGTGTGACTTTGGAATAAAATAAGTGTGGCTGCATTAATAATGACATCAACTGGGGAACTGGTTCTGCTGATCAATGCAATTGCTATGATATCACAGGGGTTACTGTGGCACACGTCAGCTAACAGATAATAGGCAATGCATGACACTCTTCAAACAGGTAATACAGCTAAATTATTCTAAGAAACATCTGGAAGAGCTTAGATGGAAGGCTAATTGCATATCGGATAACATCCCAGGAGTACTAATGTAGGGGGCATTTAAGTGAAATAAACTTTACAAGCAGCATATCAGAAACAGTTGGAATAGATCAAAGAAATGGAGTGCTTCATAATATAAATAATAAAGCAAAAAAAAAACAAAGATATAATTGAATTGAATTCGATTTTATTAGTGTTGACGTGTAACTATAGTGTTTTTATTTTGCCACGACCTGGCAGAAAAAACACTTTTTACATGAACTTTTTTACATATTTTTAGCCATTTTCCTCCATTTATCATAATAATAGTAATAATAAGCTTGAATTCAATACGGCAGTAGTAACAAGTTTGAGCGTGCACAGAAGGCAATTTTATGTGGAAAGTTGAAGAATGATTTTCATGTGTTTGGCCAATGTAAACAGAGAAGGATTTGATATTTGACACTTACTTGCGTTAAAACACGGCCACTAACAGTAATTTCCAGTTTAACATTATCAAATGATCTGACCATTTATTCATCATTCTTTCTTTTGTAAACACAATTAACATAGTAAGGATATACTTTGTGTTTTGTGCAAAAGAGTGACTCCTAAACTGCTCTAAGAAAAGGAATATTTGTAAAGAGTCTGAGAACTGATTGTCCAGTCATGGTGATTTTGGAAGTAATGGCTGACAATCACAATTCCTAAAAGCACCTTAAGAAATGTCCTTAGTTTGCTGATGTGAATGCACTCATTCCCAGCCTTTCCAATATCCCAAGGATCTCCATGCTATTAAAGCAGTGCAGACCAATCAAAGCGTACTTGGAATAGTGGAATGGTGATGGAAAATTTGGAAGACTGCTCAATTCAAACATTATTTTAAATAGAGTTCAGAAAATATCCATTAATATGATATCAAACATATTTCAATAGGTCTAACTCAAACTCCAAAAAGGGTTTCTGAAAGTCTTTAGAAGTGGTAGTTAATAATGTATTGTTTGCCTGGACCACACTAAATTATTTTCTTCTCTGTCCCCTGACATACATTAGTATTGCATGTTAAAATATTTACTGAAACCTACAGAGTGCTGAAAACTTGGAAACAGTAGTTGTAAGGTAGGAAGGTAAGTAGGCTTTTAATTAAGATTAATAAAATATTCAAAAGAAGGAATAGAACTATTTTATAATTAAAGGAGCATTAGACTGCAGCATCTCTGTGGGTTATAAGTGCACACGTTTTGGTACAAAATGTGCTCATCGGTAGCAGTTATCTGTGTTTCAGTTAAAATCTTTTTTTCCAGAGTAAGTTTTACTTTCAGATGTTTTGCTTTCTTTTATTCCTGCTAAGTCACATAATAATTTTTGTATGCCAAAAAAACTGATTAGTTAGCCTGTATGATATTTGGAAACTTATTTCCAGTATTTTTTTCTTGTTAGACTTGTGAGCATTCTTTTGGCTCCTCTTAGAAGGGTGGTCCATTAAGGTATGTCTGTCAGTTTTTCAGGTGGATCTGATCAAAAGCCCAATGTTAGTCTACAGACAGCCAAATCTAAACGGATGTGCGTCTGTTTACATTTAATGACCCCTGACTCCATCTAGGTCCAGAAAACACAGTGAACAGAGTTCCATTTTGGCGGACCTGATCTTGATGGTTCAGTGGTAATTTGATGTAAATGGACACATTTCCACTTATATAAGACTTTCCGTAGACCTAACATGAGTCTAATAAGTTCAGTTTTAAACTGGATGAACACAGGTGCCACAACAGTGACATCTGTTCCATACTGTTTCGATTAGCAGGGGATCCATGCACAGATCACTTGCTGATTGGAACTGGCAGCACCCATGTGAAAGGGACCTTAGAAGTAATGTTTTTCCAATGTTTGGAAAATACACATGTCTATACCGAGTAAATATCAAAATGGTATTTCCAGGTATAGAAAATCTGCTTGTATATTGCATGCCATCATTTCGTGGAAAGATAGGTAGACAACTATCTCAGGCCTATAGGTAGGCAGCCATACACTACAGTAGGCTACAGACAGCCAATTATGTTAATAAAGATATGTTGATCACTCAGAAAATTCCTTTACCATTAAGCCAAAAGGGACACAGGGGGAGGGGGATTGCGCACTGCTGTTGCATGTGGATTATCCTTCAGGCAGTGCAAACAGTTCTATGTTTACCTGAAACATGTATAGTGCCTGAGAACCAGGAATGTCAAATAAATGTTTTTTTTGGTTCCACTTGTGGCCTTCGTATTCTTCTCTTATGACGATTGACCAGTTTGAGAATATAAATTGAATAATATACACAGTGTCCATACCACCTACAAATCTCCTACTGTAGTGCTTGTGGTTGCCCAGCCAGCCGTGACACCACCATAGACATCAAATATAGGAAGAGGTCAGCACTCCAGAGTAAATAAATAAAGTTGTTATAGTCCATCAGAAAGCAAACAACATACATGGGGCAAAGACTCAGAGTTGCTCCCCCCCACGGGACAAGTTCCTCATCCAAACGGCGGCGGCACCCCTCCTGATCCACCGCAGAGGGGAGGCTTCAAATCCCCTTATTCTCCAGTGCCGCTTTGTAAATTTAGAAGCCGCTTTTGGGCTTGCTTCAATTTTCACGGCTGTGCCTCTTATAATCTGTGATGGAGGAGAGACTAGAATCAAGTGATTTCAAGCCTCACCTCCATGGTGGATCAGGAGGGGCGCCACTGCACCAAAACAAAAGAGCGGATCTAAAGACACTGATCCACCACATTAGCAATACGTTATACAGCAGTGCAGAACACCACAAGCTAAAGAAGACTACAAATCCCAGCAATACATTATACAGCAATGCAGAATACCACCAACTAAAGAGGATTACAAATCCCAGAAATACTTTATACAGCAATACAGAATACCACCAGCTATAGAGGACTACAAATCCTAGCAATATATTATACAGCAATGCAGAATAATATGAAGCTTCATAGTATATGTTGCTCCGGGGTGGTAGCCTGATGCCAGTAGTAATGCAGAGGTCAATAGTGTAATGCAAAGTGCAAAGGTCAGTAGTGTAACATAGAGTGCAGAGGTCAGCGGTGTAATACAGAGTGCAGAGGTCAGCGTTTTGACGCAGAGTACAGAAGTCAGCGGTGTGGTGCAGAGGTCAGCAGTGCGATGCAGAGTGCAGTAATAACACAGAGGTCCATAATGCAGAGTGCAGAGGTCAGTGGTGTAACACAGAGTACAGCGGTCAGTAATAACGCAGAGTGCAGAGGCCAGCAGTGTGATGCAGAGTACAGAGGTCAGCAGTGTGATGCAGAGTGCAGTAATAGCACAGAGGTCCATAATGCAGAATGCAGAGCTCAGTGGTGTAACACACAGTACTGAGGTCAGTGGTGATGCAGAGTGCAGAGGTCATCAGTGTGACCTAGAGTAAAGAGTTCAGTAATAACTGCCCACTGGGTTAGAAACTGACAGAAATCCAACTTTAGAGTCTTTATTTTAATCTTTGAGAATCTTTTAGAATTAATTACTCCCTGCAAATTGTAAACAAATAGTAAAAAAAAACGTGGGTGGTCCACCTCCCAAACCATACCAGTCCCTGTAGGTCTGGTAGGAATTTGAAAAAAACAACGTGGGGTCCCCCCAAGATTCCCATCCAGACCCTTAATCTAATCAGTGGCCTGGCAGGGCAGGAAAGGGGGGGCAAGCGAGCGCCCCCCTTCCCTGCGCCATACCGGGCCACTTGCCCTCAGCATTGAAAGGGTGCTTTGTCCCCATGCCGATGGAGACAAGGGCCTGTTCCCCACAACTCTGGCCCAGTGGTTATTATTATTATTACATAGTATTTATATAGCGCCAACAGTTTGCGCAGCGCCTTACAATATAAGGAAGACATTACAATCACAAGACAATTCAAGACAAGATGGTAAGGAGGGACCTGCCCCTGAAGGCTTACACTATAAAAGAGTAGGGGGAAATGACACACGGGGAGGTAGCTGTGTGGGGATGAATTATTTTAGAATGTTGAGGTGGGATAGGCTTCCCTGAAGAGATGAGTCTTTAGGGAACGCCTCAAGGCAGTCAAGGTGGGAGATAGACGGACAGGTTGGGGTAAAGAGTTCCAGAAGATGGGAGGGACTCTAGAGAAGTCTTGGAGGCGAGTATGGGAGGAGTGGACATGGGAGCTGGAAAGCAGGAGGTCTAGGGAAGAGCGGAGTGGACGGTTAGGGTGATATTTTGAGACCAGGTCTGAGATATATCTGGGGGCAGAGTTGTGCATGGCTTTATAAGTGACTGTTAATATTTTGAATTTTATCCTTTGGGCGAGTGGAAGCCAGTGTAAGGATTGACAGAGGGGGGATGCAGACACTGTACGGTTGGTTAGATGAATGAGTCTGGCAGCTGCATTCATGATAGACTGAAGGGGGATAGTCTGTGTAGTGGAAGGCCAATGAGGAGGGAGTCAAGACGAGAGATAACAAGGGAGTGTATGAGTAGTTTTGTGGTTTCATTGGTGAGGAAGGGGCGTATTTTGGAGATGTTACGAAGGTGAAGGCGGCAGGATTTGGATAGTGATTGGATGTGGGGGAGGGCTGGATATTTGTGTTATCAATCTCAACTGAAATGTTGGGGGGAGGTGCACGGGCGGGAGGAAATATCATGAGCTCAGCTTTTGAAAGGTTGAGTTTTAAGAAATGTTGTGACATCCAGACGGATATGTCAGTTAGTAGATTAGTGACACGCAAGGACACTGAGGGGGAGAGTTGTGGAGTGGAAAGATAAATTTGAGTGTCATCAGCATAGAGATGGTATTGGAAGGTGGTTGTGGGTGTCTGGCGGGCAGGGGGGTCATCTGCATCTGCGTACCCCTTTTCATAAAGGGGCACCCAGATGCTACCCCCTTGTGAATGAGTAAGGGGTAGTTGTACCCCTACTCATTCACTAAAGGGTTAAATAAAAAGGTAAATAAACAGACCAGGCATTTGAAAAATTCCTTTAATTGAACAAAAAACTAAGAGCCAGTTTTTGACAATTCGTTTATTAAAAAAAAAAAATGTCATCCAGCGATGTAATCCAAGGTCAATCACGATGAACACCGCCACCGACTCGTCGGAATAAAAAAAATCTCGCTGCCAGCTGGATCCGACTGCTCCTGACTAACTGCCGCTGTAGAATGAACGATTTGACAGGCCCTGGCCCGAATGTAAACAGATGGGCGAAGTCAGTGTTGACATTACCACTCGCTCCACCCATTTACTTTCATGACATGACAGTTCACGGGTGGCGACAGGATTTTTATTTCGACAAGTCGTTGTCGGGGTTCATCGGGATTGAACTGCTGACTGCTTGCCTCAGCCGAACCAGATGTTGGATCAGCTGAGGAAAACAGGTTCTTGCTTTGGTTCAGCCGAACGTACTGCGGCTGTTTGGCTGAACTGAAGGGAAGTGAAGGGAGCCAAAGCCAGCTGATGTACGGCTGAAAATAGCAGTAGACGACTGAAGTGGCTAGCCAAACAGGGTTTGGCTCCTTTCATTTCATTACCCCTTAGTCATTTTTAGACATGTTTCTAAAATGTTCGGATTAAAGAGTTCACACATGAAGTTATAAAAACATTCTGTCTTTTCATTTGAAAATGATCGCTATTCATATATCATCATTATTAAGCATAACATCTTTTAAATGTTAATGATTGATCACGTTTTCAAGTAACTTCCTGTCAACCAAAGTTTTGTTGAAAACCTACCCATACTCATTAAGAGGTCTTAAAATTAAATATGTATTTAGGGTTGTCAGTAAGAATGAGCAGAAATGATATAAAACTCCCTAAATACATAAAATACTATCATAGAAAAGGTGTTGATAAATTATAAGCATCCATCTTCTTTATTTTGTGAACAAGAAGTAACAAGAAAAGCTTGTCAGTGAATCCTATTAAAAATCCTTTTAGCTATTTAAAGCAGCAGCATGTTTGAACAAGATCCATTTCATTAAAATCTATTGATTGTTGTTACACATTTGTCTTTGTTGTATAAATCCTGCCTGCCGCAGTGTCAGCACATGTGCGAGCCTTTTGACAAATCCCACTTTAACCAAAGAGTACATTAACATACTGGGGTCATAGATCAGCAGTAAAACCATGTTAAAGGTAGTTTGCTCCAGGCACTGTCATTACATGACAAGTCTTGTCTTGAAAATTGACAGAATTCCCACAATACATCTGATACACATGAATCCCAAAATAGCTGAATTTTTAAAGAAGACTATTTTCCCAGACTATTTCCAGTGTGGTTTATTCATGTAATTACACCAACCCAGTGAAATATTCTCCATGAAGAAACCAATTATTTGAACACGCTAATTACAACTTCAATGGTTTGTATCATTGATCAAAGTGTTATGTTATTCTCTTTATGCTAAAAAGATGGTATATTTGATCAAGGTACCAGTAAATAAATAGATACAGCCCACATGCGGGATGTAGGATCTAAGGCTGCTAACAAGATCAAAATTGATAGGAAATCCAAAGTTTTATAGATATCACCAAAACAGAAGGTGAGGAGAAATTTTTCAATTGGAACACTTGTTTCCATGATAGCATTCAAAGATTGGTTTCCCTCACTATCTCCCCAATGGAACACAGATGAAAAATAATACACAACAGGGATTTTAACCATTCCTTTTTCTATTCAAAATAACAAAGACGTTTTGGTTATAATAACACTTTAACCTCTTGCCGTCCGCCCGTAATAAAAAAACGGACGGACGGCACTGCAGCATCTGCGGGTTGCCGTCTCCAGACGGCAATTTTTTTCTGCTCGCGCGCGCCCCCCTGGCGGGCACGCACGGGCAGGAAAGACCCGTCCAATGCGAACACCCGGTACCGGGTGTTTCACATATAGGCGATTAGCGGGTCCATAGCCCGCCGATCGCCTATATGTGCTCGTTACTTTTATATTTTACCAAAAAATTGGGTAATAATAAATGTTTTATCATTTAATATAGGGGAAACTGTTTTTTTTTTTTAAATTTTGGTAATTTTTCCTTAATATAGTAAAAAAATAAAACCCCCAGTGGTGAATAAATACCACCAAAAGAAAGCTCTATCTGTCCCCAAAAAAGGGTATAAAATTAATTTCAGTACAGCGCTGCATGACGGAATAAATGTCAGTTAAAGTACCGCAGCGCTGAATACTGAAAAATGGCCTGGATGGGAAGGGGGTTTAACACCGCGGATGTCAACTGGTTAACATTTGCATTGTTAGAAAAGAAAACATTTTTGTTTTAAAAGTTAATGTTTGACCAGAGGGTGTAGCAAGCTGAAAAAGATTTAATGATGTTGTCTGAAAATTGGTATAAAAGATAACTTGCAGAAACCAATGTTGCTTTAAACTGTAGAGGACTGGATTCTCCATTTAGTTCCCTACTGTTTTTGGATTTGAAATGCCAGCAACGGGGTTTACAGCCTACCTGTAAGCTGGTCTTACAGGTGCTGGACAATAAATGTACAAGTTGATTTGAAAATGGTTCTCCCAAGGGTCTGAATACCCTATTGTATATGGGTAGTGTTGAACTGGAAATTAAAAACATCTCTACCAGTAAAAGCATATGTCCCATATCTATGTGTAAGTGTGTAGCCATATTTTCTATGAGCATACATTATTGGGAAGTTCCACCATTCCAAGAGCAGCAGCACACTGATGATATCAACACCCCATCCCACCCTCCTGTATATAGGTTCAGGAATGTAGACTGAAAGCAGTATAAAATGTAGTTAAGCCCTGAATGGTTCAGACTGGTACCCCTCCATCTCCAAGTCCAAGTAATAGGAGCCTGATATCAAGAGAGGTTCAGTTACTGTAATTATGTGTAAAATGCATTTAATGAGTTTTAATAAACTTGTGATTTTTAACCTGCCTGGAGTGTGGTTCTGTGCAGATTCTCTGACTTTATGAATAATGCATTTGTTTCAATAACCATCAATTTTCTATGCTTACATATAGTTTAACACATGCATATATGCACATACATAATGTAATTAGGAAACACTAGCTATGCAGTTTCTGATAGAGATTTGCTCTTTAGCATTAAGTCATCTAGCTATCAGTTTGAATTGTGGCCGCTTACTCTGAAACTGCATGCCTGAAAGGAACAAGTTCATCTCCTTTCTGACTTTCCTAGGTATTGAGCTGCTCTGAGATATACAGCTCTCTCAGAATCTGTCTTTTTCATTAAAGCCATCATTTAGCAGAAGAATAGAGATAGCAAGCCAAAAAAAGGACATTTTCTGATCTATATGAGTCAGTGCCCTTGTATTATATTTCCAATTGATTTCTCCACAGCCTTTAATATTGCAGAATGTCTTACAGGCTTTCAGCATCAAATAGACAAGGGGATGGTTAGCGAACATGTCTGTGAAGACCTCTTGTCTGAATCACATATTCCCCCTGCCATGCACCATTATCAGAGATAAGCTGCTCTCTTCTGAGTGACAAGATAAACAATGGTACCAAAGCATCATGTTGTCATGGTAACAGTGTTTGATTCAAACAGGGCCCAAAAGAGGATCAACAGACAAGAGGAAGGAAGAACATTTCCATATAATATATGATTTATTTGTGTTTTTAGCATCAGCATCTTTTTAGCATTGACATCTGGATTTTTGTGTTATATTTTTGTGCCATTAGCACTAAAAGGGAATCTGTCACTATCAATAGAACTCCATGACATATGCAGTTCACTAAAAAGATAAAATAAATGTTTTTGTTGTTGATTCAATGGCAGCAAAAACAATTCCTAAACTGTGCAAGTCTTCTCTGCAATGTTGTGATTTTGTCTCACGTAGAACAGATTTGCTTTCTTATTACACAATGCTGCAAAGAGTCTGCCAAGGATGGCCAACTGTACAGTATATTTTTATAAAACCATGAGTGGTTATCAGAAAGTAAATAGAAAGTAGGGATGTTAGGATACCAGTGCCGATACTTGACATTTTCATAAGAACAACCAGGGTCGGAGGGTCACCTGGTACCTAGCTCTGGCACTCCACCACTGTCCTAAAATCATTACTGATACAAAAATGTATCAGTAATTGTATCTGTGAGTACTTGGACTAGTACTTGTACTTGGTCTGGAAAAATGGTACTGGTGCATCCCTTATACATATATATATATAAGTCCTGAAATCATTAGTCTGTATTGCTTGAAAAACTGTCACATGACAAAAAAGGAAAACTTATCAGTAATTGGTATCTGTGAGTACTTGGACAAGAATCAGTACTTGTACTTGGTCTGGAAAAAATGGTACCTGTGCATCCCTAATATTTATACTGTATATAAAACAAATCATACATTTAAGCAGGGATGCATAAATCACAGGAGCCCTGTGGCCAATGCTTCTCAAAAATGACAGCTGCCTCCTGACTTTTTGAGTTTTTCTCTAGTCTAGTCTTGGAGCTGGAAAAGTATCTGTGTTTGTACTTGCACCAAGTACGGTACTTGGCATCTGAACATCCCTAATAGAATGGTGAGGTGAAACCTCATCCTCTGCCAAGCACAGACTGCATAACTGGCTAGGGAGTGCATGATATATAGCATGCAGGGACCAGCATTGTGTAACGTAGAGAGAACAGGAGTGCAGGGTTCAGGAGTGTGGAACATATAGAGTGCAGGAGCCAGGAATGTGTATCATGCAAAGTGCAGAGGTCAGAAATGTGCAATGTACAAAGCACAGGAGTAAGAAGTGGTAATGTACAGAGTGCAGAGGTCATAAGAAAAAGTCCAGTAAACATCACATCAGATGGCCATGATTAGGGATGCACCGATACCGATACAAGCATCGGTATCGGCCGCGATACTGAGTATTTGCACGAGTACTCGTACTCGTGCAAATGCTCGGATGTCTAAAACGAGTACCTGTGTCCGCCATCTTCCACCGCCGCACACAGCACACAGGACCGCGTCTGCATTCATTCAAGATGGCCGCGATCTCCTTCTCCACGGGCGAACGGCCGAAAGCAGACTCCGCCTTCAATTCCTCTGTCCTCACTCATGATTGGTGGGGAAGCCTGTCAATCATCCAATCGGCCAATCAGCGTGAGAAGAGGCAATTCCTCTGTCCTCACTTGTGATTGGTGGGGAAGCCTGTCAATCATCCAATCGGCCAATCAGC
>NW_017306286.1:3786365-3796310 GCF_000935625.1 Nanorana parkeri
ATTTATCTTTGACCATGCTGTATTAATATAACATGGGCTGGCTGTTAGTTGTGTGAATGAGGTCTTAAGCTAAATTAAGGTTTTTTCACTTTTCTATACAATTCCATCTGCTTCCATCCTATCCATACGCCATCTTGTGGCCTTTTTTCAAATGGCACGTTGAGATTTTACTAACTTTCGTTGAGTACAACTCTGTGACAATTTAAGCAAAGTAAACTTATTTTTTGACAGTCATGTTGTCTTTTGAGTTACAGTTCTTCATAATATTAAGAAACTGACCTAAAATCATTATTTTGTATTGCTTTGGAAAAAATGTGATCTGCCCCTTTAAGAAAAAGTATCGGTAATTGGTATCGGCGAGTACTTAAAAAAAAGTATCGGTACTCGTACTCAGACCCAAAAAAGTGGTATCGGTGCATCCCTAGCCATGATCAACCTATTGCCCACCCCTGCTCAACATGAAACATATATCTTTGTTTTGTGTGGCATGAAGTAGAAGACAGGCCCCTGCTGTGTTTCTGTTGTATAGATGATGTTAGGAAGAACTCCCCCTGCCATTAGAACAGCTGTGACTAGCTAAGCACAGCTTTGTATCCAAGCCACCCTTGTCACCAGCACAAGTGATTTTCCATTAAATCCCTCATAGGATACACTAAGGGGCAGCTAAAGATGTGGTATTACCAGATCTCTGGTAGATTATATAGGCGTATTAGTTGAATTAAAATAGACTGGTGACAATTGTTGGGTACAAAGCTGAACATAGCCTGTAAGAGACAGTGGGAGGAATGTCCTCCTACTGATGTTTCAGTAATAAGCTAGAGGGGAATATGTTAAGTTATTATGTTGTTTTCTGCAACTGGAAGTTTTACATACAAATATCTGTAAAGGGATGAGTTGTAAGGTAAGATATAAAGTCAACTAAACAAGGAAATTTGCAGTTGCACTTTGATTCATTGTGCTGTTACACATTAGTTATTCCACCAAATAATACAGACTATGATCTTTAAAGGGGCAATGGCCCATGAAATGTGTCAATTTATGTTTGAAGTGGTCATTTTCTATGCTGCTTTGTGGAAATTGTTTAGTGATGCACGAGTTTCTTTGCCTTTATTGTCATGTTTTTCTTAAAAGTGAATGCTGTGTTGCAGCCATCGTATTCCCTTCAGGGTATTAATCATTTACTCATTAACCTCTCACCTAAATTGTGTTTTATTCATGGTAATAGACTAGGAGTTTAGCTTTGAGTTCCCAAGTCACATTGTAATTTTCCTTAATTACCTTCCTTTTTGTACCAACTGGGGTGGAAGTGTGAAGCCTCTTTGTTGGTGACAAGCCAGTGATTTCTTAAGGCTGTTAATTAATGAGTGTAAATTTATGAGGTCCAGTGCTGATTAGCAGGGATTTGGTTCATATTGACATACACTAGAGTAGACAGAGAAACATCCTCAGTGCCACTTTAGCTTACTCTGTGTGAGCTGAACAACGATGTACTGTAGTTTTCAAAGAGAACATATCAAATCACGTTTACAAATCTCACATATAGAAGGACAGCTCTATGAATATTGTAGCGGCTAAGCTGACAATTACTAGAAAGGTTACCTAAACTAGGAATGGAAATTAGATTTTGGATGGAAAATCAGAGACTGAGCCTGGAGTTTCAGCACCAAGGACAGAGACAGAAAGCATGAACCATTCTTGGACACTTTTTCCATTTTAGAGTGCTGCACAGAAAAATGTTCACAACGCACATGTTAAAGTGCATCTTCAGTCTAAAAAACGTTTTAGCATATAACACAGTAGAAAATAGGTTAGAGCCTCTGACAGTTTGTTTTGCTGTTTATGTTCCTGTTAGTGAGATTTCTTATTGTTGTAAGTTGATTCTGTCATTTATGAGGACATGTAAACCAAACTATACATTTTGTTTTGGATGGAGAATAGTAGTGACAAAGCAAATACAAAATTATAAAGAGTTATCCTGAACTCCTTTTTTTTAAAAACCACACCAAATTCCACGACCTCATGCTGGCATACATAATACTGGCAGGCAGCATCAGCGAGGGAAGCAAGAGAAAGAATAGTGTTCAATAATTAGTGTTTTGCTTAGTTCAGCTTTTAGCACTTTTCCAGTCTAGTCACTCTGAAGCTTATGTAAAAAATTTGGAAAATGTATTGTGGCCCATAACAATCAGTGAGAATCCTTGATTCATTTTTTTTTCTCACTGTAGAAATGACAGTTGATAGCTGATTGTTTGCTATAATTAACAAGTAATTTTCTACTTGTAATACCTTCTAATTGCTCACACTTCCCTCTGGAGGCCCCCAGCATTTATGATATGCTTTGTCTCTACACTTACCATTTAGCTGAGTCTTCGAGCTAGTCATATGACTTGCTGAACATCCTCTTCTTCTGTCTTCTTCCAGCAGTGGGCAGTACTTGATGATGCAAAAAATTACACAGCACCACTTTCTTCATCATCACATAGTGAATAAAGAGCACTGCGGTAACACACTTTCAGGGGGTGGGCCCCTGGAGCCCCACATTCACATTAGAGTCCCCAGTCTTCCAGGTTAAGAGTCAATAGGGGTCTTTCAACCCAGTAGACTTAGGACATCTTGTGGTGAATAAGAGGTACTTGGGGGAACTGAAGGTGAGCATTGAAGCCTGAGTTGATTTTTTCACTATTTTAACCTTTTTTCAAAATTTGCCTGGAGATGGGTTTTAAATAAGCTCAGTGTATGGAACATGAACTGCTCAGTCTGTCTTTTATTGTTCAAATAGCTGTCAATTATAACCCTTGCATTAACCTGTTGTTAAATACATAGCAATCTATTAATAAAAATGTAATTTCTGTTTTTTTCAGTTGGAAGAAAGCAATTCATGAGATATGATTATGCAAATAATGTCGCTAGTGTGCTAGGCTGTGACTGTGAGGAACTAACTACAGCTGTCTTTAAACATCACCTTAAGCAGATAATTGAACAGGTCACACTTGGAGCCAGAGGCAGTAACCAAGAAGATGAAGCTAAGACAGGTTTGGTGATTTTTGTTTTGAATTAAGTATACAAATATCTTGTTTATTATTTTGACACATAGCATTCAATTATCCCTCCCATCCGATGGGGGGAAAAAATAATCCACGGTGAAACTGTCATCCCTATTATCACAGCTGTCACATCAGAGTTTGGAAATGCCTGCTTGTCCCATACAGATGCACACTTACAGTATCTGATATAACAACACTATATCAATACAGCACAGCTATTCTGAGCTACACCTACACCAGTTACATGATGCCTTAGGCATGTCAGCAAACTGCATGTTTCACAAATAATGTATAAATTGTTTCAGCTGCTTCATAAATGTATAATAACTTTTACAAAAATAACAAAACAAATTGCCAAGCACAGTCATTACTGGTGAAACATACAGTTTTGAAGAACTTTATTGTAATTTGTCGGCAAAGTTATCGTAAATTAACATGGCAGACCACAATACTTATTTTCACAATACATTAGTGCAGTGAATGTAATGTATAGTATGATCATGACTGGTTTTCAATATCTAAGTGACTCAGCACTCACTTTTTTTTCATATTCCTAAATTAAGAGAAAATTTATTTGCATGGGGTTGTTTGGCCTGGGTCCTCAGATATTTGCATGGCCATTATTCTTCTTGTTCCCATATCTGCCAAGCAGAGAACCCAGAATAGTTTGAAAGCTTATTTAAGGAGAGCTGTTTCCTAGCAACTAGCCCAGGTGTACAGACATTCCTCTGCCAGGATTTCGAATGTATGATCATGCAAACTGGCATCTAATAAAGAACATTTGGCTTGATTGTATTATGTATTCTGCTGTTTCTCTTCTCTATGACAGAATGGATTTTGGCTGAGAGAGGGGCTTACAAAGACTTTGCAATACATAAATACTATCATGTGCCTAAAGAAATCTCTCTCTCTCTCTCTCTCTCTCTCTCTCTAGTATCATGTTCATTATATATAGGTAAATTGTTTGCTTCCATTCAACAAATTATTTTTTTCCTGTTGGAACATGCACCATTTAATGGAGTGTCTTGCTTACCTATCAGCTGCTCAGGCTGCTACTATGTGAAAACAGCCACATTGATTTTCCCCATGGTTGCTGACTAGGTGAACATCATACAGAGTTAGTCAATAGTCAATCAGTGGTTCTGCCTCAACATAGATCTTACCTTTCATTATCACCTATGTGCCCCACTGATGCAGCTGTCCTCAGCTACCAAAGAAGCCCCTGCTATCTATGTTTTTAATGATGGCATCCCCTAGAACTAAAAGGCATTAGATATTTTATGAACAAGAATTAAACAATCAAGCAGGATAAAATAACCAAATGAACAATATAGTGGTAAACAGGACTGTCCCTGTCATGAGGCAGCCTGAGGAGGTTGCCCCAGGCAGCATCATATTGGGTCACATGGGGGTGCGGCTGTTAGCAACCTGTGATGCTCTGGCTGATGTCCCACTCAGCTCACTGATGTCATAATTGTAATTGCCAGGAGCTGAGAGGGACATACTCTGGTGGCGCCCCACCAAGCTCCTGGCAACCAGTGACGTCAGTGAGCTTGGCGGGACGCCAGACCTGGACAGAGAGGTAGAAGCAACCAAACCGCCCCTCCCCCCCCACCCCCCAGTAATGATCATCACCAGCATCCCCCTAACCTCTAGTAGTGAATAGGGACACCCTTGGCCAGGGAACATTTGGAGTACATTGTTAGAGTCAAGGAAGCACAGGTATTAACCCTCATGATATTTCTTGTGGTACTGTGGTAAAAACACATATGTTTTTATAACAGTACCACATTAATAGCATCATTTGGTACTATCATTTACTGCATAAAACCTTTAGAATGGGTAACCTTGCAACTTCCATAATGCCTAAATTGCATCTGTAGCTATATTAGTGTTATTTGTTAGTAAATTATGCCATGTAGTGTATATATACTAATATGTACTGTATATGCAGCATTCCTGAAAATCAGTCCTTACTTGTATAGTTTGCTGTATAGCCTGATCATTCTACTGTACATCTGTACTACCCGAATGCTGCCATAATATGTGCCTATGATGCTCACAAGCCGTGCAGCAGCTTTGGTTCTCTTACATGTATAAAGTAGTTTGTGGACGACAAATACCCTGTGAAGGCAGCGATAACAGACTCTTTCCTTCAGTCCTCCAAGTGTTTTCTTATACTACAGCAGTGTGTTTGGCATGTATGCAGCAACAGGCTAGCATGCTAGTAGGTTAAAAGTGATGTTAGAGCATGTTAAGTTGACCATTTGCAAAGACCCCACAGTAATACACTGCTTGGCCTAAAAAAAAAAAAAAGTCACACCTGGATTTAGCTAAGCAAATAGGTAAGAGCTATAGGGGCTGCTTGAGTTGGTCAGGTTCAGCAAAAAATGCGGTGAGCTGCCTATCTGAATATACTGAATGACCAGGTTTTTCCATCAATGGATTATTTCTTCCCTGATGGCATGGTCTTATTCCAAGATGACAATGCCAAGATTCATCAGGCCCAAATTATGAAAAAGTTATTCAGGGAGAAAGAGACATAATTTTCACACATGGATTGGCCACCACAGGGTCCAGACCTTAATCACATTGAGAATCTTTGGGATGTGCTGGAGAGACTGTATGCAGTGGTCTGACTCTCCCATCATCACTTTGTTGATGTTGATTTATGCAACTCTGGATGGAAATATATGTTGTGACATTGCGCAAGCTTATTGAAACAGTGCCACGGTGAATGCATGGCATAATAGAAGCTAAATCTGGCTAAACAAAGTATGAGTGCTTGATTTTTTTTTTAAACAAGACAATGCATTTTACAGTAGCAGTAGCCTGACAATCAGCAACAAATCCATCAATTCTGTAAAAAGTGCAAAAACTGTCACGGACACTGGTGTATTAAGGGCACAGTTACACACAATACCTTTAGCCATGAGTAAATAAAAGTTTCCCAGAATTGACTGCAGAATCGTCTTTAATCGTTCACTGACACAGGCCATTTCTGTCATCAGTTATGACTATTTTCTGTCACATACTAGCATGACAGTAGAATATACTTTCACAAACACCCCATATATTTTAACAGTTTTAAGGATAGCAATAACTTTGAGCTGCCAATGGCAATGTAAAGACTACCTTTTGGCAGTGACTTTACTAGCAAAAGTTTAATATTTATATTAAATGTTAACATAAAAGTGTGGTATACAAGAGTGTCAATGTCTGGACACATTGCCATCACATTATTGAGTGCCTCATGTTATGCAGACACACATTTCCACAATTTGGGTTATCCCAAAATATATTTCCAATTGTGCCTCGGACTGTAATGCCATAAGACCATTGTGTAGTTGTATATTTGCTTAGTACTACTCTGACTGGTATGAGTTTAATTGCTTAAACTCATTGCATATGTTCAATATTTATTTGATGTATTTTTTAACAGGTCATTCTTGGTAATTTTGTGGCTCATGTCATGTATTTTGCCACGTAACATGTGCTGTTTAATGTAAATTATGAAACAAATGACTGTTTTAATCACTAATATATAAGCCGTAAGTACTTTATTTGCCAATGTTTTTCTCAAGGACCCAAAATGAGCGGAGTGGAATGTGTTGAAGGAATGGCTGCAGGACTTTATGAAGAAATTTTTGCTGCCATTGTCTTTCTCATTAATAGGTATGGAATGAACGTGACAACTGTTTATTAAAGGTTTTATCAAATCATATTTTTTTTTATAATTGACAATTTTTTATTAAAGTTGCATAAATGAGATACAAAACTTATGATAGCAGTTGAGGTATCACTTTTGGTTAACATTTCACCATAAACAACATGACATATATAATATTCCGTTTTCAGTTGTGGGGTTGAGTCACTAAAACTTATAAAATGAAGCTTTCCCATTTTTCCTTCCAGCATCCCTATATGTCGTGGCTCTATCCGCATTAATTATGGCTTGTACAAATCAGTTCAGGCTTATCATATCTATAGAGCTCAATATGTAGCTGATACCATTCCATCATGATGTATCTATACTTAAGTTAACAGTGTAGTAACATAGAGAAGATATATCAGTAAAAGAAGAGAAGAAAAGAAAGTGTGTGTTAGCTTCTTCCAGGATAGCCTTCTGCATAGACAGTATGGGCAACACGTACCAGGACTTCTCCCTTACCCCTACCCCCCTCCCTTCTTATTCCTATACCAATTATTTAGTCGTGCTGTTACGTATTCCATTACCTGTCCCTGTAGTGGTATGAGACAACGGGCTGTCGTGAGGATATGCGTTATAAGTGTATAGGGTGACATCAAATAATATTTATAGCCTTTTATGTTCTCTTTTACGTTCTTTTTCTGAATATTCCCTCTTCAAGGATGTAGTATACTAGAAAAAGTACATAATTCAGTGATATTTCAATAAAACATATTAAAATGTAACGTATTTGATAACACTGTAGCGCCATGAAATTCTCTCAAAGTGTAAACAATCAATAAACCTATCCTAGGTCTTTCTCCAAAATGGCATACAGTATATAAAACAGTCTGTCACTATCATTAACACAGCGTTTTTTTTTGTTTTTTTTAGTCCTCTTGTAACATTGTCATATAGCTATACTACTGTTTTTTTATACACTATTACACACATTTATAGGAACATGAAAACTATTAAAAAAATTTTTGTGTGTGAATATGCTTTGTTAAATTCAACTAAAATAAATAGAGATCACTGTTCTACATTGGTATTCCCTGATTTTAGAAGTTTTGTGTCCATGTTGTTAAAACGTTGAAATATTTGTCTATATGCATCTTGAAGGTATACATAGACATTTCATTACCTATGTTTACTATTACATGCTATATTTTAAAGACGATCTCCTGCCTCTGGTGCTTGGTGGGAAACTGTGCTGTTATTATTTTATTTTAGCCTCCTCCTCTCCCCACTGTGTGCCTCTGAATTTTCTTTAAGGACACTGTGTCATGCACATTTCCTGTCTGTGTGATGCTTAGCCTTCCACAAGACTCACTACCATCAAAGACACCTCTCCTTGGGCTACAGAGCTGTAATCCTCTGTGGAGCAAGTTTCTTTTGGATCTGAAACAGCTGCAGGGAACACCCCTTACCTGTACACTTTGAATTCTGGGACTCCTGTGCAGCAGTGGATATATTGCTCAGACTAGTGTCTTCTGTACACAGTGTAATCTGCACTGCAAACAAAATTTAACACACGGCCTTTAGTTTACTGTCTTGTATTGTTTACATTTAGACGAAGCTGTGTGTTTATCCATGAACTTGGATAGGCATGGTATAAATGTTATTTTGAGATACTCCTGTAGTTCTGTAAGTAACAGGCTTTTGCAACTTGAGGTAAGAAAAAAGGTACCAACAGCTCCAATTGCTAGCTGGATATAAGCATTAATGAAAAACAATATCCACATGCTGTATTAACTATATACCTTCCTAAATAAAGGAACATATATTTAGCATTTTTACTTTTTGGCCCTGATCATAATAAAGAGAGACAAAGGATTTGCCCTTTACAGGGGTTGTGTCTTTTAGCTTAGTGAATGAGGTGAAATTTCACCCTATCATGTACAATGAAAATGAAAAAAAAAAAGCTTTTGCTTGCACATGATTGAGTGATGGAAGTCAGCAGAGCTTCACCTCATTCACTAAACTATGGGGGAACTTCCCCTGTAAAGTGCAAATTCCCTTGCAAAGTGAAAAGACTATCTACCTTTAGTAAATCAGCCCCATTAAAATTAGCTGGTATATTGTAACCTCAAAAGCAGACAAAAGTGATTGTGATATGTTAATAAAAACAATGTAATATTTTCTTCTTCTAAGGTCTTTGTCCTCCAGTCTGTTAACATTGGCTTCCATTATGGTTGTTGATATTCCTGGATTCCAGAACCCACGCCACCAGAAGAAGGAAAGGGCTGGCACATTTGAAGAGCTTTGCCAAAACTATGTAAATGAACGTATGCAGTGTCTGTCATACAAGAGCACATTCAGCATGCCTCTGGAGAGGTTTAGAGAGGTGAGATAAGCTGTCCTGAAAACTTTCAGAAAGAAACCTAACATATTACTTTTTTTAAAAAATATGACCCTACAGCAATTAACAATGTTGATACTGTTATTCACAGGAAAATATTGATGTGATGTTTGATCTGCCAGAGGACTCACCATTACCCACGGTATTGCTCATAGACCAGACATCTTCACAAGTAAGTAACTTCTTTTCAATATTTTTAGAAAACTTTAACAAAAGGGTAACACCTTTGACAAGCTTAATTTGGTCACACGTCAAACAATTCAGAGCATAGCAGGTATGTATGGTGACAAGAGTTATACCGTCACAATAGGTAGGCAACTTTAACAATGAATTTCCAGAGTGATCCAGATGTGACCCAGTAAAATGCTGAGACTAACAGAGGAACTGACAGTGGGACAGGAAAAGAAAAAAACACATTGAAAGCAAGAGCAAAGTTATGAAAGGGCAGAGGAAATGAGAGACAAGAACTAAGAGGATGGGGGTTGGTAAAGGGAAAAAGGGGGGAAGGGAACCTGAGACCTGAGACAAGCATCACTACCAAAAGTGGGCTTCTCCAGAGCATCAAATAGTAAGTAAAGACAAGTCAAAATCAGGAGGCATGTAATTGTTGATCCAAGGCTCCCAAACAAGTAAGCAACTTCAATTGTTAGGTTGTATGCCATTAAATTATCTACAGTGAGCAGATATTAACTGACCAATACATTAGGATGGGGGTTGTTGTAGGTCCATTGGGAGTGGAATTTACTTTCATTTTTACAAACATAGGTATTTCTTTAGGTTACAGCAAACTTCCACCAAAACAACTTGTGATTTATCCAAAAGGAAAACATACAGCAATAAAAAGCCTTTGT
>NW_017306286.1:3796345-3840144 GCF_000935625.1 Nanorana parkeri
TTTGTATGTATTAATTCATTTTTTTAAGGGTATAGGAAATGCCATCATTATATCACCAGCATAGTTTGACAAACAACGATGGAGACGTTTTGACAATGGAGAGTAAGGCCCATTTAACATGGGTGCCTGTCAGTTCTGATTAGCAGGAGATCCATGCATCTTGCAATTGAGGAAAAAACGTAACTTACCAGACCGATGTTAGGCTCAAGGGGAGTTAGATGTGAATGGACATGTGTCTGTTTACATCAGATTACCCCTAATCCGGCACGATCAGGCCCACCAAAATGGAACTCTGTTCTGTTTGGTTTTCTGGTCCTGACCAGAGTCGGGGGTAATCGGATGTAAACAGACATGTGTCCATTTAGATCGGCTGCCCATAGACTTACATTGGGCTTACAATCAGATCCGATGACTGGTGGACCTGATTGGACCACCCGTCAGAAAGGGACCTTAAGAATCTACACAATATATTGTGTGAATATTCACTTCAATAATCCAATCATGCAAAAAGGAAATTCCTGTTTACTTATTTTTTCCCCCGCATATTTTTATGATTAAAGTGAATATTCACACAATCAACTGTGTTAAGATTATTTTACTAAATTAGCCCAATGGGCTTTATGTCCAAATTGGGCAGTGCAATGTGGTACAGTTGCAGCAAGTATGACCTGATCATTGAATACAATTCAGAATTATTAAACAGAAAGGCAGACAGTGATGCTGACTAATTAAGTTTTGTTTATTTAACTCGGTTGTACTTTGCTTTTCAAGGGCATACTGCTAAAATATTACACATCCAAGAAGTGCTGGAACTTCAACACTTATTTTATTAAAGCAGTGAAGGGAACATAATCATTCAGCAAACTTATTAGATCTGGTAATTCAGTTTATATGAAATGATGCTACCCTCAACTGACTACCCAAAGAGTGACTCAAAGCAAAAACAGACAGGAGGAGAATCAGAACAAATGGTAAATTAGTCCAAATCGCTTTATCAGTTCACAGTAAAATCACATGAAACAGCCAAGTCCCCAGCAAAACCCAACTTGAACTCAAATATCTTTTTGGACAGACTTCAAGTTCAGCATACTGTTAAAAGAAAACTATGGCCCAAACTTTTTTTTGCCATAGTTCTCTTTAGGGTAACAGTAGGACATAAACTAATGTCCTCTTTTGACTCAAAACTCAGTATGTAGCGGGCTATTGCCCACTATATGCTGACAGTGTAGAGCTGCATAGCAGCTGGGATGGATCCTGACAATATTGTTGGGAAACCCCCCCACTGCCTAATTGACAGCTGGCTCTGCCTCCCTAGAGGCAGAACCAGCTGTGGCCGCCCCCTCCCCTGTCCGTTCCACCAGTCAGCACGGGAGGAACAGAGATTGGAGGGGGCAGTCTCTGTGGGGAGCTTTGACTGACATTCAACACTCTCTGTAGGGAGAAGATCGGGTACTGAGTAAACATGGGTATGTGATCGCTCATTTCCCAAACAATAGAGTCGACATGTGACAGCTGCAGTGTCACAGGTTTGGTCTAATTATGGGGATGAGTGTATTTCACTCTCCCCATAATTCTCCTTTAACAAAACTTTCCTCAACTGTTTAAATCTGTCATCTTACTAGGCATTGTTTTCCTGTGATGGTCCTTATGCTTTAGAGAATTCCAGAAAACAATATAAGGAAGGTGGTGGACTGAAAATAGCCATCTGTGCCAGTGTACATGGATAACGCAGTGCTAATATTACTGACTTAGTCTGCCCATTATTTCACCCAGATAAAAATAAAACATGTATTTCAGTCATGTCCTTGATTAGTAATGATTTGTGACCTTTCTGGAAGACAAGATGCCAAACAAGAATAGCTTACTCTGATCTTTAAAGGACTCTGTGATCCTGGCACTGCACCTGAAAGTAACCATTTTAATGGAAAACAAATTGGTTGTCCGCAAAGGTTGCTTTGGGGTTTTAATTAAACTTCAGTCTATCACACAGTAAAAGTCTTTAAATTAAATGTATGTTATATTGGGATTTGTGCTTAAACGAAAAGTATAATAATTTTAGTGAATACATATTTAAGTTATTAAACCTTAAAAAAGAAAACCCTGCATTTTCATGATATTTGTGATCCTCAAGATACTTGTTTTTACCTTTTCCATCCTTTGTTGTGACTTATAGTCAGGTAACGGCTGTCAGTATATAGTCAGGTAACGGCTGACTATATACTGTATGACTATATGGGTTGGTTTCCTAAATGTGACTACAGTAGGCCTTGCCTAAGTAATGTGATTTGAAGTCTCCATTAGAAACCATTGTGACAAGTGGCAATTGCAGTACAATTAGGAGACAGAGTGATGTCACCCTATATTAGAAAAACCTTGAACATGACCTTCATGGTAGGATTACCAGGTATTATTTTAATAAGAAAGGCAGATTTATAAATATTGAAACTGACATTTGAAACTACATTAATGTTAACATTTAGATGAGATTTAAAGACTGGGTTTACAAATACTATAAGATGAGATATTAGCCACATAGGGAGTGCATTTTTTTCAACGCGCCAACTGACTCACAGACTTTCATGTTAAGAAGGAGCAGTAAAACACAATCATTGTTTTATACTGCAAAGCAGTAGGCAAAGTCTGTGTATGTTACGTAGTTACATAGTTAGTCAGGTTGAAAAATGTGCCCGCCCCAAGATGCTTTGCGGCTGCCAGAGCAGTTTCGTGTTCTCGGACGGGAGTTTGCAGCCTAAACAAGGTAAGTGTTAAGCGCTATTAAAGCGGGTTTAAAAAAAAACACTTTTTGCCTATATCTACTGCTTGCTAGCAGGAGAGTTTAGAACCACTTCAACTGAGCTAGCTAAAGTAGAACTATGTATGTAAAGAGAAAGTATGATTTGCCCATGTACGCACTGTGTATATTTACAAACTATGAATGAAAGCAAGGTTTTGGAAACATCTTAAACTTAAATTAATGACATTGTGATATCTCTTTTACATGCACAATAAAAGTGATATCCTTTTTGCACATTACAAGTGAGTGCTGGTGACTATCTTTACTTTATCTTTCACCAACGGATATTTTGTTTGATTCAAGCACTGTTCGTTGTGCAGGTGATTCTCTAACGCTACTAGGAAACTGACATGGGCGCAAGCTCTTGCACATTCCATTATGTGCAGTCCCACACTCAGGGTTATGGGCAAACTTGCGTTAGTTCGTGCACGCAGAAAAATGCGCACCAGTACCCATGTGCATAAAAGTTAGCATTGGTTTGTGCGCACAGGCATAGAGGCGTTTGCACATACTGACATGCCCACGCACTGACATTCACACAAACCAGCATGCTTATTGTCACCAGTTGACCTATTTTAATCAGCATGCAGTATTTGCTAACTGCTGACTGCTTGTTTCTGTTTCCCTGTGTCAGACGTACCAGCGAACTAGTAGCGTGGTAAGGAACCCCCTGCTTCCTGACAGAGACCCCCACCAAGGAGCGGCCTCCGGACGCGACCCTGGGAAGGCCTCTCGGGGTGAGCCCGATGGACCACCCTCACCCTGGCATCCGCATGGAAATTCCCCGAAGGCTCCCAGGAACGCTCCTCGGGACCGTACCCCTTCCAGTGGACGAGATACTGAAGGACCCCACACCGGCGGCGGGAGTCCAGGATCTCCTGGATCTCCTGGACCTCGTACTCTTCATCGTTGTTCACCTGGATGGGAGGAGGGGGAGTAGGCACCCGGCCCGGGAACGGGTTGGCACGGTGCGGTTTTAGTAAGGACACGTGGAATATCGGGTGGATTCCCAGGGATGCAGTCAACCGGAGTTTTGCGGCAACGTCATTGACCATACCCATGATCTTGAAGGGAACGAGGTAACGGGGACCAAGCTTCATGGAGGGACAGGGCAGCTGGAGTTGCTGAGTGGAAAGCCACACTTTGTCCCCGTCCTTGCATCTAGTGGATACCACACGTCTACGGTCCGCCTGGGTCTTATGCCGCTGCTGAGCAACCTGGAGCTGCTGCGTCATGGTCCGCCTCAGTCCCTGGAGGTGCCGGAGCGGTTGGGCCACGTCAGGCACTGGGATGTCAAGGGGGAGATCCGGGAGGGTCAAGGGATGGTAGCCATAGTTGGCATAGAAAGGAGAAAGCCTGGTGGAGGAATGTTGTTGATTATTGTAGGTGAATTCCGCGAAGGGGAGATGGCTCACCCAGTCGTCCTGCAGATAGGATGTATAGCAGTGGAGGAAGTGCTCGAGGGACTGGTTGGTCCTTTCGTTCTGTCCATTGGTCTGAGGGTGGTAGGCAGAGGACAGGCTGCGGGTGATACGAAGGCTACGGCAAAACTGAGTCCAAAGTCGGGAGGTGAATTGCGAGCCCCGGTCTGAGACGATGGAATCAGGGAGCCTGTGCAACCGGAACACATGTTGGAGGAACAGGTCCGAGGTCAGTTGGGCTGTTTGGCTGTAACAACCCGACGGGTTTTGAGGTGGGTCATTTGTGGAGTGCACAAATGGAACACGACTCTATGAAGGAGCGTACGTCGGCAGCCAAAGAGGGCCACCAAAACCAACGTAGGATGCATTCCATGGTGTTGCGCCTATCTCTGTGGCCCGCCGTGGGGTGGTCATGGTGATGCTGCAGTACGGGCAGTCGCTGAGGGACTGGGACGTAGATCCACTTCTGATGGTATCGAAGCCCCTGCTTTAACGGCAGGTGGGCTGCCTCCTTTGGGGCTGGCGTGCTGGCCCATCGGATCCCCTCGATTTAAGGAGTGTTGGGTGGCCAGAAAGTATGCGGCTGGTAGGATGGGTTCCGGGGGTGCAGGATCGGCCTCGGAGGAGTACATATGGGACAAGGCATCAGCCTTGCCGTTCTTGGATCCCGGTCGGTAGGTTATCTGGAGGCGGAAACGGGAGAAGAAGAGAGCCCAACTGGCTTGTCGAGGCCCCAGTCGCTTGGCACTGCGGAGGTACTCAAGGTTGCGGTGGTCCGTGTACACAACCACGGGGTTCTCGGCTCCCTCCAGCAGATGTCTCCATTCCTCCAGGGCATCTTTGATGGCGAGCATCTCCCTCTCAGCCACATCGTAGTTGCGTTCGGCCCCAGTAAGTTTGCGGGAATAAAAGGCAACGGGATGTAGAAGCCACCTCTCTCCTTGGACCTGTGAGAGAACGGCCCCGATGGCCCCCTTGAAGGCGTCTGTCTCTAGAAAGAACAGATGAGAGGTGTCTGGTTGTGCCAGTATAGGTGCCTGCGTGAACAGCCTCTGGAGCTGCTGGAACGCCCTGTGGACCACCGGAGTCCATTCAAACGGGGTGTTGCTCGTCGTCAGGGCAGATCGCTGAAAAGTTCCAGATGAATCGGCGGTAGAAGTTGGCGAAGCCTATGAATTGTTGAATCATCCGCCGATTGCGGGGGACAGGCCAATTCTGGATGGCCCGGATCTTCCTGGGGTCCATCTCCATCGACCTGGGGATAGGATGTAGCCCAGGAATTGATGAAATTGATGAAAGAGGCTTTGAAGGTGCTCTTCTCAAGCTTACCATAGAGTTTGTGGGTCCGAAGACATTGGAGCACCGATCTGACGTGCCTTTCGTGTTGTGGCAGTGTTCTGGAAAAGAAGAGGATATCGTCCAGGTATACAACAACATGGGTATCCAAAAGGTCGCACAAGACGTCGTTGACGAAGCACTGGAAAGTGGCGGGAGCATTGCAGAGCCTGAAGGGCATTACAAGGTGCTCGTAGTGCCCAAACCGCAAATGGAATGCTGTCTTCCACTCGTCTCCTTCTTTGACACGGATGAGATTGTAGGCCCCCCGGAGGTATATCTTGGTGACAAAACGGGCGTCCTTGGCCCTGTCCAGTAAGTCAGGGATGAGAGGAAGTTCTTCTTAGTGATGTCGTTAAGGGCCCGGTAATCGACACAGGGCCGGAAAACCCCATCTTTTTTTCCCACGAAGAAGATGCCGGCCCCGACTGGAGAGGTTGAGGGACGAATGAACCCCTTTGCCAGGCTCTCCTCTATGTAGTCCTTTAGGGCCCTGGTCTCCGGTTCGGACAGATTATATAGGCGCCCGTACGGCAATGGGGCTCCTGGGAGCAGGTCAATAGGGCAATCATAAGGCCTGTGCGAAGGCAAGACGTCTGCGCCTTTCTTCTCGAACACATCGGCATAGTCCCAATACTTTGCAGGTAGTCTGTGTTCAATGGTGCCCAGAACCGTAGGAGGGCTTGGAGCAGGGGACATGTGAACGGAAGGACCGGATGGGGACATGAAGGTGATGGAGCCAGAGGTCCAGTCAATCATTGGGTTGTGCCTTCTAAGCCAAGGGATGCCCAGGATGACTGGAAACAAGGGAGAAGGCACGATGCCCCATACGATCCTCTCGGAATGGTGGTTACCGATGTGGAGGAGCAAGGGATGGGATTCCATGGCGATGGTCCCGTCTTTAGGGTGCTGCCATCCACTAGGTGCAGCTGGGATGGGTTCTTTTTGGGGCGCAATGGAATTCCTAGTTGGGAGGCCAGATCCTTGTCCATAAAACAGCTGCTTGCGCCCGAATCAATGATGTCAGAGAGGTCAATGCCGTTCTTGTCCAGCTGCAGAGAAACAGGGATGGTGAGATGGGAAGCGTTATTATACATAGGCAGGTTAACACATACCGTGGGTGTCTCTGGCCTACCTGTAGGAGGTTTGATCGGACAGTCCTTCAGGAAATGGCCCGGTTTGGCACAGTACAGCCACAAATGCAGTGTTCGTCTCCTGGTTCTCTCGACCATGGACAGGGGACCCCGAACCGCCCTGATCTGCATCGGCTCCTCCTGGTTGACGTCTCCCACTGCAGGAACGGATACCGGAAAGGGCTCCGACTGGCGCACCGGTGGAGGCGGGGTCTGTTGCCGCTCCTGTCGTCTTTCCCGGAAACGGCGATCTAGGTGGGTAACTGAGTCCATCAGTCCCTCCAAGGTACCCGACACCCCGATGCGGGCGAGCTCATCCTTGAGCTGTTCAGACAAGCCGAGGCGGAACTGGTCGATTAAGGCTATGTCATTCAAGCTAGTATCCGGGGCGACCTCACGAAACTCGATGATGTAGTCCTCCACCGGACGTCTGCCCTGGCGGAGGGTGCGCAAGGTAACCCTGGCGGTCGAGGAACGCAGGGGATCATCATAAAGTCTCTGCATGGCCGCGGCAAGGACTCCCAGGATGATAGCACTGGGTCATCGGCCTGTAGGAGTTGGTGCGCCCAGGTCTGAGGAGGTCCGGAGAGCAAGGAGATCGCCGTGCGTACTCTAACGAAGTCCGTAGCATACATGCGGGGTTTCAGAGAAAACAGCTTGCAGGAAATAATGAAAGAGCGGTACTTTCGCGGATCACCGGAAAATCGTTCAGGGAAGCTGACCGATGGCTCGCAGGAGACCATCCCCAGGGTGCGCGTTGGTGTGGAAGGAGGCGAGGGTAGTAGCGCGGTACTCTCCGCGATACGTCGCTCCTGTGTGACCACCTTCTGGAGCAGGTGCTCTCATGACTAGCCTGCATCTCCTGGAAGGCTTGAGGGTTAGCTGCTGGGACAGGGCCGTAATGGCCTCCGCCGCTCCTGCAGATTCCATGTCAGACGTACCAGCGAACTAGTAGCGTGGTAAGAAACCCACTGGTAGGAAGCTGCAGATAAGCCCAGAAACGAAGTACAATTTAGGGGCAATCCAAGAGAGTAGTCAAAGTCCAGTCCAGGTCGAGGCAGGCAGCGATGGTTCAGAGGCAATAGACAGTCCAAGGGTTCAGTAATCAGGAAGTACAACGAAAGGGGCAACAGGTAACAACAGGATCAACAGGGAGGCTAGGTGTTCACCATAAGGTGGAATAACTCAGCAATAAGCCAGAGCTCAGCCCAGGTTTTTATAGCCAGGGGAGATAAAACCACCCCCCGGTCACTGAGGTAACCAAGAGGCCTCCCTCCCCGGGAACCAATGGCAGGCGAGAGAGATGGAAGGTGTGTGCTGGGAACCTCCTCCAGCAAGGTCCACACCTGGTGGCCCTAAGGGCGCAGGAGCGCTTCCGTGGATGCGCGCGCAGCCTGCGTACTGCACATGCGCACCCGCCACGCAACTCGCGCATGCGCACCCGCAGCACGGGCACCAGGAGTTCTACCAGGCTGGAGGGGAACCGCCGTGCCCGTGGTCCCCGAGCAGAGGTAACACCCCCTGCTTCCTGACACCCTGCGACCTGACCTGTGACTTGATTCCCAAAGACATCCACCCTGGCTTATGACCTGACTCTGCTTCGGTCTACTGATTTTGGTGCTTTACTTATGCTTCTGTGTGTTTGACTTCGGCCTGTGACTTCGACCCTGATCTAGCTAGCAATTTGGTACTGCTTCTTTTGGACAATATCCACCCAGGCCTGTGTTACCAACTGCGCAACTGTCTCCTATTCCAGTACCCTGCTGCATTCAACGCACCACCTTGATCCTGTGGTTGCCCTACACTCACACCCAAAGCATCTGCATGAACTTCATTGACCTACGTTCTGGGCACTTATGCATTCCTGCATTCTCACTCTGCCTTTCACCACTTGCAGGAGAGTTGGACAAGTTCTGCAAGTGTAGCCTTCCTCTGCTCAGCTCAGTCTCCCCTCAGGTATGTGACATAGCCCCACCTTTCAACACATGTTTTAGAGGCTGTAATACTGTGGGAGATGTATTGTACATTTGGTGGATCTGTCCTATGTTGAACAGATTTTTGACCAAAGTGTTTAAACTTTTACAGAACCTTATCTTTAATAACCCTTTACCAAGAGACACTTGCCTTGCTCTTTTCCATGTTAAACCTCCATTCTTCATCAAGCCCCAATTAGTGACGTATGTGCTGCTGGCTGCTAAAAAAAACTATTGTGAAGACTTGGAAGAAGCACTTTACACAATACACATGGGGGCAATCTTTATTAATGAGAAACTCATATTAATGACAATTTCTTGTAGCGCGGGCGACGTGGATACCATATGCTCATCCTTCTCTCCCATCTGCAAGCTTTGCCCTTTGAAAGGGACCACATGATGAGCTCCAGTGTCTTCTTTTTCTCCTGCTTACCCCCTTTTGCCCCCTTTTTATCTCTCTGTCTATTCTACACCTTATGATGTCCTATACTCTTACTTACTCTGCCGTCTTCTCTACTCTCCACAGACATTCTTTTAGGTACTGTGCTTTTCTCCTCTATTACAGTTAATGCTTTGATCAACACTCCATTTCTATATGCATATTCATCAAACTAAACATCAGACTGGAACTTTACAGTCTGGACCAGGGGAGCTCTTCCCCACAGTTTCCTCTCACACCCTATAATACTGTTTTAATTTAACCAATTCAATATCCATTTACTGCTTCCTGGATTAGCAAGCCTTCCATGACCACTGACATTATAACCATGCATGTGGTAATGTAACTAACATCATTATTGTATGACTGATAAATATTGTACCTACAATGATATGAACCTCTGTAGCTTCATTAATATTATTGTTAAAATCTTTTAATAAAAAATTATTGAAAGTGAAAAGACTATTGGTGTTATTCACAAAGCTGCCGAAGGCTATTCACTCCGGTTCAGTACGGCTGATTTCAGCACTTCGGTCAGCCAAACATGCTCTGCGGCATTCGGCTCGGCTAGCATAGAAAATCAATGAAAATAGTCCAAAAAAACAAGATTGTAAAGATTTAAACATTTTTAATAAATAGTAAAATTTAAAAATAAAAAAAAGATTTTTAAAGAAAGAAAAAAAAATAATAAAAAAAAACAATTGGGCAAAGCTAGCAGTGACAGCTAGCTCTTCCCAACTGTTTCCTATCGGCTGGCACCTGCCAGAGTATTCTAGCAGGTCGCGGCCAATGAATAACAACTGGGCGGGGCCGGTTGTGACGTTCTAAAAAGTACCTTAATACCAGCATATATTACATATTAATGGCAAGTCCACCAAAAAGTATTTTTTTTAATTATATATGGAGCCTAGAAAGCTGACTCAGCCCCTGGTTTCTTATATGATACTTCAATAGAGATAACTCCTTACTATAATTTCTGACTCCCTTCCTATCCACCTAGAAGTTTTGTTCCCTTCCACCTCTGTGTGTTCTAGCTTTGCTTATTGCATTCTTCATATTATAAAATAAAACTGTGGGAAGATATAAGAAACTGTCAGTAGTTTAACTCTCCAGCGTCTATTCAAATTAAAATACCAGTTTTTGGTGGACTGCCAAAATAGTGTTGCAAGCAATGTTATTTGGCATTAACGCATATTAAGGGCAAGTCCACCAAAAAGTATTTTTTTTAATTATATATGGAGCCTAGAAAGCTGACTCAGCCCCTGGTTTCTTATATGATACTTCAATAGAGATAACTCCTTACTATAATTTCTGACTCCCTTCCTATCCACCTAGAAGTTTTGTTCCCTTCCACCTCTGTGTGTTCTAGCTTTGCTTATTGCATTCTTCATATTATAAAATAAAACTGTGGGAAGATATAAGAAACTGTCAGTAGTTTAACTCTCCAGCGTCTATTCAAATTAAAATACCAGTTTTTGGTGGACTGCCAAAATAGTGTTGCAAGCAATGTTATTTGGCATTAACGCTGTTGTTGCAATTTATTTAAATGGGGTTTCCACAACCTCCCTTCACCCAATTAAACATTAATGTATTCTCTAACATTGGATAGGAAAAGTGCTAGATGAATGTCCCCATGCTTTTGCAGCCTTTAGTATGAAAGGTTAATGATGGGGCATGCTGAGGAGATATTATAGGGCATACAGTGTTTGTCATACAATCCAGTGAATTAGAATGAATTCTAACTTAATTATTCAAAGACTCTGGCAATGTGATCAATTGTTCTCTGTTTCCTTTCTGTTATTACCACTTTTTTTATATTGATCAGAAATCTAAAATCTGACTTTCAATTAACCTACCAGACCTTATATCCCCAAGTGTTATTATAGAACTATGGAATTGGTAAAGTGGGTTACTGTAGAACAAGTCTCCTAGTTTAAAAAAAAAAGTAGAATTCTGGCCATGTTTCTTTGACTGCTGCATCAGCAGCTTAACAGTTTTGCTTTATATGCCCTATGATTACCAGCTCCTATAAAACTTTAAAAGTACTGCATTTAAACTGTTGCTTCCCATTTGCTGGCTGTTGAGCAGCATTGATTGATAGGCAGTGAAAGTAATGACATCTACAAGAGATCACAGTTCAGTTGCTGGTGAGGACAGAAAGACAAGGGAGAGCAGTTACAGTGCTAACCAGTGGCATACCCAGCGTATTAAACACCTGAGGTGGATAATTTTTTAACAACTTTATCTCTATATAACAAAATCAATTTTAGTAATAAACATGAAATAAAACAAATAATAAAGGCCATAAAAGAAACACAGACAATGTTAATTGTAGTGTCACCTTAAATTGCTGGTCAGTGCAGTATCCTCTTACATTAGTGGTCAGTGTGAAGTTCCCCCTTCATTGGTGGTCAGTGTACTGTCCTCTTACAGTGGTAGTCAATGTAGAAGTGCTGTTTCACATTGGCAGTCAATGCCCCTTATATAAGTGATCAGTAAAGTATTTGCTTAAACTAGCAGTCTGTGTAGTGTACCCTCACATTAATGGTCACCAGTGGTAGGTTTTCCTATTAAATTAGTGGTCAGTAAAATACCCCCTTTAAATTGGTGGTCAGTGTAGCATTCCCTTACATTAAGAAGTAAATGGACAAGTTTCTTCTTACACTAGTTTCATTAGTGGTTAGTGAAAACTACCCCTTCTATTGGTGGTCAAAGAAATGTCTCTTACTTTGGTCAGTGGGAGAAGGGCCCCTTACTTTGGTGGTCAGTGCAAAGAGTGCCTCTTTTTTTTTTTAAACAAGATTTTATTTGATTTCTTCTTTTCAATATAAAACAAAAATAATAGAAAACAAAGATAATATCTGCGGGTTACATAAAAGGTGCATATCCCAATATTGTAAACATCATATTTGTAAGGTGTGTCAAAGTAGATGTGTCAAGTTAGCAGTACTGTCATCTCTCTACACATCCTATTGCATATCAGTGACAGACAATGTATAAGTACGGAAATGTCTTAAGGCGAAGTCTAGGCCGAAGATCCGGCTGGAATGAAATACTCTAATCCTGAGCCAATCACAGACTCCCCAGTACATTCGACACATCTGCCTCCACGTACCACTTAGTATACCTGAAGGGCTGAACCAGGTTTGTGACCTCCATTGCAGTGAGGGTGTTAACAAGAAAATGTTTCCATCTCTTGAAAAAGGACAGTGTATGAGCATCCTTGTTCATTTCGGCATTCCAGTCTTTCCTTGGCCATTAATGCTGTCAGGTCATTGTATCCTAGGGACTGATGGGGCGTTCCAGTGTCTCATGAGACATCTCCTAGCCACCAGGAGACAAATGTACACCCAGTCCAAGCCTTTATAATTGGTATGACTTTGTTGTTCCTTGGAATGGTCTAGATAGCCAAATAGGCACAAGGATTAATCAAGGTCAGGTTGCCACGAAACGATGGTATTAACATATGATAGAACCTGTTTCCAGAAGTTCGAAACCTCTGGACATGCCCAGAAGCAGTGGTGTAGGGTCGGGCGGTGCAGTCCACATTTAGGACAAATAGAGGTTGGTTGGCGTGGTGTAGTGGACGTTGTTGCTGGAATAAAGTAAGGTACATAGGCCCGGTGTAAGATTTTAAATTGTGTCTCCCTCCAACTTTCATTAGTTATTAGTGATCTCATTTTGGTGTAACCCGTGAGTATTTTAGGTTGTAAATCCGGCTTGCCAAAGTCCCCTGACCATCCTCTCATAGTTAACCTTGAGAGGGGCGGAAGGAATAAAGCTTGTAGTCTTGGGTACACTGTGGATATGGAATAAGATTTGCTCGATATGAGTACATCCAGGAATGATGAAGAGAAAAGGGACCTTGTCGTTCCGGAAAAACTATGCCATGTGGTCTTCAGCTGCAGGAAGTGTAGAAAATCATGGGGAGGGATACGATATTGTTGTATCAGGTCCCAAAATATCCACTAGCCCATTCGCTACTATTTTAGAGAGGATTTTGGGATCTACATTTAGGAGCGAGATTGGTCTATACGAGCTGGGATTCGTAGGGTCCCTCCCTTCCTTAGGTAGTAATTTGATGTATTCCTCTTTTCCCGTTGCCGTGTATGGGGAGCCCCCCCACACCGAGGAAAACGTGGAGTGTAGAGGTTCCACAATATCCGCCTGCAGGATTAAAAAAAAACTCAGTGTCATAACCATCTGGCCTCGGAGCTTTACCCGTACCTAGATTTTTAATGACTGAGGTTATTTCCTCCTGAGATATATCTGCATTTAGAGAGTGCAGTTGATCGTGGGATTTCTTTTCTTGCCTACGTCCGCCGAGTAGTCCATCTACCTCCAGTGATTTGTTCGCCCGAAATTTCTGCAGCCCCTCCACTCTGTCCGCGTAATTGAGATATCGCACAATCACGGGGCGAGGGGTGGCGCCATCCTCCCTGGGGAGACCTAGGCGGTGCGCTCGTTCCACTAGACATGGCGCTCATATTCCCAGTGCCTCTGGTAGGTCTGTTGCACAGAGCTTACCCAGTACCGCTGGCTTATACGTTTACGGCAGGCCCACAATCCTGAGGTTCTTTCTTCTGGAGCGGTTCTCCAGATCATCGATTTTTGCTTGCATGGATTGTTGCACCTGATCGTAGTGAGAAAGCTTTGCTTGTGCTTCTAGGAGATCATCTTCCAGGGAGCAGATGCGTTGCTCCGCTGTGGAAATAGATCTGGCCTGGGCAGAGATATCCTTTCTGATCTGTGAGAGCCCCTGCTGAATCGCCACTTCCACCGCAGCCCTTATGGTGGGCTTCAGTAACTTAGCCACCGCTACAGCAATGCGGGCATGAGAGGGGTCCTCATCCTGATCGTCCAGTGAGGAGCTGGGTGAAGGGCTGCGGCGGCTCTGCCTGTCTGCAGCCGCTGTCATCTTGGCTGCACCAGCTGCCTTAGATGTGCCCTGAGAGCGGGACCGTGGCAGTTTCGGGGCCAGGAAACGGTCCATGCCCTGCCACACAACTCCCGTGAGTAGCGGGAGGGGATTGGGGGGGCCATCGGAGCCGGTTTTATGTTAGTTCGGCTGTGTCGAGGGGGAGCGCCGTCTCCCTGCTGCTCTTCACATGGGCGCCGGAACCGGAAGTTTTTGAGTACCTCTTATAATAGTGAAGAATGGGAGGAGGAATGCATCTTTCATCGGCAGATAACGGAACAAAGAATGCTCCTTACATTGGTGGTCAAAGAGAGATAAGTTCCCCTTACAAGCAGTTCAGCATAATCTGCAATCCTTCCATAACAAACATTGCACTATAGGAAGGTTATTATGGTGCCATGCAGAACAGGAGAGGTCTAGTCCCTTTGTATGTGCAATGCCATTTAGTCCTTATTCCTGGTAGGTAAATCTTTGACAACCACAGCATTGCAGTCCTTAGGTAAGCTGGTATGACCTCTGACTGTTTTAAAATTGCAGTGATATATACAGTACACATGGGGGAAATGTGCAGTGACATAGATTGCATTTAGGTAGAAGGAAAGGGTGCAAGCAGTAGACTGCTTATGTGCAGGAAGGGTTTAACATTAGTGTTGCATCTTGGGAATGATGTTGACATCCTAAATCCTTTCATTCTTCTGGGGTTCCAGCTGCCCAAGCCTTCACAGGATGACTGTTTTTCCTGTTCCCAGTTATGCTCCTTAATTGAATTCCAGTCCCTTATCACTTCACACTGCCTGCTGCCAACATCACAACTATTAAATTACTTCAAATCCATTTCTGTTCAGAACAAGAAAAAAACTTCACTGTGAAACATTACGTAGCACCAGCTTATTAGTTTAGTGTGAGGTAAACTGGACCAATAAAAAAAAAAAAAGCTTGAGAAAAAAGTGCATCAATATGACAGATCTGGGATGATAACTGGAAGCTCGAAATTCACAATAAAAGGGTTTTCATGGTTTATAGATATACCATTGTATGTTATCGTTATTTTTATTGTATGTATTATTATTTTTGTAATTTATATAGAATGACGTTTAGACCAATATGGTGAGTATACTGTATATTGTAACAAACTGTCCTCTAGCTCTGTAGCCTTTTATGCATCAGTCATTGCGGCAGAAGGTCTAAGTAGCATGCTTGCAAAAAAACCAAACCTCTATTAGGGCCAATTCACAACAGCAGCTGCGCTGCAACACATAGCCAGCGCAGCCTCAACACATCTGGTGTGAATCCAGCTTAATAAATTAATTTAGATGTCCTTTGGTGAGGTTCCTACTATATAAAATATGCCTCCTTCAAAGAAAACCATATTTATTGCAAAAGTAGATTGTAGCATTATATTGTTTTTATTTACACAATACGTTAATTCTATTTCTAGGCAAGTCTAAGGTGAGCAGTTGAAAGTGGCATGCTTGTTGTGTATTCCAATCACATCATCTTAATTGGAATAAGCTTTGACTGCCTCTGTCTCTATCTCTGTAACTCTTTTGTTGGATTTTGTATGTCTTGGTAGATGTTTAAGATGTTCCCTCAGATTTACCCATGTTAGCTGTCAAGCTGCCTGACATTGCAGTGGTCACTTGATTCTGTCTTTTTTTCAACACTCACGGTATACTCTGCCCTTATATATTTCATGCATTGATGTTTACATTTAATAGGTGAACATTTTCTACTTTTTTTCTCTCTCATATTGCCATTTGGGCAGAGAAATCATAAGGTGTGTAGGGATTGGTATCTGTAAGTTTTGTGATTGTGCAGATCCTTTTTTAGGCCAGGTAAGGCAATGACAACGTTACTACATGGTACGGAAACAAAACAGTCGTTACCATTTACTCATTTGAGATACTTAAAGTGGATCTTGCTCTAAAATACAAGGTCCTCCTCTGTGGCAACATCTGGAAAAAGCATTAAAAATACTTACTACCTGCGTTCCTGCTGCTCCTTGCTTCCTGTTACTGACAGCATGAACCTTGCAGTGGGAACAACGTCAGGGTTGTAATTTTCAAAAGTAGATGGTCTAGCACTTTGCAGGAGTACATCCTTTTGGGGAGGATCATTTGGAGTCCTCAGCTTTCCCAGGATCTCACAAGAAGACTCAGTGATGCCACCCTTGTGCTAGTTGTTGTCAACCTGCAAGTGGCTTTTCTTATTTAGTGATAGCAGTTGGTAGTACAACTATAAAGATTGTGGCAATAATGTAATGTAATTTTTCCCATAGAGTTGTACTGCCATTTCATTGTTTAGAAAATTAATATTGTAAAGTTGTTAATTTATGAGGGCAATTGCAAGGATTATTCTTTCAGTTATGAGTAATATGCGGTCTAATAAAGGTGATGTCAAGCAATGAAACTAATGCAAGTCACACCAACTCTGGATGCCTTAGCAACAGCAGAAGCAGATGTATAGTATAGTGTGATTAGGGTATCCTGTGTTCCCTCAACTTCCTTCTCATAACTTTGCAAGTTCTACCAAATAAACCCTGTTGAAATTCATTACAAAATGGCTGTTGCCTGATTTATTGAAAGATACACCCTGAAAGAACTGGCTCTGTGGTGGATGTTGGCTAGTAACTTTTGTAAAGTACAGTACATGGACTTTGGCTTCCTAATGTGGCCTATTATATAATCTGATTGTCATTTCCAATGATCCTAGGGTAAGATCTCTGTGGTGAGGCTGAAGGTAGTTCTGGGTACACTAAGGAGTAAGGGGGCCAACTTCAACAAAAGTGTTTGTCCATGAGATGACACGCAGAAAGGATATGTCTACCTGGGTCAAGGAAGGCTTACAGAAATGACCTTCCTGCTATTGAATTGATTGGATAAACATTTTTCTTATGTCTTTATGCACCTATATACTACAATCGGAGAGAATAACTTTTCTTAGGGTTCATGTAGATGGACATTGTTTTCCTGTCAAATATAGGTCAGCAACTTCCTATTGTCTTCAATGCAGTAGTGCACAGTTCAAACACTGCGTTTGAACTGCTTTGCATTGTATTTCTTCAAAAGTATCACGTCATATGTCAGAACATGATAGCAGGTCAAATGCCACTTTTTCTTGACAAGCAATGCGCTTTGCACTCAAGCACATGTACTTGAGCAGAGCTGCATTCAAACGGAAATGGCTGTATTTGACAAAAACACACATCAACATGAGCCCTTGGAGCAACAAAGTTTTGTAATTTAATGGTTTTGACTCACTAGATCAGCTCTTCTCTACTATGGTTTCTGTAGAGTTTACTAGGGGCTCCTTGGGCAATGAGCAACTTCTACCTCTCAGAAAAGTAACTGTGGACTGTTAGCTATCTGTTCTTTCCACTGACCACCAAAGCAAAAGCCATTCTTCCAACTCACCACCATTGTTAGAGGGGGCTTTCTCCCACTGATCACCAATTTAAGGATGCCCTTCTTCAATGACTGCCAAAGTCAAGAGGCACTTTTTTACTGATCAATATTGTAAGGGGATATTTTTCCAATGACCGTCGAAAACACTAAAACCTTCACTGTCTGCATTTATTTTATTGCCATAAATATTGAGACATGGGCATGAAAAATATGCAAAGTACACTACATTCCATTTTCTTTAATTTCTTCTCATATCTCAATTCATTATTTATATTGTGGTCTGCAATATACATATAGTACTTATTAGTAGGGGGTTCTTTGAGACCTGAAAGCTATTTTAAGGTTTCCTCCATGTTAAAATGGTTGAGAAAGACTGCTCTAAATGAATAAACATTTCCATAGGCATTGACTATCTAATATGCCTCAGGAGGACATAACATTATATTCTTTTTACAGATAACTTATTACGGGATGATAAAATATGACAATAAATACACTTTATTTTCACTACATTTCTTTATTTACAGCAGATGCTTAATGTAAATATAGAGCCGTAAAAATATAAATGTCAGTATAAAACTTGCAAATAATCTATAAAATATTGATCTTAATCTTCTTTGCAATCATTTTTAAATGTATGGCCTTCATACCTCATTATGCAAGAATTAAAAAATGTTCATACTCATAATTATTTACATGAGCTGGGATCATGTTTATTGAGGATTTACAGTTCATTTGCTATAGCTGTACAGTGCCAAATGATTGATTAACACATAATGTAATGCATTCTGTCTCAAGAGTTGTTGTTTTTTTCCATGTGATTGCCCAAGTTTTATCCAAATACATTTATACTATGTTTCACAATCAGATCACAATATATGTTTTAATGGGAAATGTAAGTAATTTTTGTTTTAAGAATGCTAAATTATAATTATCTGCTGAAGAGTGAGAGCAATAGTTCTAGGGCTAATATTTACGCCTATTTCTAAACTGATGACCTGTAAGGGCTTTTAAAGCGTTGTTTATGGACCTTTTGGGGTACTGAATTTTGTTGCAGTTTCACGGACGCACACCATTTTTAACCTGGGCATGTTGGGGATCTATTTACTCATTGTAACCTCATCTTTTATATTTGACAAAGAAGGGTTTTATATAGTGTTTTGGGGCACTAAATTTAACTTAAAAGAGATCTATGGGGTAACCTTTTAGGATCACGGGAGTACATATACTAGCATCCTTCCATGACCCAAAGCTCAGTATAAAGCGGGCTATTGCCCCCGATATACTGAGAGCACCGCAGCAGGGACGGATCCCGACAATGCTATCGAGATCCACCCATCTAGAGGCAGAGCCAGCTGTGATCGCTCACTCCCCCGTTCGTTTCTCCACTCAGCACTGGATGATCGAAGCTGGGGTGACTGACAGTCATCGCTCTCTGCAGGGAGATGATCGCAAAGTGAGCGAGCGACGGTATAGGTTCGCTCACTTCTCGAACTATAGAGCCAACGTGTGACAGTTTCATTGTCACACGTCGGCTCAAACTATGGGGTGGAGTGAAAATCACTCATAGTTCTCCTTTAGCACAACGTATTATCAAACCCCAACATTTTGTGAAAAATGCACTTAATGTCGTGCAACATAAACATTTACAACTACCACCGTTTTACTCTACAGGGTCTTGGCTTTCAGAACATATATAATGTTTGGGAGTTTTAAGTCATTTTCAGGCTTACAATGTGGATTATAACATGTAAACGAAAACACAAAAAAAAGGCCTAGGTCCTTAAGGGGTTAAAAAAACAAATAACACAACTATTCAGCAGTAATTACTTCTGAGCACTATTTTTTTACATTGCAAAAACTAGGGTTGCACAGATACCAAGTACAGTACTCGGTACAAGTATGAGTACATGTAACAATACTTTTGAGCTCCAAGACTACACTAGAGAAAAATTAAAAAGTTAGGAGGCAGCTGTCATTTGTAAGGAGCACACAGAGCTCCTGGATTTGTACATCTCTGTTTTAATGTACGATTTTGTTTTTATAAATATAAATAAAGGGATGTACAGATACCAGTTTTGCGAGTACGAGTACTGGTACTTGCCGAGTACTTACAAGTACCAGTACTGGTACATTTTTGTTTATTGTCATGTGACAGTTTTTCTAAAACAATACAGACTAATAATTTCAGGACAGTGGTGGAGTTCCAGAGCCCGGTCCCAGCTGCAACCGCTGCAACCCTGGTAGTTCGCATGAAAATGCCAAGCATCTGCACTGGTACTCGAAAAGTATCTGTGCATTCCTAAAAACATTATAACTATACCACTCCAATGCAAGTTTGCCACACAAAGAGAAAAAACACATTCATGGGTTGTCCCAGTAGCACGGACAATCACATGCAATGCATTGCACATATAAAAAGTATAGTAGAAATATAAGTAGAATATTACCAAATATACACACCCAATCCAAACTTTTATATCTAACCAGAAACTGCAGTTTGTAGGCCACTCCACATTCAGGTTTTCAGTTCTTCTCTGAGGACAGAGACCTCATATAGAGTGCATAGCCAGATTGACAGCTCAGGCTCCGGTTTCTATAATTCATAGAACAATAAAGTATGTGACAGCATTATTCGCAGTGTATACTATTCACTCCCATATAGTTCAGTCACTCATTCCCCCTGCCGCCACCACAGCAGCATACTTCATTGTTCTCTGTACCATAGAAACCACCACCACCATAGTCTGTGTGTGTGTGTGTGGGTCAGTGTCAGTAATGGTAATGGTTGCAGTTGGTGGGGGTGCTCTCCGCACACCTTTCAGCAGTCCCGGCCAATTAACAAAGGTGGTGCTCGCAGTAACTATCACGGATGGCACCGTGCAAAACACAAAGTAGAAGAATGTAGGTCACCAGCACTCAAATTCGCCTGAATGAAGACAGCCGAAGGCAGCCACTTTACGGCTGATTTCAGCCGATGTACGGCTGAAATCAGCTGTACAAGCCAGAAGTGAATAGCGGAACAGCTCTCGGCTCACTCCACTTCAGCTGGGTTATTCACTCTGCTGCCTTCGTCAGCTTTGTGAATGACCCTGTATGACTGTATGCTTCTCAATTAATTTTGTAAACCTTAACTGTGAAATGCTATCAGCCACTCAACTAGCATATAGTGGCCAGAATCATTTTTTAAATCAATTTCTTGGGGACCCCTTTAAATAATTAGAACTGACGATACAATACATGGGAACACTTACAAGGACACCAGATTATTTAAGATATTTAGCCAAATTATTTTGTGTCAGCATGAGAAAAGCCATATATTTCTATGGTGGCTTCCCTCATGCACACCTGTAGCAAAGCGTCAGTGTTTCATGCTGTGAAACAAGCCATCTTGGGTCATCTGTTATGCACACTTGAATTTTGTACATGATTATAATGTGCAGTTATACTCCACTCCAATTTTCATACACAAGTGGACAGTGACTTGTAGATAGCATCTGTTATTTACAACATATAAAAACTAAATTGGAGCTCCATAAAGTTTATGAATAGCTGTTTGATCTAAGTGATGAATCTCATGAGACAGAGACATTATGCAGAATAACATTAAGCAAATGTGTCTAGAGCCATAAAGACAGCACTATGTCTTCCAAACTATATAAAAGGCAAGTTGAAAAAAATTGATTTAAGTGGTGCCAGGATATGACCTTTATGTATCCATTTTAAAGGGGAAGTAAAGGTCAACAAATTGCTGATTGTCTGGCTTTCCATGGCAGAAGAGACTGTGTAAGTCTCTTCTGCTATAAAAGCTTCTTTTTTTGCCATGCATGTGCAGTTCAGAGCACAGACCCTGCATGCTGAGATGAAGTAATTCCTATGCACATGCATGGCCGAAGACTCAAAAAACGGACAGAGCTGAGGATGGAAGTGCCAGAGAGGGAGGTTTGCAGTGCTGCAGCGGATCAGTTTGGCAGGTTAAGCCTGTTATAATGTGCTAATATGTTTGTCGGGTAATGTTTATTATTAACATACTGCCAGTGTATTGTGGATATTACCAACTATGCTTATTGCATTTTTTGCATAGCAACATAATGCTCAATACCCTCAAACTAAACTCTAGCAATGAATGGATTGAGAACTGGCTGATGTAGTAGGGATAACTAAAGCTGTTGACCATGTAGAACACAGTAACTAGGTCAAAGCATGTATAATATAAAAGAACTGTGGCTAGGCCCTAAGGAGATTGAGACGCTAGGATACCATGTTTGTGCCTTTTGCAATATGTAATCAAATGTAGAAACAATATTTACAACTGATAACTAATAGGTTTAAAAACGAATCCCATGTTTATTTAAAATAGATCACATACTATATATAATGTATTAGAATTAAAATCAGCAGGAGGATTATAAACAGCTTCAGATATGTGGGTGGTACATTGTGATGCCTGAAATTGAATAGGATATATCGAGTCTGTTGTTGAAAGAGGTGAAAGGCGAAAGAAGCAAGTATAAAAGATGGCTTGCTGCTCATGATGTAAACACTAATATTATGACTAGTATTGTCAACTTTCTCTGCAAATAGAAGGACCTTATTTTCCTGGGTTTCAAAATTCCTGTAGAGGGTAACATGAAATTGAAAGGCACATCTATTCTGCAAAGATATCTATGACATGTCTTGTGACAAGATGGTGAACAATTGCCAGTAAAAATTTGCATATGCAGAACTGTGGTCTTCCCAGTAATGTATAACACAATGAGCTGGTTATTTAGAAAGGCTGAGCACCAGGAAATCAATGCTTATTTTTAACTAGAGTTATTCAGAAAACTGTTGGCACCTTGCAGAACAACACAGCACTCAAGAAACATTTTTTCAACTAAATCACCAAGATACTGGTCATATAAATTATCTGATCTCACTGTAAGGACTTTGATACTTAGAAAGGTTAAAGACTAAAGACAAAGGGGAATAGAGAGGCTTATATGAATGAGCTCAGAGAAACAGCTGTTTGTACACAGGGCTTGTGTGTCTTCAAGTCAACAATGTCACTAAACTTTTGAGCCATCTAAAAATTTAAATAACAGGAGCAACTGTTTAAATATAGAACTCAACAAAAAGCCTATTGACAGTTTAGGATGCAATTTTCATGGTTTAGTCACTTGCTGAATCTTCATTCCCCTTTATCACCCTGAATGTCTCCCTCTTGGCTGAGAAGCATTATTGGGTCACCTGCAGAAGTGCTTTATTAATATATTCCAGTAGACAATCCATTGTAGGACAGGTGGCACTTAAGTGATGAAAGGAAGAATTCTATCCAAAACTGAAAAAAACTGTGATAGTTATACAGAAATTATGTTTCTTAATCTTTTTATATTGCAGATCCACAATGCTGAACAGCTTCTTTTTTAATTGTAATGTTAGTTTCTGAACAACACAATTTTTTTTACATATGTATTTTTTGTAACAGATAAATGTGCAAGCCAGCAATCAAATGGAAGAGAAGAAAGGCCTTCTTTGGATTCTTGATGAAGAAGTTCTCATCCAGGGCTCCAGTGATGTTAATGTTCTTGACCGTCTTTGTTCATACTATGAAGATAAAAGTGAAGATAGACAAGGTAAGAAGATGGATGCTGTCATGTATTGCCGGCAAGGCAAAGAGTGCTAACCCATTACAAATATACTGTACAACATCAATAAGTCAAATAATTAAAATTTCATGTCCTTTTGAAATAAATGTTTGATGAAAAAACTATATCATAAGTGATGCTGTACACAGTCTCACTATAAATAATATCTATGTATTTGTTTGTAACGTTTGTAGTATGTACTAGTACTACAGTTGTATAATAGATCAATTTTGTGAATAGTTGTTTCAGAGTGATAAATCATAGATGTTTTATCCAGGATATTGTCAATAGATATGATTTCTTGCATTATAAGAAGATAAATAAACTTTAACTAATATTCCACAAACTGAAAGTGACTTGAATTCCAGATAAAGGGCCCGTACGTAAGTGTGAACAGCCACTTCAGTTTGAGATCCTTCACCAGCTTTGTAAAGATCCTGTTCGATACGATGCAACTAGTTGGATCAATAAAGCCAAATTGAACCTATCAGCAGAAAATGCCATTCAGGTATTGCAGCAGTCTAAAATGTAAGTAAAGAGATTTGAATATCATAGGTATATCAATGTTTTCTTTAAGATAAATATCATCCCAATCAACTCATAGTCACCAATCAATTTATACTTTTAATATCCAACAGTCATTTGCACAATCTGAACCTACCTTGACACTGAATATTTTTGTGACCAAAATGAATGCTGCGGTCCACAAAAGAGTGTGTGGGTGTGGTATATTATTATTTATTTTATGGGTCATTACCAACATGAACATACTGTGCTACATTCTTTTCCAAATAGAGAGTTGAAAAGAGATGCATGCTATTATTTTTCTAGTTGTTCATGGATAACTGGGAGTGTTCTACATTTCCTATCAACATCCAAATTTAGTCTTTAAAATGTTCTACCTAAAACTTTGTGTTTTTAATTTTCTGAGCTTTATTTAATTTTTTTCCTCTTTCATAGTTCTTCACTTTGCTGTGTTCTTCTGAATCTCAGCTTTTTTTTGGTTGCTGGGATCTGTCTACACAGGACAATTGCAATACATTAGTAACTCTGACAATAATGCATAGTCTACCTCAACATAGAAGACTTGAAATTAGTTTTTTTGCATCATATATTTATTAATTTTTCACTGACTTTTCACACTTTGATGAACCAGAAACAGAACATGAGATCAGAGCTCAGTGTACCCACTCTGCATTGGTACACCTAGTAGATACTCATAAAAGAGTTGAGCAAACTGTTTTCCTATCCTGCTAGCAATTTAGTTTGCAGTGTTCATATACTAAACAGGTGAGCTGTGGCTAGACAGAATGCTATTCCACCAGGGAGAATGCACAGGCACAACAGGTGGCATAGCAGCACACGGTGGGCCTCCCCTGGAAGCCATGATGCCTATCATGTGACCTATCATGAAATCTGGCTTTGAAAGTATTCTAATACTAAAAACATATGTTTAATATAGATAGTCTATAGTATAAAACAGCATGTTATAGTTGTAAAAACAGAGGAATAAAGAATAGGGACAGAATCATATTTGTGAAAAAATGTATATAAAAATAATAAAAATAAGGAAAAACAGAGGAATTTGGCACCAAGGTTCATAATGCGTAATCCCACAGTATATGTATGGGCATGATTCTATGAACCAAACCAGGCACACATGCATGCACAGATGCTTCCACAGAATGTCTTGCTCTGGCTTCCTGACACACATGCACCAGGGAGATTTCACCTGCAGTGAATATTTGGTGAATGTCCCATTTACAGCTTATTATACCATTAAATTAAATAAACTAAATTAAATATACACCCAAACTGCAAAAGAATTTAAAAAAGAATAGGTAATTTTTTCTAAAAAAGCACATTTCACTTACCGTAAGTAGCTCAATGAGTGAGAGTGGGAGGTTACTACTAACCCTAAAATTCAAGGGCAAACAATGTATGTTCCAATGTATGGTCAATGGCTGTGGTATGTCTTATAATGGAAATGCACTTTAGACAAGTGGAAAGTGTATTCAAGGTAGTTTCAGTTTATTATGATCTTTGATGGTAAACCATTTCCCCCTATTTGTTTTAACTGCATATGTACATAGAAAGTAAGTACACAGAGTAAGAATATAAGATAATAAGCAGGTTACCAGAACAGGCGGGGGGAGAAATATATCCCCATTTTGCATTCTGTCAGACCTCAAATGATTATCTTCATTAAAACGCACTTTGAGTCAGCTGACATTTATAGCTTCATAGGGAGAGCGGGTACATGAAACTCCAGTTGAAATGTAATCAGAACATTATGCTCTTTATACCTGCAATCAATATAACTTGCAATGAAATAAGTTGAGGCGATTTGATTTTGTTCATTTATTTTTGTAATGTCTTTAATTCCTGTAGTGGGAGAGAAAAGAGGGAGATTAGCAAAGGCTTTGGAGTCAGCTTTATGTGAGCCTGGCACAATATGTCAGCCACATTAACACAGATCTTCTTGCAATTGTTATTTCAGTCATTTGCTCTCAGGCTTGCTGTGGTATTCAGGGATGTCTGGAACACTGCTCCCTATTGATTTCTTTTACTTCTGTCATATTGTGTCTAAACAGAACACTAGAAATTCAACTCATTTCATATAACTGACACAATGAGAGCCCTTGCATTTTGCAAAGAAAACAATTCAACATATTAAAAACCTGAGAATATAAATAGTACAAAATGTATGTAATGCGTTCCGTAAAATACATATAGCAGCAGGGAAAAGTTCAAACCCCTGTCAGGTTTTTATTACTGTTTGTGTTCCTGGGGAGATTTACCTTCTCTATAGTCAGCAGTCATAAGGACAGAACATTTTATGATGATCTCCAGAACAAGAGGTGAGAAGAAATCTCCTATTGAAACATGGAGATCTTTTCCGCTATTGTAGTGAGATTGACACTCACTTCCTGTTGTGTCTGCAGGACAGGAAGCCAAGGAAATTCTTCCAAATGGGAGACAAAAAAATTGCTGCCAAACCAGCATCTGGCACAAGATTTTGTGCAGCAATAGATTGTGCATTTCAGATCACATAACTAGTCCAAAAACATACAACATATTCCATTTATTTCCCTGTCTAGCAACATTCAGCCCAAATGGAAGGGGTCCTTTTGTACCCCAAAATGCTTTTGCTTTTTAAAGATTACCACTACCACTACTGCTATTAAAAATGCTTCTGAACTCCAATATCCTCCAGGAGCTCTTTTTTCTGTGTTCTTGGGATAAAAAAACCTGACAGAGGTTTTAACCATTCAGTACTCTATCCAAAGCAAAAAAAAATGGTCACCCTTTAAAGAATAACTCCATATTTCTTAACATGTTTCATGTTACACCCATATTCAGGGTGAAACATGAAACATGGGCACATAAACAATGCATGTCACAGTAGGAAGCTAATATTAATTATAGGTTCTCTGTTATATGTATGATATATACATGTATGTATGTATGATATAAATGATATATAAATATATACATGTAATTTCCTGGAGCTCAGGAGTGCCTAAAGGCTCCAATACATTAATTACATTAATACACTAGCCACGCCCTACTCCCATTGGATCTATAGTACCTATTCCAACTGCAATTCCCTACTGCTCTTTAACTATTCTACTACAACACCCATCTTATTGATTTTCTACTCTACTGACCACATTAGACAGCTCTGTTCAGTGTAGGACTAGAAACATCTTAATCCCATAACATTTTCATCAACATTTTTTGTATTTACTAACCTACATAGATTACTTTTGTTCTTGCGTACTGATAGGGATACTGAATCTGCTGTCGCAATATAATTCACTATTTGACGCTATATAATTAGAGCTACAGAAATGATTTATGTGTAGCATCACTCTGTGTATGATTACTTGTCCATTTAATTACATTTTCTAAACCTGCTGCTTTTTAGCCTTTCAGTATAAGCATATCACTGTTATTTTTTTAGCATGAGGACTGTGCTGTAATCTAGTTAAAGCTTCTAACTTGCTCTTTCTCATTTGCATGCAAGTGACTACTTGAAGGACTTGTTTTTGCCTCGGGCTAAGTTTCCACTGATCTGTCGCTCTGTGGCTGGGATGGAGGGGAAATCTCAGCAAGCCATGCAGAGAATAAGCTGTGTGAGGAAGACCTTTGCCAGCAGCTTTGCGGCCGTGAGAAGGAAATCAGTATGTGCACAAATTAAGCTTCAGATGGTGAGTGCCCTGCTTCATAAGAGAAAAAAAACAGCACTTTAACTGCTTAAGTAGTTACAACAAGTAAAATGCCTTTACTTTACTGTCCAATACCTAAGTACCTAATAATAATATTATTAATAGTGAAAGAATGCTCTATATTTAAGGATAAACTCCCCCAACCATCATAGGGTTGAATCACCTGCCGAATTCCTACAATTTTAGGCGCTGAGACTCCTCCATAGTAGTTTGTGTCTCTGCGCCTACTAATTACCATATTGAGGATGACACTGTAGAAGTTGGATTTTCAAATCATTTGTTCTTTGGATATTACACAAAATGATTCACATCATCAGTTTGTTTTGTAATGGTGGAAGTAGTTGGGTAGAGTTGGAAATTGGGTGGACAAAGCAGCCAAACAACATATCGGTTCTAAGTGAGTTCCCCCTTAGAATAAAAAAAGGTATATTTCATCTAGTCCAAAACTTTTTTTTCTTAATTTTAAAACTCATTCCAGATCAGAAAGTACTGATGTCAGATGATCAGCAGACCAATCAGGCAACTCACATGAACAAAAGGAGTTCAGCAGTGGCGCCCCTCCAATTTCTATCAAAATAGAATTTCTTTAGAGGTTACGTTTATAAAACTTTTTTCTCCACAGTTATAAACTTTCCTTGTGGCAGATGCATAGGGAAAAATGGGAGCATATGCCATATGAGAATTCTGAGTTAACCACTTGCTGTGTTCAGCTCTGTGGTACTTTGGCTGACATTTATTCAGTCATGCAACGCTGTACTAAAATAAAATTTTTGGGTAAAACGTAAAAGATGGGGTCACGTCTGTGCTTCCTCAGCTTTCAGCTTCCTTAGCTTCTTCAGCTTCCTCTTTGGGGTCCCAAGGTGACATTAGGGGTCTGAAAGACCCCTGATATCTACTTAAAGAGGACATGTCACACCCTATCAGCTATTACATATGTGTTAGCAATAAAGTTAGTGTAAAAAAAAAAGTGTTAAAAAAATGAAAGTTACATTAAATTAAAAAATGCAAAAAAAAAACTTTTAAAGTCCCCCGCCCCCCACGTGCATGCATGTACATACGCAAACACACGTCGGTGTGCCTAGTGCAAAAGCGATACTTACGCTACACATCATGTTACAAAGTGAGTTTTCACTTCACTCACTACACTTCATCACTGGAAGCAGCTGCTGTGCCGGGCCCGCAGGGGGGCAGTGGTGCCCGGGATAACCGGCAGCGACGTTGGAGGGGGAAAGCACAGCAGCTGAGGTGGGGCGCAGAAGTGGAGGGGGAGCACATTTCTTGGTGTCAAACAAGCGATGGGCAGGCCGAAAACAATGATTACGCCACATATGTTTCATATCAATGTGAATGTGGGAGCGTGAGCAATAATTCTAGGGCCATCAATTACTGATAACACTAAACTGTTGAGCGGTAAAAGCTTTTAAAGTATCACCTATGACCAATTTTAGGCATGGTAGCTTTTTGCGATTTCGCGTGCTGCGCATTTTTAACCACTTACTATTTACACACACATGATATAATCTCAATTTTTGGCTAGAAAACAGCTTTAAACCCCCAAATAATTATATATTTTCTGCAAGCAGAGGCTCTTTAGAATAAAAAAAATGCTAGTTGCAATTTTTTATGTTGCACGGTATTTGCGCAAATGTTTATCAAATCAGTATTTTTAGAATAAAATACACTAAAATGAGATTTAGTGCACAAAAACAGAAAATAATACCCAATTTTTTGGTAAAATATAAAAGATGGGGTCACGTCAGGTAAATAGATACCAAACATGTCAAGCCTTAAAATTGCGTGTGCCCCTGAAGCTGCAAAAAACGTCTATACCCAAAATTTCTCATAGGGGACAATTTAAAAGCTTTTACCACTTATCAATTTAGTTCTAACATTGCTCAATGGCTCTAGAATTTTTGCTCTCACTCCGACGTTCATGGCAATATGTAACATGTAAAAGTAAAGTCCATGAACCCATCGCACTCCAAACCGCTGTTCCAAAGATAATGAAGGTGGGTGCTGCGGCTGTTGGCGGTTGGCAACGTGGTCAAATAGCAAACAGAATTTATGAACACCAGCACTCCAATAGCAAATCAAATACGCCTGTTTACTGACCTATGAGCAGCATAACTCGATACACTCAATGCAACGATTTTGGAGGTCTCATAGAATAGCCTTCATCAAGCAGAACACTTGTTGAGGATGTGAACCAGGCCTGAAGGAAAATGGCTTTGCAAAGTGGAACTTGCCTTGCAAACTGAACAGCCTATTTGCCTCAATTCCCTTGTCTCAACAGCTGAGAGCTTCCTCTAGTGGCTAATCTAGAAGCCTTCTATTTATTACAATAACAGAAAGATGAAAAAGCAAGCTTGTAAAATAGGAAAGCCGTAAAAATTATTTTCCAGTAAACAGTGCAATAATAACATAAATTATGTGCTCACTGAAAATACTTTGAATTTAATAAATATTTGGAATAGTTATCCATGGCAACCACTCAGCTTCTATCTTTCATTTTCGAAGCTTAACTGAGCAAACTGGAGAGAGAAGTTACTATGGGCAAAGATTCCATCTGCCCCAGTTTGAGTAAATTCCCCCCATTCAATTTTTCCTTTAAACGACTGAAAGAAGCACTTATAGAAAGTTTACTTTATCAGCAGGCTATAACATCTAGTTATGAATAAAGCTAAACATTAAACTGAACATAACACCGGGGCTAAGCTCAAGATTTAAAAAAAATGTTTTGCCCTCATTTGATATGTGCATATGTGTCCAGTAGTTACCCTGAATAAAAAAATGCTATCCCTAAAATTAACACAGCATGTAAATATAAGCGCGTGAAATCAAATTAATTTAATCCATAATCATTTTAAATGAAGTACTAAATGACAAAGTTCAATTTACTAAGCTATGCTGATTATTTGCCATAAGGATTTTTATTTTCAGCAGTAAGAGCTAAAATTATCCATGATACGACTGCAAATGATGACTATTATGGAAAATAATGCATGGATTATACAGTAGTTTAATGAATTGAGTCTAAACCTAACCTAAATATGTTTTTATGGGAGAGTTGCTTTTGATATCAGAGTCCCAGCACAAGTAGGATTTATTACAGGACTGTTGTTTAAAACAAGACTTAGAGGTTTGGCTAAGGTTATGGTTACAGTTTAGGGGTTAAGGTTAGTGGTAATATTTAAGGATTTAAGTGTTGGGTTTACAGAGCAGCGCAGGCTGAATTTTAGTGCCAGACCCCACAGCAGCTTATAGTCCCCTACCATTTGCTCCCTCTTGGAGCTTTCACATGACAGAGGAGTCTCTCTCTACCCAAAGTGACAGGGCTCGGTGCCTGAGCAGTCAATCAGCCAATTACAAAGCAGTAGCGATGTCACATGAAAGCAATGCATTGTGGTGCGCTGCATTGCTCGCTACAATAGTAGTTAATTGGTATTCAAAATAAATGTGTAAAATATATCCTCTGAAGACTGCTGAAGGATGTGTAACAATTATAGTTATAACATCAGATTGGTGTTTCTGCAGCAAGAGCAGCAGTCTGATGTAACTATTGATGTAACTATTATTACACATCATTGAGGCCAAGCAATCTTTAAAGCATATATTTTACAAGTTATCATTTACAATCCCTGATAAAGGGGAGATTGTGTTAACCCCCAAAATGTGTTCGCTTTTTTACCCTGTTAATCTTTCCCTAATAAAAGACCATTTTGGAATCTTTTACCTCTTGTAGCGTCCTGTTATCTTTCAAAGGATGTTATTACTGTGTCTCCTTTAGGGAGATTCATCCTCTCGGTTGTCCTGGTGACTGTCATACCTGAAAGTGAAATTGAAAGAAAATAACAAATTTTGGGTTGTCGTCAGAACAGGAATAGATGAGAAATGTTTCAATTATAATATATGCTTGTGAAGTGAACATTTTTAGAAGCAAATGTTATAAATATAAAATGGGTAATAACTCTTCCGTCTAAGTGGTCTGAGCTTGTCATTGTAAAATGTTATTTAACAAGCTACCCTTTCATAGGTTTCATAGAGTTTTAAAAAGACTTATAATAACCAAAACAGATCTCAGTATTCATTTGAGCTGATTTCCCATTTTTGGCATTATTCCATGCTTTGTTAGCTAAATATTTAAAATACTCAGTACTGATCACATTAGACTTTTTAGATCAATTCTACCAGTAATTAGCCTGTATGGGAGTAAAACTAACTGCACTGCCAATTGCAAGTCCACCAATATCAAATGGGCAACATGGAAAAATCCATCTATATGAGGAGTGCATCTTTCAGTGTATGCAGATGTCATATGACAACTACATTAAATCCCTGTGTGGTTGCAATTTTTAGTTTAGCCATATGTGTTTGTAGCCAAATCTGTTCAATATTTGGCTGTCCATGTCTGAATGTTTTTGGGTCTCTCAAACTCACATTTTAGTGTATGGATACCTCTATGCATAAAGTTTATTTCCAAGTAACAAAAAAAGAAAAAAAACTCCCCTTGCAGTAGGGCTGCCTCCACACTACATGGGTTACAAGAGAACTAAAGCCAAACCTTGTTTTGGCTTTAGTCCTCTTTGTGCTCACAGGAGGACATTTACTAATGTCCTCCTGTGGCCCAAACTCAGCATCTAGCAGGCTACTGACTGCTATATGCTGACAGTGCAGAGCCACGCTGCAGCCAGGAAGGATCCCAACAATATTGTCGGGGTCCACCTAGTTGCCTGATTGACAGCTGGCTCTGCCTTTTAAGAGCTGGCTGTGCCCGCCCTCCAATGAGTGCTGGAGGAAAGGAGGGGGTGGAATCCCTGCGGGAAGCGGTGACTGTCAGTCACTACTCTATGCAGGGAGATGCTGTGAGATGTGTGATCAGCGCTTTGTGATCGCTCAGTTTTTGAGCTATCGAGTCGGCATGTGACAGCTGCAGTGTCAGACGCTGGCTCAAAATATTGGGAAGAGTACATTTCAGTCTCCCAATAGTTCTCCTTTAGCTGTGTACTAATTTCTAGGGTATCTGTGTAAAGGGCTTTTACTTACCCAATCCCTGCTTCCCTGGCAGTCAGCGCTTTCCACATTCTTCCTATGTTTTGTCTTGTGGACTGGCCCTTGGGGCACTCCCATATTATGCAAGGCTATGGGCCCTGCATTAGACATAATGATGTCAGCAGGCCTCCAGCACATAGACTTCCCCCCTGTACAGTATAGTGACGGTCAATGTGTAATTTAAGTGACAGTTAGTGGAGCACTAGTGGGTGCTGGTCATGTATCCGTGGAAGCGGGAATCTGGCAAGTGCTTTTCACAATAACCCAGGAAAACATGAGCAGTTAACCCTTGCAGTGTGGGGGTAGCCCCACTGTAAGATAGTTTTTTTTTTTTTTTACCTGGTGATGGGTTTTAAGGCACCCTGTTATATACTGTACAATTAGCCACTGCACTATAGACAGCATTTACTATACAGTTTGCAATGTGTATTGTATCACAATTATTTACATGCCAAGTTAAATCCTTATAGTGGAGTGAACCCAGTCTGCATAAAATCAGAAATGTAAGGGCTGGAAACTGTTATTATTTATCACTGGGTTAAGGATTAAACAGGTTTATTGATCCATAAATAAAGTATCAACCCATTCATTACATTAATGTAACCATCCCGTACATGAATTATACTCCTGACTTCTGTTCCGGGACAGCTAACAGTAAATCAGTAAATCAGAGTTGTATATACTGTATGTATGCATATGTATATATAATTCCATACAGTATGACTGTATTCAGACATACTGTGGAACATTGCCAGAAAGCCATACTAACCGCTACTTCATATAATGCTTCAAATTGTTTCTTTCCTTGTCTGAAATATTTAGCTATGTACTGAGTTAGTTATCTATTTTTCTGTCAGTCTGTGTATGTAGTTCATCACCTATTCAATAGGAATTATCAACCTCAATTTAAATGGCTCAGGTTTGTGAACACTGGTATTCAATAAAGATTCACAAAATCATTATGAGTGACAAGACCATTTAGGAGATACGCCAAATGTGATCTAACTGACAGATTAATCTGCCTTTAGAAAGGCTGCTTAACTTAATGTCCACACCATACTGCACACCAAAATAGCAGGGGAACCCAGCTACCATGAATATGCAAACAATGGCAGAACATTATCAGTTTTTAAAGGGAATCAGGAGCCTTTTTATCATTATATATGTCACCATGTAAATCATTTTATACATATGCCAAATGAATGTTCTTTAATTGTTTATATAGGACAGTGTATTTCCTAGTTTTGTTTCCATGTTATACCACATTCTGGCCACTAGATGGTACTGAGGACAATAGAAAATAATGCTTATACTAATAAATATTATATTCTATGCTCATTATCACCATCTAGTGGCCAGAATGTAGTATTACACAAAAGCCCATTCAAAAATACTGTTGCCTTTTAAAAGAAACTAAAGAACATTTGTTTTGATATATTTATACAGATTGAATGTTCACAGTTTTTTGCAGAGCAAACAGCCCTGCTAGTTGTTTAAAAATAGACTCATTAGTTTTAACATTTTAACAATCTTTTTTTCTGTGCGTAGTTTCTAAATATGTATCTAGGGTCAGACATGTTTATTTTTAATGTATTCAGGCTCTGTTTCCTGGTGTGTGCAATACAATGACTGTAAGGTACTGACAGTCAACCCAGGTCAGTTGTAGTGGAGATGAATGATCTTCTTGACCTAAGGCGATCCCTTTAATGAGGCAGCCTGTGGCTGTTGCCTCAGGAGGCATTTCTTTGGGTCAATTGGGGGAGCCAGGTTGCTAAGAGCTGGGAGGCTGTACACATCTCCACACCCAGCTCATAGCAACTCGGGATGCTCTGGCCTCTGGCCCTCCTCCTGCCCAGTTCCTGGCAACCAATGACATCACTGGTTGCCAGGAGGTGGACAGAACGCCGGGCAAGCATGTTGGGATTTTAACTACAAATCCCAACACGCTTCTGCCCCTGGGAGTCATGCCTGCAACTGTCAGTCTTGCAATGCCTCATGAGACTTGTAGTTCCACAACATCTGGAAGGTCAGAGTTGCCTACCCCTGGTCTCAGGACACCACTGCCTTTAAAAGCATGTTCAATGACCGTAGTCCATCACCAGGATTGCTAGTCTCGTGCCTTAATATACAGATGACCACTAGAGGGAGCATTTACCTTTCTGTATATGAAACACAATACTATAAAATATGGAACAGTAAGCATGTAAACACACCAATGCACCATCTGAAATTACTTTAAAGCAAATGTTACATTAATGGCTGAAAATGTATAAATGCTGAAAATACGCTATACTTTTCAAAAGCACTTTATTACTTTGTGAAAGATTATGTGCTAAGTTGTAAATGAAAGAGTACCGTAATCTGTCTTCGCTAGCAGCATTCCATTTGGTGCATTTGATATTGTACAGCAAAGTGTTTGCAGGAGATTAGTGAATTCCTAGGAATAAGTGCATTCTGCTTAGTGCTTAATTATGAACTTAGAGGCACAATATCCAGTAAAGACAAATAAAGTGCATCTTCAAATCTGTTATAGTTATACACAGCTAGGGTTGCCACCCAGCTGGTGTTTTACTACCCTGATCGGCAAAAATGGGGCTTGTTGCAAATTTTATTAATAAAACACCAATTCGTCGCTGTCTAAATCAATGTATTGTATTTATAAGAAATTACAAAGTAAAGGCATCATGCTCAAGAGCGTCAACATACATGTGTCAAGGTGTATTTGGTGCTCATTTACATGCTGAATACATCTGGAAGCATGTATTGCTTTTCTATGGCTGCATGCACACTAGATGTTCAATAGCACCTAGGTGCATTCTCTCTAGCCACATTTACACAAATACAACATTTGTGCCTCCTGTAACAATTTAGCTTGGTTTTATGATTCTAAACCTGTGTAAATGCATATAAACGCAAGTACAAGGCAGGAGATATAGACCTGAGAAGTATATGTTTGCTTTTACTTCCCAGATCAATATCTCCTATGTTAAATACAGGAAGGCCATGTACATAAGATCTTAGACCTTATTCACACTTGCAGTGTCCAACCTGCGTTTACAAGTAGGCCATGCAAAGGATAATCAGTGCTCCAATTCTCACACCAGTCTCCATGTTCAAGAGTGCAGCAAGTGCAGGTCATAAGCCCATCCACACTCATATGCCTCCCACCAAAGAATCGAGTGCACACCACACCGAAGATAAAACGTTATTAAAGTTCACAATCACATAATTGTCCCACCTCTTCAACCTCCCACCTTGAGCAGTGTGCAATTGGTTCTTTGTTGCATTTATATCTGTTTAGAGCACTTTTCTAAACGCATATATAGCGCAACGATTTGTGTTGAGGGCCGTTCAGTTTAGCTGTGTTTAGAGAAAACAGATTATGTGCGCGCATGCAATTAGAAACTCTAAACATTGCTTTACTGATATAAATGCAGCTGAATGTGACTAAACATGACAAAACATCCTTTAAAGCAAGAATTTCTAAATGCAGGAAAAAGAGATCTGGGAAACATAAACTTTGTTTGTACTTCCCAGATATATGCAAGCGTGAATGAAGCCTTAAAGTGCAACTGAAGCCAACACTTTTTTGTTAATTTAGGATAGAGTAGAGAGGGATTAGAACAACTGTCAGGTTTTTATTGCTGTCTGTGTCCCTGTTTGGGAGATTCACCTCCTCTATTGTCCTGGTGACTGTTATCACTGAAAGTGAAAGAAAAAGCCAAATTCTGTGTTGTCATCAGAACCGGAATAGATGGGAAATCTTCCAATGGGGTTACCCTTCTGGCCACCAGAGATTTGCCTCACTGGACAGGAAGTGTGAGAAAACCTGCCAGATTGGACACAGAGGGCAAAACTATCTGAAAGGGGTTATAACCATCCTAACCCTTTTTGGCCAAGGTCTTTTCAGGGTCACAGGAGGACATATGCTGATGTCCTCCAGTGACCCAAAACTCAGTACATAGTGGGCTCCCTCCCTACTAGATTGTAAGCCCTCAGGGGCAGGGCTCTCCTTACCATCTTACAACACTGTCGAGATCCACCCTGCTGCCTGATTGACAGCTGGCTCTGCCTCTCTCGAAGCAGAGCCAGCTGTGCCCGCCCCCTCCCCATCCATTCCTCAGCGCTAGAGAAACAGAGAGGGGGAATCACTAGTCTCCGCAGAGAGAAGATCAGGAAGTCAGCGATCTGCAGTATATGTTCGCTGACTTTCCGATCAATAGAGCCGATGTGTAACAGCTTCAGTGTCACAGGTCGTCTTGAATTATGGGGATGAGTGTATTTCACTCACCCATTAATTCTCCTTTAATCCAAAACTAAATGACAATGGCTTCAGTTCTACTTTATAGGCTAAATCTGAGAGGCAATATTAGCCACCAGAAAACCCAACTAAAAACACACAAGTCACTTAAAAACAAGTTATAAATAAACAGACAGCTTGGCAGTCTGCAACAACCAAATCCCTCCATGTTTCTGACATTAGAAAATATTAAATACAACATTTTTAATTTTGTTAATTAAAGGAGAACTATGAGGTGAGTGATTTACACTCATCCTCATAGTTGAAGCCGACATGTGACAATGAAACTGTCACACATCGACTCTATTGATCGGGAAGTGAGCAAACACATATCATCACTCGCTCACTTTCCGATGATCCCCCTGCAGAGAGCGGTGACTGGCAGACACCGCTCACCTCAGGGATTCCCTTCCCCTCTCCAATCCTCTAGCACTGTCTGGAGGAACGGACAGGGGAGGGGGCGAGCACAGCTGGCCCTAGATAGGCAGAGCCCGCTGTCAATCAGCCAGCTGGGTGGATCTCAACAGTATTGTCGGGATCTGTCCCGCCTGCGGCGCTCTCAGTATGTAACAAGTTGTAGAGAACTATGGGATAAAAAGGTTACCCCATAGTTCTCTTTAAAATATGGCGTTTATTTCTATAGCACTATACATCAAATTTAAAAAATGCACAACTGCTATAATGAAGGTAAAAGTGACAACGGATCTGTGTTGAAAAAGACTTTCTATCCTCCAATACATGGTCAGTGTTGTGTGTATGCACTGTATATCTATATATATAGATCTATATATAGATAGATAGATATATATAGGTCTATATATATCTATCTATCTATCTATATATAGATCTATATATCTATATCTATATATCTATATCTATATATAGATATATAGATTCTTTTTTTCATTTTCCTATTTTTGTTAACATTATTTAAGTAATTTTTCAACATGTTTTTTTCATTCATTTAATTTTTTTACTATTTTGCTTGCTACCTTGGAGGTACTGAGAATAGCCGAGCCGAATGAGGCATTCGGCTATTCACTTACTGCTGTACGACCCCTATGAGAAAGGGGCGAACAGCAGTGAGTGAGCTCCCGTAGCTTCGGCTCAGCCGATCCAGATGTTGGATTGGCTGAGGCGAACTCATTCTGCACCGATGTACAGCTGAAATCAGTGCTGAAGTGAATAGCAGTACAGCGTTCAGCTCACTTCACTTTGGCTCGGCCTTCGGCAGCTAAGTGAATAACCCCCTATAGTCTTTTTTTTTTATTTTTCTCTATTTTCCGTGGAGGGTGCAACTGCTTACATTTTCTTTTTTTTCCCCTTTAAAATGTTGCTGGCTTTTGTACATAAAAGTTATAAATCTGCAGTGAAGTGCTGCTTGTATAACCAAGGGAAAGTGCAGACTATATAAAATAAGGAACAAGGTTGTGCAATTTGCTGGGGACGTCAGAAGAACACATCTTTGCATGAAATGATCTTACACAATTTGATTTCTGTTTTCTTTCTTGTCCCAGGACGCTCTGATGAACTTGCTAAAACGGTCCCAGATACATTTTGTGCACTGCCTGGTCCCAAGACTGGGAATGGATGGCACAGAAAGCAAAACCTCACAACTTTGCAGAGGAACAGCAGGAGATCCAATTAATGCTGCTATTGATGTCCCCACTGTAAGAATTCAGCTTGCAGGAGCTCAGCTATTAGATGCTATGCGTCTCTGCAGGATAGGTAAGAGACTTGTGTATTTATTGGACAGTGAAAGCTGCTTTTAAACGGTGCATATATTATGTGAACAGAGAGTTTTTCGGTTTAGTTTCATTTTCTTTTGTAATGCTTTCTTTTTTTTTTTTTAAGGCTAAAATGTTCAGTTCAATCTCCTTGCTCTACGCTGTGTAAATGAACAAAGGCAAAACACTGGTTTTGATGCAGTGCAGGCTTATCATTCCTTTTAGAACTCTAAAGGGGATGCAGTCAAAATATAATTCTACAAAGACAGGAACGACTTTATAGTCAAACATAACACATCATTAGGTTTTTGAGTTCACATTTTGGTACGTTATACTGGACTAATACAGCAACAAAGGCTGTTAGAAAATGGGGAAAGTAAAGAATGTTATCTGGATCCAGACAGATTACAGATGCTGTTTTTCTATTGCTGGTTAAAGATAATCTGATGTCTATTTGGATGCTATAGGCAACTTGCCATGTACAGTATATGCCAGGTTAGTGTGACAGTTTGCATGCCGGTATTTTTTTTTCATTAAGACAATTATGTGCAAAAAATATCTGGCTTCCTCACTCTTAAGATCACATGGGTTCTTGATGCAGAGTATCATGCAGCCTGCATGATACTGAATTTCCATATTACCCATGCTTTGGCTGAGGCCACAAGGAGAATCATTGCAAACCAGTGGGATGGCACAGCACGAAAATTACTTGCCACGCTCATGTCAGTATTGTAAAAGCAAATACCAACAATTTGGCTCGGCATACTGTTTCAGATATGGTGGCTGGATGTGCATGGTTGGTGTTAAAAATGTGGCAAGCTTCTTCCAATGTTAGGGCTGATGCTAACGTTAAAAACTGAGAGCTAATTTTTTTAAAGGATAAAAGTATTCAAACATGACATTGTTGCTTTTCAACTCTACATACTGTACATTTTCTGCTTAATGTATAATTAAATTCTTAGGGTTTTTGCATGTATCTACCGCTAGCAAACAGTAGATGTATGCAAAACCATTAAAAAAAGTTACCAAAAAAGGTTAAAACTTACCACTCCACACTCCCGTGCAAAGGTTGGAAGATTCTCGGGCGGAGAAAAGGAGCAACACAGGGTAAGTGAATGCAGGCAACCCAGCAGCGAAGCACACGCACAGACTCCATGGAATACAGAAGACACAGCAGTCAGCGCTGGATCAGAGACCGGAACCAGCGCTGGAGGGACTCCTAAAAACTACTGGAAAGAAGAAGATGATCCAATCAAGAGGCAAAATGTAAGGTAAGTTCTCACACCAGCATGGGGGGGTAGTAGACTTTAATGTCACTTTAAGGCTTTTATCTTTTAGTTTAAAGCATATATACTGTATAGCCAAAACATATTTTCTTTTTGTTTTAGATAGAGTAGGAATGGGTAACACCTCTCATTTTTTTCTGTCTTGGAAATGCAATGGAAAGTCAGAAAAAGTCTCCAAAAGTGAGGGGATTCCCATCTTAGACAGTTGTAACCAGAACATTAGTTCCCAATAGAAGAGTTCCCCTAACCTCTTGCTCTCATGACAATTCTAAAACATAGAATTTACCCTTATTTTCTAGGTACACATACTGGCAATTGAAACTTGGTAAGGGGTCTAACCTTTCCATACTCTATCTAAACTAAAAACAAACTTTTTGCCTTTACATACACTTTAAGCATTCTCTAAGCATTTTTTGACTGCTTCCAGTCATCTTCTACATGACTCTGAGCATAAATTGCAGTGTAGTGTGTAAACTTGTTCAAGTACCTCCCAGTCTCTGAACCCAATAAATATTTAGCCATATACATTAAGTCATAAGAGGCATGATGTAACCCACAAATTCCAGTGGCAGGAGGCTGCAGGGAAGCCCAGAATCCCTGTGCTAAATCAGGCTGAAATGGATATTATGACCTAAAATAGAAATTGGGATACATTTCTGATTCACACTTACCCAGGTGCATTATTTATCATGCTAGCATTAGCAGTTCACCTGTTGCCTGGAGTTGTAGTTTGTTTGTACCCAATAAAGTTTCAAGGTTGGTAATATAAATGAAACCCAGACACCCAAAGATGCCTTTTTTCTAGAGTGTACTAGGGACCCTAAAACCCAAATAGTGACTTCATCTAGAAAGTTAATGCTTGAACCCTACCTCCTGAACCTTGGTCTGTGATGCTATTCGATCATAGTGCTGGATGCTGGAGTGAGGATTGAGCCAGCACAGTCTTTAAAGATGAAGTAACTGTTTGCATAATGAAGCATACTGGTTAGATTTAGAAAAATGTGTACTCTTGTGTGTCTGCATCTTATTTATATTTTCCAGCTTAGGCACTTAAGGGTAGCCAGAGGTTTACTGGTACCTTTAGAAAATGCTTTGAATTTTGCTTTATGTGATTGCCCTGAAGGACACGTTACTATCAACATTACGTTGATTGTTGATACTTTAGTTCACTTATATCCACTAAAATAATAGGATTTTGTTGAAGAAGCATTATCCAGACTCCATTAACTCTTGCTAAGTGGAGGCTAATGTCTTCCTGACTTTTGAAGCATAAATGTTCATTATTCCTGGACCACTTTTCCCCATGTGTGTTACAGCTAATCCGCATTGAATGTCCTGTTGCAGGTTAACTGTTTATCTTCCTTGTAACCAGAGGCCGTGTACTACTTTATTTTTAATTGTTTCTATATATGCTGACAATTTAAATCCTTTCTGGAGAATAATAGCAACAAGAACAATACCGTTATCACGTAATTATGTTGCTCAGAAATTAATTTTATTGTTAGCAGAATGCAAAATGGATGTCATTAAAAATCAGTCTGAGATATGCACATTTCTTCTTTTAGATTTGTATATCTCATCCAGATTTGTAATGGATTTTTGTCTGAGACAATACTTTCATATTTGATATGTGTTTAGTTAAGAGTTATATGATTTTTAGACTGTTTTTTTGTAATTACCTAGTGTCGGTGTGATAACCTAGATTTCAATGGAGCATGAAGAAATTTTCTGATTCTTGGAGATCATTTCATTTTCGTTCATTTAATCACACTAATCTCTTCTACAGCACTTGGTAGCTAATTCACAGCATACTAAGTAGGTGCTAGTCATTTCTCTCAACTCTGATTCTGAACTGTTTTGTTGAGTACATTCTCTGATGAAGCTCGAAGATGGAGAATATTATAATTCTGCATTTCCTTTTTTCAGTGTTGTTTTGCTTTCATACATTGGAAAAGTTCCAAACCATACTTACTCTTTTTCATTTGACTTATACTATACATTGTATCGCTAAACAGTCCCAGGGGTAGCAACCGCACTCTATATGTAAGGTAAATGCCTGGGTGCTCATCCACAAAAATATACATGCAAATCCAATGTAGGTAAAAAGGCACTCATTAGTCCTGCATTGGAGATATGTCAAAGAATCAGGGTTTTTTTTTCAAGTCAGAGCATCAGCATTTAATTGTCAATGCTTCGATAGAGCTCAGTCCATCTTTATCAAGACACTAAAACAAAATGGTGAACAGACTAATACTATATCACTGTACGTGTCACTATAACTTGACTACTGCCACTGGACCCAGGACTACACCGATAAGTGAGATCTTAAGGAATAGTGAGTGAGATGGTGGCAGGCATTAATCAAAAGAGACTCAGTGACTCAAGTAATATACTTGATGGCCAAAAATATTTGAACGCCTGCCCATCACACATGAGCTTGCTGTACATCCCATTTTAAAACCATGAGCATTAACTAACCCCTATCCCCCCACTGAGATAAGAACAGCCTCCAGTCATCTGCTAAGACTCTCCACAATATTTTGGAGTGTATCTGAGGGAATTAGTGAATTAGTGACTCTTCACTCAAAAGAACAATTGTGAGGTGAGGTACTCATATTGAACGATAAGACCTGGCTTGCAATTGGTGTTCCAATTCATCCCAAAGTAGGGCTCTGCAGAGGCTACTTCAAGTTCCTCCATACCAAATTCCTCTAACATGTTTTTATAGATCTGGTTTTGTGCACCAACTGTAAACCCAATAACTTAGTGGTATAGCCATATAATATACTCTAGTGGCCAAATGTTATTATCGGTGGTGACCTTTGTGGTTTTTGAAAATGTTTTGAAATAGTGGTAACAAAACATCACAATATACTAATCAATATTTTATACTGGACAGGCTTCAACAAAAAAACTGTGCCCGGTGTGTCTGAATTCCTGAATGGAATTCTTTGTTCTTTTTATTAAAGGGGAACTATAATAGATTGGGGGGTCTATTTTATTTTTTTTAAAGCCCAATTCCAACCTAAATGTTTCATTTTGTTTTGGATAGACCCCTGAATATTTAGAGCCTCTGTCGGGTTTTTATTGTTGTCCATGCCCCAACTGGGGTGATTTCTTCTTTATTTAAGACAGAGTTAGGTTAAATCTCACCAATTGGACAAAAACACCTATTGGTGGTGAAGGATTAAAAAATGTCAATGCTTTCATTGGTTTTCATGCTGTTTATTCCTTGTGAGGCATCAAAGGGACAGGTAGTGAGGGTAAATCTACCTAATGGAGTCACAGACAGAATAAAAACCTAACAATATTTTAAATGCTTCTCTATCCACTTTATTCAAAATTAAAAACAGATATTTGGTTGGAGTTACGCTTTAAGTTTATGGTGATAAAATTGAAACTACTGTTGTACTGAACATTTTGCAAATCTGCTACATAAATTAGACTTAAAGTGTATGACAATCATGTGCCAAGCTAGCTCGGTGCATGATTGTCATACATGCTTTAGATATTTTTAATTTATCTTGAGTGCCTAGTAGCTCTTATTTGCATTCGTTTACTAGCGCTGATCACTTATTGTTTTTAGACTTAAAGTGTAGTTCCACTTTTGTGTTGTGATAAAGTGATGCAAGCATACATTTAATCGCAACACAGCGTATCAGGGGGGACACTGCTGGAGCACGACTCATCCTATATCCGCAGGGGGAGTGAGTGCTCCGACGAGGACGGGAGCAGGATGGGCCGTCAGGAGAGGCAGATCCTGGTGGTGGGAGACTCCATCATCAGGCGGACTGACAGGGTAATCTGTCATCGGAACTGTGAGCTTCGAACAGTGTGCTGCCCGCCATGGGCTCGTGTTCGACACATTGCGGAAGTAATTGACAGATTACTAGATGGTGTTGGGCACGACCCCGCTGTCATGGTGCACATCGGCACCAATGACAAAATAGGAGGAAATTGGAGTGTCCTAAAACAGGAGTTCAGAGACCTAGGTGCTAGGATGAAGGAAAGGACCTCCACGGTAGTTTTCTCAGAGATACTGCCGGTGCCACGAGCCACTCCGGACAGACAGCGCGAGTTGAGGGAGCTTAACAAGTGGCTCCGGAGCTGGTGTCAGAAGGAAGGTTTTGGTTTCCTGGAGAACTGGGCTGACTTCGCAGT